>NC_055986.1:59615132-59952101 GCF_018446385.1 Zingiber officinale
ATTGGGACAATGAAAAATTAAGTCTGGGGGGATGCATTAGAGGCATGTAGTTTATTTTAGTTTGCATAATAAAATTTTTGTTTTTGCTAGTTGCATCATTCATCACATCATGATTGTTTGTTCCTTAATGCAAAATACTAGCATGTTTATTCTAGATTTTATGTGGTTTATGTGTTACTTATGGTGCTAGTATGTTTAGTGATCTATCTTTTTCTATATATATGATAGCATGAAGTGAGCAATGTTTTTACTATAATATTTTAAGTATTGGCCTTGTTTTAGGATCTTTTTTGATGATTTATAACTCTAAAATAGTCATGATTCATAGAATTGGACTAGTACTTTTGCTTCTATGGTGACCTCTCAACTACATTTTGGTTACTGGATAAACTCAGATCATGTAAGCTCATTTGGAAAAATCAATCCCAAAAAAGAAAACAAAATGAAAGTTTGTTCAAGTTTGATACTTTGCAAACATTCAAAGAAAAAAATAAGGGATAAAAAAAAATAGTTGTCATGAGTGAAAATTAGCAATTCACCCCTTTGAGACCGAGTTAGGTTACTGGGGAAATGAATGCTATGTTTCTCTTGATACTGAGTATTCCTTTGAGACCTTGTGTAGATGATGCATAGAATTTTTGTGGGGAATGAACTTTGCGTGTGGCAGGTAAGTGCCTATCGCCGGAAGTATAAGGAACACAATTTTATGACGACTTGACTAGACTTAGGGATTGAAACTTGATAAATTTAGGTCACTTTCGCACTGAGCACGGAGGACTACTATTTAGGCCATACTCAAACTACTTTTGTATCTTGCTCACCAATGAAATCATTTGATAGGATTAGATTGACTTGCTAGAGATTATGATGCACTAATTAACCACATGAATCTAGATTGCGGGTTTTGCTTGAGGACAAGCAAAGGTTTAAGTCTAGGGATGTGATGTGCGTATATTATATACACTTTTATGCATGCTTTGACGCATATCTACTTATATTTCATTAACATAATCTATGTTTATTGCACCCTATTTCATTGTAATGTCATACTTACATTATATTTTGTTCGGAGATCTGATCTTTGCTTGTTTTGATTGATAGGACGTGATTTGGAGCAAAAACAGAGTTTAAATGAAGTCTAGAGCTTCCAGAGTGTCATGGGCATGCAAAAACTAAGTTCTTCCAAGTTCTGGCTGTGTGGAGACCACATGGGCATGTCAAGGCCGTGTAGGGGTCATGTTGGGGCCGTGTGAACCTCACACGGCCGTGTGAGGTTTTCTACACTGTAGACTAAAAGTAAAACGGCCATAACTTTGTACTCAGTTGAAGTTTTAGGTTTTTCTTTATACTGATTTGTAGATAACATCAAGATCTACAACTTTGATGAAGACTTCAACTGGAGAAAACCCCATCTTGGTGGTCTCAAAGACGTTGCAATGAAATACATCCATTCAGAGCCAAGACACGGGGTGTGCAAGGGCCATGCAACGGGGTGTGCAAGGGGGTGTGCGCTCTACACGGCCGTGTGAGGCACATGGCACATGGCCGTGTGAGCCACATGACCGTGTAATGTTTCCAGAGGAGAAGAATGGCATGGTCGTGTGAATCCACACGGCCGTGTAACTTTGACAGAGAAGGAGAAGAATATGGCCATGTCCTAGACACGGTCGTGTAAGGATACCAGAACTGGAGGCAGTGCAGGCCGTGTAGATCTACACGGCCATGCAAGGGGGCAGTGGCAGAGCAGGCCACGGCCTTGCCAACCTCACATGGCCGTGTGAGGTTGGCAGAGAAGGAAGTGGTGCAGGTCGTGTGAGCCTCACACAGCCGTGCCACGGGGCCGTGTGCCGCCCGTGCCAAGCCTATAAAAGGGGTTTTCTCCCCCCTTTTCTCACATCTTTGGCTGGTCTTTGGCTTGGGGTTCTTCCCCATTGCTTGGGGAAGGGTTCTCCCCCTTGGGGGTGTTAGTTATAGCCCTAGAGCCAATCATTTGATGATTGTATGGACTCATTGTATTATATTCTTGTATATTAATAAATGCATTTGATTTTGGTTATTATACTTACTTGTATTAGTGCCAAATAAACTAAGTATAATAACGTCCCTGAGTAGAGCGTTCTTACCTATATCAATCGATTGGTTGAATCGATAGTGAGATGATATAGGGAACACTACTCTAAATCATTCCTAGTCGAGTATTAACATTCAGGGACAATGTTAATACAATAAGACTAGCATGTAGGTCGACTTGATCTCACAAGTCATGGATATAGAGATATCAAGCTGACACATGGGTATGCATTAGAGAATGTATACTGAATGACCCGCCATGAGAAAGTATCATCGATCGTTATATGAGTGTCATATACTTTCTCATATGACTATTAGTATGACTATTGGTCCTTAGACCTGAAGTCACCATGGTTCCCTACATAAGGAGTTATGTACTTTGGTTTCGTCAAACGTCACCCGTAACAGGGTGGACTATAAAGGCGATTATTGGTTATGTAATGAATTATGCAGAGGGATGTGAGTGATGTAGATGAGATCTATCCCTCCCATATGACGGGAGCGACATCGGTATTCTTGATAGAGTTAGACCACGAAGTGCATGGCCATGCCCAAATGAGTCAACATTAGATGTTGAGCTCATTTGATCGAGTGAGTCTACTTGGAGTTCAAGATTTAGTTTGATTAGAGGATGACACGGTCTATGCCTCACATTGATCAATCTAGATGTCTAGGATAGAAGGACAATGTCACATATTGTGAGAAGTCACAATTAGTAGTCACAAGGTGATGTTGGATCTCAACATTCTTGTAACTTGGGTAGTAATGATGTATTGCTAGATACCGCTCATTACTTATGCTTCTAAATGAGTTTAGGGGCATTTCCAACGTTACAAGAACCTATTGCGTCACACACAAAGAACATGTGGATGGAGATTAGGTTCATATGATGAACCAATTGGATTAGGTTCATATGATGCACCAAAGATTGGATTCAAATTAGACTTATTGAGTTAGACTCAATTAGATTCAATTGTTGAATGAATCTAATTTCAATTTGATTTATTGAGTCAATTTATATTAATGAATTGAGATTCATTAAATTGAAATTGACTTGAATCAAAGGTTGGATTTAACTCAACAAGGAAGAAAATTGGTCAATTTTGACTTGACCAAATGGATGTTGAAACATCAAGTTTGACTTGATGCATTGCCACATCATGTAGGTTGACTCATCCTACATGGCATGACAAATAGTTGCCACATCACCTCCACCTCATGAGGTGTGCCACCTCATGGAGGTTACACCTTCCTCTTTGCATTAATGTGGCCTGCCACATTAATGAGGGAGGTTTTCATTGTGTGGCCGGCCACACACTTTATGGGAGGAGTTTTTATTTTTTGGCAATTATGTGTGTTGAATGCTTGATTCTTCTTCTTCCTTGGTCTCTTCTTTCTCCTTCTCTTGAGGTTGCCGTGTACTTTTCATGGTGGAAGAAGGTGGGTGAGTGAGTTAATCCAAGAAGTCCAAGAAGAAAGGTAATATTTTAGAGGAGTGTATTGTATTCTCTTCTTGGCTTTCCTTTCTTCTTCCATTCCCATCCGAGAGCCCTAGAGAGTGCTATCACACTTGGGGTCTTTCTTCTCCATCCTTGAATGCTAGAGAGCATTCCTTGTTCGTGTGGATATCACTAGAGAAGTATCTACCTTGATACTTTGGAGATCCGACACGTACCTTGGACGAGCGGGATTTTGCGAGGGCACGCTTCAAAGGTAAAACTTTCAACACATAGATCTAGGAGTAGATCTAAAGTTTTGAAACTCGTACTCGTATTTTTGTTCGGTTTTCCTTGCACGGATCTACGTCTTTGGGTGATTCGGGGTTTCCGCGACGCGAAAAAGCGGTTTTCGCGGCTCGAAAAACCCAACAGGGGGAACCCTAGATCATCCATCCTTCGCCGATCCGTCCACCTCCGGAGCAAGGATTGTATCCAAGAAGAACAACGCTACATGGATAAGCTTTCTCTTCTCTTCTCCTTATATTTTGAGTTGTAGATTACTTTATTTCTTGTCTCTTGATTGTAATTCCTTTGCTATGGAGTAAATCTCTAGATCTAGGATGTAGGGAGTATTTGTGATGTGATTGTGATGTAAAACTCTTGTGGATTTGTCAATTTCCTATTTCTATGATTTTGTCATGTTTGTATCTATTTGATCTTGTGTGGATTGTTGTGATTGGACTTAATAATCATGCTTGATTGAATGTATGAATATCTTGTGGATCTTATAGAGGTAATTCCTCACTCGATTTTCCGAGGGGCGTACGTGACAGGTACACGCCCGTGTAAGGACGTTTGAGGGAATATCTTGAAGGTAAAATAAGGCCATTCAAGGGGGTAGGATAGAACTCATGAGCATTCATATTTTATATCTTAATGGGTTGAAGAGTGATGATTTCTATGTTGATTATCCGAGGGAAGTACGTGACAGGTGCAAGCCTGTGTAAGGACAACATAGGATTCATTCCTAATTGATCACATTAGGTATAGATTTCAGTCCTAGGCCGGTTGTCTATTGCAAGAGAGAACCGGCGACCTTCTACAAATTATGGACAATTGAGGAATAAGATTTGGTAGATCATTTACATTTCCTAGCATTACAAGGAAACCGAAATCCTAGAATCTATCATTCCTCCATTCACTACACTCATTCTTTCTCTTTTCTTTTCTATTTCTCTTTAGAGTTTGTTAACAACTTTAGATTGTCTAGATAATTCGCCGTGTGAAGTTAACTAGTGCTTAATCAACAATCCCTGTGGATACGATAATCTTTTATATTACTTGCGACATTTTCGTACACTTGCGAAGGTCAACAGAAGGAAGCAAGATAGACGCAACGACTTGATCCATTGGCAGCATATTGGAGGACAACATTGGATGAGACCATAATAGTTGGAAATTGTATTTTCATATTTATTGGCTTTATTTGTTGTTTTATGTGCTCTGATGTGTGTGTTGTGATGTGTGTTTATGTGTTGTGATGTGTGTGCATGGTAAAATTCCTCAATTTAAATAACTAACTGTGATAGGAATTATTTAAATAAATTCCACGATCTCCATTACTGGTTTGTAAGTGATGCATTCAAACTTGCGCATTGGCTTTAAGTGACTTCCTCCATATCGGATGAGTTTGTTTGCGGATCACTACATCAAACTTCCTCTATGAATTATTATAGGAAATTATTTAGGTATGTGTGATCTTCTCCATCTGAAGGGGCACAATCCTAATTAATGGACTAAGTATCAAGTAATGGTATACACTTAGGCGCATTTAATAGTACCCTCCCCATCGGAGTCACTGCTATTATTTGTGTGACCGAAGATAAACTAACTATTAATTTTTTTTGTCATAAAGTTAGGTTGACAAGATAATAAAATTAATGGGTAAAACCTCCTCTTAGAAATGTTCAAATTTGTATACGTCTACACTATCATGGCATACGAAATTCATGGTGTTTTGAGGTATTGGTAAATTTAAATTATATTGTTTGAGGAATCAATATTATTTTAAATTTTAAAGTTTTGACTAAAGATTTTATTTTGTGATTCTTAGGATTTCAAAATGGTTTTCAATCCTCTTTCTATTATTTTAAAAGAAAATAAATTTACTGGTCTAAATTATATTGATTGGAAACGGAACTTGGATATTGTCTTAAATGCTGAAGAATACAAGTTCGTACTTCTTGAGGTCTGTCCTAGCGTACCTGATAAGGATTCTAGTGAAGAGGAGATAGAGAGACATAGGAAATGGGTCAAGGCAGATGAGATGGCGTGGTGTTACATTTTGGCTTCTATGTCAAATGTGCTGCAACATCAGCATCAGGCCTTACCCACTGCCTATGACATGATGCTCAATCTCAAGGAACTCTTAGGACACTAGAATCGGGCTGCCAGGCAGGAGGCCATGAGAAACTTAATGACGACCACCATGACTGAGGGGATACCCGTGAGGGATCATATCCTCAAGAAGATGGCTCATTTGAATAAGGTGGACTATCCTTACAGAAAGGAGAACAATAAAGGTATATCTCATTCATTAGTAGTTGAAACATGTTTAGCGGTGTTATCTACTGGTACCTGGTGTGTAGATACGGGAGCCACTGATCATGTCTACAATTCATTGCAGGGGTTCCAGGAAACTTGACGACTACATGAAGGGGAGATCACCGCCTACATGGGCAATGCTACGAGAGTGGCGGCTATTGCAGTAGGAGATGTTTATTTATCTTTTGATAGGAATAAAACTTTGATTTTGAAAAATATCTTTACGTACCATGATTTAGAAAGAACTTGATTTCAGTTTCTAAATTATTTATGGATGGATATTCTATTTCTTTTGATGACAAAGTAGTTGTCAAGAAAAATAGGGTGGTTATCTATTCTGGTGCGTTGGTTGGTAATTTGTATACTCTTAATCCAATAACTCCCACGATGCAACAAATGGAAATTAATAACACATCTTCTAATTCTAATAAAAGAAAGCAACATTCGGAAGTGAACCAAACATATCTTTGGCATCTAAGGTTGGGTCATATTAATTTGAGTAGGATTCAAAGGTTAATAGTCGATAGACCTTTCGGTTTATTGGTAGTGGAAAACTTTCTGACCTACGAGTCTTGCTTGAAAGGAAAAATGACCAAGAGACCTTTTAAGGCAAAGGGGTATAGAGCCGAAGAAGTGTTGGAATTAGTTCATTTTGATTTGTGTGGGCCTATGACTATCCAGGCATGAGGGTTTCAAATATTGTCTCTTTTATAGATGACTATTTGAGATATAGGTACATTTACTTAATGCGCCGTAAATCTGAGTGCTTTGATAAGTTCAAAGAGTACAAGGCTGATGTAGAGAAACGTCATGGTAAAAGTATCAAGACACTATGGTCTGATTGTGGTGGAGAGTACCTCTTAGGAGAGTTTAGGAGTTACTTATCAGAGGCCAGGATTCAATCCCAATTGTCTGCACCTAGTACACCCCAAGAAAATGGTGTGGTGGAACGAAGAAATAGGACTCTTATGGAAATGGTTAGATTAATGATGAGTTATTCAGAATTACCAAATTCATTTTGGGGATATGCTCTGGAAACGGTGGCGTACATTCTGAACTTGGTACCTTCTAAGTCAGTACCTTCTACTCCCACAGAATTATGGAATGGGCGTAAGCCTAGTTTGAAATACATTCAGATTTGGGGTAGTCCAGCACATGTGTTGAAGGGAAACGCTGATAAGTTAGAATCATGTATAAAAGTTTGCTTGTTCATGGGATATCCTAGAGGAACGAAAGGTGATTTGTTTTATAGTCCTAAAAATTAGAAGGTCATTGCTAGCACCAATGCCCGATTTTTAGAAGAGGACTATATAATGAACCACAAGCCCATGAGTAAAATTGTTCTTGAGAAAATAAGAGAGGACACTTCAACTTTAGTACCAACGGTACAAGATAAGATACCACAAGTAACTGCAACACGTGTCACAAATGATGCATAATTACAGGTAGTGTCTCGTCGTAGTGGGAGGGTTGTTAAATAACCTGATAGATTCATGTTTTTGGGAGAGTCTTCGGACTTGATCCCTGGTGAACATGAAGCTGATCCCTGGACATATGATGAAGCAATCCAAGATAAAGATGCAGCATCTTGGCAAAGTGCAATGAACTCTGAAATAGAATCTATGCATTCTAATCAGGTCTAGAAGTTTGTAGAACCACAAAATGGTGTAAAAATCATTGGATGTAAATGGGTCTATATGAAGCAACCTGAGGCATTCATTGCGAAGGGCAAAGAACTGTTGGTTAGTCCTAGGAAGATCGTACTGGTTCCACTGTACAAAAATTTTGTACAAGTGTCGAACCTTTCCTAAATAACCTATTGTGTTCTTTAGAAGTTAAATTAGGAATCACAAACGAAACTTAACATTATTAATTCCAAATTTAACTAACCTGTTCTAAATGGTTTAGACTTGGATCGCAAGCGAAACTTAACACTATTGATCCAAATCCACCTACGTTATAAATTCAATTAAATATTAATTTCCAAAATTGGCTTCCAAGTTAAACATGGCGAGGCACTAGGCCTTTTTGGATATGGAAGCAACCACCACTTCTAGGCAAGCCTTTTAAGGAAAACTAATATTTAATTTCCTTATATAACTCTAGATTTAATCAAAAAGAACAATCGAATCACAAATTCAAAAAACAAAAAATACAAATTCGAATAACAAATCTGGAAAACTAGAATCTATTGCATCTTGTGTTTGAAATTCATACAAAGAAAAATAACTACCATGATGCGGAAGAAAAATACTAGTTATACATTCTCTTTGTATGCTAATGAACTCGAGATCTTCTGTCGTATTCCTCGCCTCGCCTTGGACGTCGTGTGGGCGACGATCCTCCAAGATGAACACCACCCAAAGCCTTTTTCTCCTTCTCTAATATTCGGCCACCACCAACACAAAGAACAAAAGAAAGCAAGAGAAAAGAGAAGAGGAAAGGGGTCGAGCACAAGAGGAGTCTCCACCAAGAGAATAAGAATTGTTCTCTTTTGAGGCATCCCTTCCCCTTCTTTTATATTACTTGCCCAAGGCAAAATAAGGGAAGACTTTTTACAAAAATTAAAATCTTCCTCTTGTTTTTCCTTTTCCATTTTTATTTTTTCTTTTCTTTCCTCTTAATTGATTCAATCATCAATTATGGATTGAATGATGATTTAATTTAATTTAATTTGATTTGGTCGGCCCCTTGCTTGGGCACCAAGCAAGGGTGGCCGGCCACATCATCAAGGAGAAAATAATTTTTTATAAAAATTTTACAAAAGAAAAAATCCTCTTATAAAATTTTACAAGCTCTCTTTCCTATTGTGAATCTTAAAAATGGAAAGTTTTAAAAATTAAAAAAATGTTTTAAAATTTTAAACTTTTCTTCTAAAATTTTCTTTTTTAACCATGGTTACAAAATTAAAAGATTTAAAATTTAAAACTTCTCTTCCTTTTTTCTAAAACCATGAGGATGGTTAAAAAAGGAAAGTTTTAAAACTTTTAAACTTCCTTTTAAACCATATGGCCTAATTCAAATAAGGAAAGTTTTAGATTTTAAAAACTCTCTTTTAAAACTTGTAGTTTTGTACAAAGAGAAGTATTTAAAAATTCAAAACACCCCCTTATATTTGAATTATTGTGGCCAGCCCATTTCCACAAAGAAAAGGTCGGCCACCTTGAAGAAACTTATGGCCGACCCTTGGCTTGCTCACCAAGCCTTGGGCCGACCCTTCTTGGACACCAAGATGGGCTTTCATTGGATGGACTTGAGGCATTAATGAGGCTATGATTGGGACCTAGAGGAGAAATTGGTTTTGGCCTTCCGATGAGCTTGAATATCCCGTGTTCGCCCCGAACATACAACTCAAGATCATCAATAACAACTCATTCCACTAGAGAGTTATTATTTCACTACCACACTAATCCCAAATTATATTATAGACTCCTTCTTATCATGAGTGTGTTAGTCTCCCTGTGTTTAAGATAATGAATGTCCACTAATTAAGTAAGTTACTGACAACTCACTTAATTAATATCTAAGTCCAAGAGTAGTACCACTCAACCTCATTGCCATGTCGGACTAAGTCCATTTGCAGTGTTTAACATGACAATCCTTATGAGCTCCTCTTGGGGCATTCTTAACCTAGATTTACTAGGACACAGTTTACTTTTTTAATCAACAACACGCACTATAAGTAATATCATTTCTCATCTTATCGGGTCTATTGATTTATCAAGCTAAATTTCACCCTTTGATAAGTTAAAGAAATAAATGCTAAATATATGTGCTTGTTATTATATTAGGATTAAGAGCACACACTTCCATAATAACTAAGGTCTATTTCTTTTATTAAGTCAGTATAAAAAGAACTTACCTAAAATGGTCCTACTCAATATACTTAGAGTGTACTAGTGTAATTTATTAGTCAAGATAAACTAATACCTAATTACACTATGACTATTCCAATGGTTTGTTCCTTTCCATCTTAGTCGTGAGCAACTGTTTATAATTTATAAAGAACTGATAACATGATCTTCTGTGTGACACCACACACCATGTTATCTACAATATAAATTAATTGAACAACTACAAATAAAATGTAGACATTTGACTAATGTGATTCTTTTATTTCAAAAATAAATGTTTACAAAAGCTAAACTTTTAGTATACACTCCAACAATCTCCGACTTATACTAAAAGACTAAGCTTCCATATTTGCTACCATACATCTGATTCTCATCCCTTCCACATGTCGATCAAAAGCTTTCGCCGGAAGGGCCTTAGTGAAAGGATCTGCCAGGTTATCTGTTGATGCAATCTTGGTGACGATAACTTCTCCTCTCTTGATGATGTCTCGTATCTGGTGGTACTTGCGCTCTATATGTTTACTTGCCTTATGTGCTTGTGGTTCCTTCAAGTTTGCAACTGCACTGCTATTATCACAATAAATTATGATGATTTTGGGCAAACCAGGAATCACATCTAAGTCCATTAGGAAGTTCCTGAGCCATACAGCTTCTTTGGCTGCGTCAGAGGGTGTCACATACTCATCTTCCATGGTTGAGTCTGAAACGTATTTCTGCTTAACACTCCTCCATGCAATGGCTCCACCTCCTAAAGTAAACATGTAGCCTGATGTAGACTTATTGTTGTCCCTATCTGATTGGAAATCCGAATCTGTGTAACCCCCAGGGAGTAAATCATTTGCTTGGTAAACTATCATATAATCTCGAGTCATTCTCAAGTATTTCAATATATGTTTTACAGCAGTCAAATATCCCCGTCTAGGGTTTCTCTGATACTGCTAACCATGTCTATGGTAAAGCAGATATCTGGTCTCGTGCATAGCATTGCATACATTAGACTTCCTACAGTTGAAGCATAAGGAACTGCCTTCATGTCCTCTATCTCCTTTGATGTCTTCGGAGACATCTCTTTAGATAAGGCTACTCCATGCCTAAAAGGTAAGAAACCTTTCTTAGAGTTCTGCATGCTAAAACGAGCAAGGATTGTATCTATATATGAAGCTTGGGATAGGCACAACATCCTTTTCTTGCGATCCCTTATGATTTTGATCCCAAGAATGTGTGCACATTCTCCTAAGTCCGTCATATCAAATTGTTTGGATAACCATACCCTTACGTCCGATAACACTTTGACATTGTTTCCAATTAACAAAATATCATCTACGTATAGTACGAGAAATACTATCACGTTTCCGTTGCACTTCTTGTATATACAAGACTCATCCGGACATTGAATAAATCCATATGACTGGATTACTTCATTAAACCGGATGTTCCAAGATCTTGAAACTTGCTTCAGTCCATAAATGGATCGATTCAGCTTGCACACTAGATGCTCTTTGTCTTTTTCAATAAATCCCTCTGGTTGCTTCATATGGATGTTTTCTTCAAGACTTCCGTTAAGGAAAGCTGTCTTGACATCCATTTTCCAAATCTCATAATCCATATGAGTGGCAATGTATAAGAGTATTCGGATAGACTTAAGCATTGCTACCAGTGAAAAAGTCTCCTCATAATCGATTCCCTCTTTCTGAGTATACCCTTTCACAACAAGCCTTGCTTTGAAAGTTTCTACCTTCTGGTCTGTCCCTCTTTTCCTTTTGTAGATCCACTTGCATCCAACGGTTTTTACATCATCAGGTGGATCTACAAGCTCCCATACCTTATTAGAATACATGGATTCTATTTCAGAATTCATCGCTTTTTGCCAAGATGCTGCATCTATATCTTGGAGTGCTTCGTCATATGACCGGGGATCAGGTTCATGTTTTCCCGAGATCAAGTCCGAAGACTCTCCCAAAAACATGAATTTTTCAGGTTGCCTTACAACCCTCCCACTATGACGAGGCACTGTCTGTGGTTGTGTATTATGTGTAACACGTGTTGCAGTCTCTTGTGGTGCTTCGTCTTGTACTGTTGGTACTAAAGTAGACGTGTCCTCTCTTATTTCTTCAAGAACAATTTCACTCATGGGCTTATGATTTATTATATATTCTTCCTTTAAAAATCGAGCATTTGTGCTAACAATGATCTTCTGATTTTTAGGATTGTAAAACAAACCATCTTTCGTTCCCTTAGGATATCCCACAAACAGACTCACTTCTGTATGTGATTCCAACTTGTCAGTATCTCTCTTCAGCACATGTGTTGGACTACCCCATATCCGGATATGATTTAGACTAGGCTTACGCCCACTCCATAATTTCATGGGAGTAGAAGGAACTATTTTAGAAGGTACCATATTCAGAATGTACACTGCTGTTTCCAGAGCATATCCCCAAAACGAATTTGGTAATTCTAAATAACTCATCATCGATCTAACCATTTCCATAAGAGTCTTATTTCTTCGTTCTGCCACACCATTCTGTTGGGGTGTACCAGCTGCAGACAATTGGGATTGGATCTCGGCTTCTGATAAGTAATTCCTAAACTCTCCAAAGAGGTATTCACCACCACGTTCAGACCGTAGTGTCTTGATACGTTTACCAAGATGTTTCTCCACATCAGCCCTATATTCTTTGTGTTGATACAGTCTGACCTGGCTGTTGTTTTGATGTTAACACTGATTTAAGTTTGTATCAGATATTAATTAAACTCAGAATGACTACTGATCGAGGTTGATCAGTTGGGAGTGAAAGTCCTGGTGAGTGAAGCCAGGCAAGGGAAATCCAGATGGGTCAAGACATCTGGTGAAAAGTCCAAGCAGGGAGCTTGGCACGGGAAAAGTCCAAGTATGGTGCCTTGGCACGGAATGGTCAGAGAGGGTTTGGTAGCTCGTTCTCTGGACCGGACGAAGTCAGAGAGGGCTCGGTAGCTCGTTCTCCGGACTAGGTCAGAGAGGGCTCGGTAGCTCATTCTCTGGACCGGACGAAGTCAGAGAGGGCTCGGTAGCTCATTCTCAGGATCAATCCTAGTATCACATAGGCGTTGGATCGGTCAACAGACCGATCCAGTGAGATTTTGATTGCCTGATCGGTGCACAGACCGATCTGATGAAACTAGGTTTGCTGATCGGTCTGGTGACCGATCAGGAAATACTCAGTAGCATACTGAGTATAATCTGATCAGTCTGTAGACCAATCAGGAAACACTCAGTAGCCTACTGAGTGTAATCTGATCGGTCTGTAGACCGATCAGGAGATGATGTCGCGAGAAGGAAAAAGGCAGGGGATCGGTCTGTGGACCGATCCATATGCACTCTGATCGGTCTGTAGGACCGATCACTCTGATCGGTCTTGGGACCGATCAGGTGACGATCTTAGGAGTGCGAGGAACCGCACTCATTAAGCCCTGATCGGTCTGCAGACCAATCAGGCCATACCCTGATCGGTCTTCACGACCGATCAGACATCAATTCAAAGGTGTGGATCGGTCTGCTGACCGATCCACCACACTGTCTGCACACACTGTCAGGTTCTGCTGGTTTCTGATTCGTTTGAACTAATCAACTTATGCTGTGAGCTTTATGTGGTGCAGGTTGCAGGTTCCATTCCAGTGCTTAATTTCAAATTAAGCCTCATCAAAGGAATAAGACAGAGCTTACTTTCTTCTGTGTATCACTGCGATGAGGGAAGATTGAGCATCAACGGATACTGATGCTAACAGACTGCAATCTCTGTTCGCGATCAGCTTGACTCCTGTGGGTTGGTTGGAGCTCAGAATACACCAGCAAGACCAAGGATGGTATTGGTGTGAGTTCAGAGAACTAGCTGAGGAGGAAGAGTGATTGGCGATGCTTGTGTTTACAGCAGAGATTCGACGCAGAGTTTCGGCAGCGAAAGAGCAGAGGCATAAGAAGAGAGACGAGGAAGCAAGGAACAGAGCTCTCGGTTGATTGTGTGAAACAAGCTGTGCTGTGCTTTGTGCTTGAAGAGAGGTTGTATTCTTGTGTTCCTGCTTGTGCTAATTCTTCGCTGATTGTGGCTGTGAGCTTCCTTTGATCATTTCACTTGAGCCACTACTGTAAGTCTTGTCCTTAATTTCTTACTGCTGTTAAAGACTTTGTGGAGAGGTTACTCCACCGAGAAGGAGAATCTTTTAGCCGGATAGCTTCCGGGGTGTGATCTACCTGAAGATCAAGGGATCGTCCACCTTACGGACACGCCGAGGAGTAGGGGCAAGTTATCCCCGAACCTCGTAAATCTCTGAGTTAGTGTGTTGTGTTCTCTCTTTGTTTTAGTTTTCTAATTCCGCTGTGCTAACAAAGTTCTTGAAGAAATTTGTGTTTAGTATTTTTCAAAGAGGCTATTCACCCCCCTCTAGCCATCTAAGATCCCAACAAGTGGTATCAGAGCAAGGGGCTCTTTGATTCGGATTAACATCCAAAAGAGCAAACAAGGATGGCTATGAAGGAAGGCTTTAGCACAAATCGACCACCCTACTTCGAAGGAGCAGATTTTCAATATTGGAAGGGCCGCATGGAGTATTACCTCAAGACCGACATTGCCATGTGGTTCTCAGTCAAGGAAGGTTTGACACCACCAAAGGATGAAGAAGGTAAGGAACTCGATTCATCAAGGTGGTCTACCGAACAACTCCGCAAAGCACAAGCCGATGCCAAGGCTATGGTCACTTTGCAATGTGGAATTGCCAAGGACCAACTCGTCAAGGTAGGTCCGTTCTCGAGTGCAAGAGACCTATGGAACAAACTCATCGAGCTCCAAGAGGGAACTCGAGATTCTCGGATTGCCAAGAGGGACCTATTCTTGAATCAGCTCCAAAATCTAACCATGAAGGACAATGAAACGGTAAGTGAACTTCATGGGAGATTCAAGGAGATCATCAACGGTCTACACTCTGTGGACGAACGAGTGGAGAATCGCGATCTAGTAAGGTACGCTCTTAAATCTTTTCCTAGGAATGCCTTGTGGTCATCTATGGTAGATGCCTACAAGGTATCCAAGGATCTTTCCATTGTTAAACTAGATGAATTTTTCTGTGAGATGGAACTTCATGAGCTTGCTAACAAAGGTCAAAAGAGAAGGGTATTGCTTTATTTGCAGGACCAAAGAGCAAGGATGGAAGAAGGAAGAAGGAAAAGAAGAAGGAAAAGGAGATTTCCTCATCCACCTCTTCCTCCGAATCCGATGATGAAAGTGGATCATCATCAAGTGAGATGGCGAACTTCGTAAGAAGGATTATGAGAAGAAGCCAAGATACAAAGGAAAAGGTAAAACTAATGATCAAAATTTTGATAAATCTAATGTTATATGTTATGAGTGTAGCAAGAAAGGACACATTCGGAGCGAGTGTCCGAAATTAAAGAGGAAGGAGGAACGAGCCAAAAAGAAGGAGGAAAGAGTCAAGAAGAAGAAGGCTCTCAAGGCCACTTGGGATGAGTCCTCATCAAGCTCATCGGAGGAAGAAGAGAAGATGGAAAAGAGCACACGACAATTAGCACTCATGGCAAGGGAGGTTTCGGACTCCGGAAGTGAGGGAGATTCGAGCGACGCTTCAACCGCGGCTTCATCATCGTCGGATGATGAAGAGGTAACCTCTTCTCATATAGAAAAGTGTTATAAGACTATCACTCACTTATCTACATTGCTTAAAAAGTCAAAAACAGAAAATAAATTGTTAAAAGAAGAAGTAAAAACCTTAAGGACCCTTAGGGAAGATGAGGTCGATGACCTACATCTAGAAGTCCTTGAGGATGAGAACAAGGCTTTAAAGGGTGAGGTTGAGAAACTCAAGAAAATGCTTGAGAAGTTCTCAACTAGCTCTAAGACTCTAGACATGATTCTAAATGCCCAAAGGGCAGTCTACAACAAGGCCGGGCTAGGGTATCAACCCAAGGAGTCGAGTTTCATTTCTCTAATGTCTAGAACTCAAAATAGTAGATCACATGTTTCTAGGGCTCATGGAACTAGGAAAGGTATGACCAAGGCATGGGTTCCTAGGTCTTTCGTTGTAGAAGCATTAGGTCCCAAGATTTGGGTACCTAAAACCTCTATCTTCCGTGTCTTGTAGGCATTGGTCGAGGGGGAGCATCTATCAACTTGGTTTGTTGATAGTGGATGCTCCAAGCACATGACCGGGAACAAATCACTGTTTACAACCATTCAAAATAAAAGTAGAGGTAATGTGTCTTTTGGTAATAATGGTAGCCTTAAGGTTGTAGGAGTTGGAGACATTCATATATCCGAATGTCTCCATATCAAGAATGTCCTTCTAGTCAAGGGGATGACTTTTAATCTCCTAAGTGTCAGTCAATTGTGTGATACGGGTTACACAATTGAATTTCATTCAAGTCAATGTTTGGTTAAACACATTGACACACTTGACACGATACTAGTAGGCACAAGGGTTGATAATATTTATCAAGTATCGTTTAAAAGTGCTACTAATGTTTTGATTAAGTGTTTCATGTCAAAAGAAGAAGAGTCTTGGCTATGGCATAGAAGGTTGGCACATGTAAACATGAAGAACATCCGGAAGTTGGCCAACCAAGGATTAGTGCGATACTTACCCAGCATCAAGTACCACAAGACCAAACTATGTGATGCATGTCAAAAGGGTAAGCAAACAAAAGTTGTTCATAAAGGTAAAAGCACTGTAAGTACATCTACTGCTTTAGATTTATTGCACATGGACCTATTTGATTGCAGTAGTGTAATATCATTGAATGAAAGTAGATATTGCTTGGTAATCATTGATGATTTTACTAGATACACATGGACTTTCTTCTTGAAACATAAGGACCAAACTATAGATATTTTTATTTCTTTTTGTAGAAGAACTGAAAATGAAAAATCGACAACAATTAAAACCATTAGAAGTGATCATGGTGGGGAATTTCAAAATCATAGGTTTCTAGAGTTTTGTCAAGAAAAGGGATATAGGCATGAGTTCTCTACTCCAAGGACCCCACAGCAAAATGGGGTTGTGGAGAGAAAGAACCGAGTCCTACAAGAGGCTGCACGAAGCATGCTCAATGAGTACTCACTACCGAGCTACTTATGGGCTGAAGCTGTGAATACAGCTTGCTATGTGCAAAATCGAGTTTTAATACATAGATTTTTAGGAAAGACTCCCCATGAACTTTGGTTTGGGAAACCGCCTACAATTAAACATCTTAGGGTGTTTGGTTGTAAGGTGTTTATCTTGAACACCAAGGATCATCTTGGGAAGTTCACGGCTAAGGCTGATCAAGGGATACTGGTCGGGTACTCTCTTACCAGCAAAGCCTATCGAGTCTACAATGAGAGGACTAAATTGATTGAAGAGTCCTCGGATGTAGCTTTCGAAGAAATCCCTGATAATCAATCAAGGAATGTAGAAGAAATTCAATTCGAACTTAGAAGGCTAGGTTTGAATGATCCAAACATGGAAAGAGTCGAAATTGACTCTAATGATGATGAGCAAGGGCAACAAAGAACTCAGGCAGACCCGTTGCCTGATACTGAGTCCTCGCCTGTGCCGAGTGAGACCACTCATGAGGCACCGCCAACACCAAGGCAGTCTAGGTTAGCCTCTAGTCATCCCCAAGACCAAATTGTGGGAGACATCCAACAAGGGGTTAGGAATAGGTCATTCTTTAGAAATGAGTCTAATGAAGTCGCATTGATTTCAGAGATTGAACCAAAAATAGTTGATGAGGCATTGCACGATCCTGATTGGATTTTAGCTATGCAAGATGAGTTAGGTCAATTTGAAAGGAGCCAAGTGTGGGACTTAGTTCCTAGACCTAAGAAGGCCACCATTATTGGAACTAAATGGGTCTTCAAAAATAAGTTAAACCAAAAGGGAGAAGTCGTAAGGAACAAGGCGAGACTCGTAGCAAAGGGCTATAGTCAAGTCGAAGGCCTCGATTATGATGAGACTTATGCTCCCGTGGCATGATTAGAGTCCATTCGTTTATTGCTAGCTTTTGCTGCACATAGAGGTTTCAAGCTCTATCAAATGGATGTTAAATCAGCCTTCTTAAATGGTTTCATTAAAGAAGAGGTCTATGTTGAACAACCACCGGGGTTTGTGAATACCGAAGTTCCAAACCACGTGTACAAGCTCAAGAAAGCTCTTTATGGGCTTAAACAAGCACCTCGAGCATGGTACGAGAGGTTGTCAACTTACCTATTAGAAAAGGGTTTTGTAAGAGGCCAAATAGACCCAACACTATTTCTGCGTAGAGATGGTGAAAACATTTTTGTAGCCCAAGTGTATGTCGATGACATAATTTGTGGCTCAAATAACAAGGGTTATTTGAATGAATTCATTTCTCACATGGAAAGTGAGTTTGAGATGAGTATAGTAGGAGAATTGACATTCTTCCTCGGACTTGAAATCAAACAAACTCGAGATGGAATTTATGTCCATCAGACAAAATACACTCAAGAGATGCTTAGAAAATTCAATATGAGTGACTCTAAGGAAGTGTCCACTCCAATGGCGACAAACACTCGCCTTGACAATGATGAGAGTGGAAAACCAATTGATCTAACGCAATATAGAATTGGTAGTCTTCTATATCTCCCAGCTAGTCGACCGGACATACTCTTTGCTGTGGGCATGTGCGCTAGGTATCAAGTCTGTGCCAAGGAATCTCACTTAATTGTAGTTAAGAGAATTCTGAGATACCTTAAAGGCACAATTAGAGTAGGTCTTTGGTACCCACGTACTGAGTCTTTTGACTTGATAGGTTATACCGACTCCGATTATGCTGGGTGCAAATTGGATCGGAAAAGTACTAGTGGGGGCTGCCAATTTTTAGGTTCATCTTTAGTTAGTTGGTCAAGTCGGAAGCAACATTGTGTTGCTCTCTCCACGACCGAGGCTGAATATATTGCCATGGGAGAGAGTGTATCACAGTTGTTGTGGATGATACACACCCTAGAGGATTATGGACTTTCTTATAAGGGTGTACAAGTGCTATGTGACAATATTAGCACGATCAACCTAACTAAAAATCCAGTCCATCATTCGAGGACCAAACACATTGAAGTGCGTCATCACTTCATAAGAGATCACGTAGCTAGGGGAGACATTGCACTCACATATGTTGAGTCAAAGTCAAACCTAGCTGATATTTTCACCAAACCCCTTCCGGAGAATGAATTTAGTCATTTAAGGAGGGAGTTGGGAATGTGTTTGGCTCCTTAGGTCATCAGAACTTCACCATGATCAATAAGGACTAGTAAAATGACAAGAGTAATTGGGATAATAACTTGGGCAACTTGGGAACATCTCACACAAACTATAAGGTTTAACAAAATATTTTTGTTTGCTAGAAATGGGGTGAGATGCTAGGAACAACCAAATTATTCAAAATGTATCATGCATCCCTTGAATAATTAGGTTGAAGAGACATTAATTGAGTATGGGGTACACCATTACATAATTCATGTGTAATTGGTTCCTTGATCTTACTCATATATTCCAATCAAGGAATCTTGATTGGACCTTTGTCTAAAAAGTGTCTAACTATGGGTGATTTGTTGATTGATATTTTTGATTGATACTTAACATGCCTTGATTGAAAATTAGGACAAGTTGTTTATATTTTGACAAACTTGAAACTGATCATAGCAATCCTAAGTCTTAATTAATACCTTGTTTCACTATATAGTTTTATAAGGTTTTCTGAGATTGGAATTCTAAGATTCCAAATGTCTGAGTTTTTAGATTTAAAGTCTGAAACTTTCGGGCTCTACACAAGCTAAGACCATAAGAGCTCATTTTTTTTTAATATACTTGTGGGTGTTGATTCTAGGTTATGAATTTGGGAGATTCTGAATTCTTGAATTCTGAACTTTTCAAAATTCCCGATAGCTAACGGCTCATAATTTCAGTTACTGAAAATTATATCAGACACTGATCGGTCCAGGGACCGATCAGGATGATGCCTGATCGGTCTCCACGACCGATCAGGAGATTTGACGATACCTGATCGGTCTCCACGACCGATCAGGACATTCCTGACCACAGAAGGTTCACTGATCGATCCAGGGATCGATCAGGAGACACCGGCACAGATCGACCCTACTGATCCACATCTGATCGGTCCAGGGACCAATCAGGAAGATCCCTGATCGGTCCCCACGACCGATCAGGACGATCCCTGACCGATCAGGATGTTCCCTGATCGGTCAGGATTTCTCTGATCGGACAGCCGTCCGATCATTTCATCACTGTTTACCCATCAGTAAACCATTAAAACCTTCCCAATCTCTTCTTTTCCTCCTTCACGCGGAACCCTAGCCGACTTCTTGCCTCACCTCACTCCTTCTCTTCTCGCTGCACGCGGACCTCTAGCCGAACCCTAGCTGAAGCTCTAGCCCTCCGAAACTCTAGCCAAAAGTTCAATGGCACCAAGGTAACTTTCTACCTCTCTAGAACTTTGGCAGTTTGGTTTCTTTTCTCACCATATATGTTTTTTTTTGTGTGCTGGTGGCTCCGGTGCTCACTCATTGCCCCATTTTACCACTTTGATAACCCTTAGAAAGAAAGTAATGGGTGAAGGGACCTCTAAATCTAAGTCAGCTGAGAAATCCAAGTCCCAAGCACCCTCCCGACCTCAACCTCCCTCTTCTTCAAGATTCCCGAACCGCCAGTTTGAGCAAGCATTTCAACAGAGGACATTCAAGCTGCTTCCATGTCGATCTGTGGATCGAAAGTACATGGATGAATTTTGTCCTTCTGTATCCGAAACCCTAGCCTATTATAAACTTGACTCGGTAGTCTACCTAGAAAGGGACATCAATTTTGATCTAGTCTCTGAATTCTATAACAATCTTCATCAGAACCATGATGGTGTTTATAATACCTGAGTCGCTAAAAGAACTATCGATTTCTCCATCAGAGAATTCTTTGGGTATCTAGGTTGCCGTATGTGTTCAGGAGATCCTTTTCCCATCTATCCTGATTTACCAGAGTCATTACCTCCTCCACTTGATGTCTCACCTAATTCCATCTATGAGTATTTCTTTGGACACCCTAGACCGGATGGACTAGATGAGCTAGATGTTGACTTCCCTACTTTTGCAGCCTTGAGATTATCTCCTCAAGACTACATTCTTTTTAAGATTGTCACGAACTGCCTTCTACCTATCACATCTAAACCATTAGCTGAGATCCGATCATATCATTGTCTTATGCTTTATGGTTTACGTCGGCGTCTCGATTTTGATATCATGTCGAGCATATATTCTTCGATCATTTCATATTCTCAGCCTAGCAGCTCCACTGTTTATATGCCTTATGGGCATATAATTACAGATTGGCTCGAGACCCTTCAGATTGATGTCTCTAAGGGTAGAATAGTCAAGATGGTCAGACAGGATTGCAGACTTGGGAAGCGGGCATTTTCCAAGTCTGGAATCATAGGAAAAAATGGGGATGTTCGGTGGAAGGATGGGAGAGCATTAGGTGAGTTACCACGGGGACCTCCAGGACAGGTTGCTCCTGTTGCTGCTCCTCCTGCTGCTGACGATGGAGAGGACGATCCTGATCTGCGCTGGCAGATCGCCGAGCTGGAGAGTCGCTTTGATCGACACGATGAGCTACTGGCTGCTGAGCTCCATGGACTGCGTGTTCGGATCGACCAGCGCTACGATGACTTGCGCAGTCAGCAGCTGGTGACGCAGCAGCTACTTCTGGGCTGGATGGCCAACTACCCACCTCCGCAGCGATTCTCGGGCCATCCATCTTCGAGCTCCAGCATGCCGCCTCAGGATTACGTGCCTCCCGCAGATGATGATGATGTTCCTCATGTTGAGGACATTGATTGATACATTCATTTTGACTGTCTATGTATTTTGGATGCTATTTGTTAGTTTTTATGTCTGGCCTGGATGTTTGCACTTCTGATGCTACTCATGTATTTATGCTACTCAGTTTTATATTTGCTTGCTCTTTATTATGCTTCATTTTCTATCGGCTATTAATATGTTGTTCACTTGCATGTCTTGTTTGTCCTTTATTTCCTTATTACTGTCTTATAATACACTTAGAGGGAATTCTAAGTGCTTTAAGAAACAGACAATAAGGGTTAAGGGGGAGTTCTTTAAGTTATCTTACCTTTTTCGCACCTTTTCGGTGTTTGACAAAGGGGGAGAAGATAACTAAGTTTAGATGAATGCAAATTTGATTTTAGAAGACCCTCACATAGTGTTGTATCCGTCTTAGGGGGAGGATCTTGATTCCCCTAAAATTATGAAAATTTGAACAATTCTGATCTAAACTTAAATCGTGTTGTCAAACAACAAAAAGGGGGAGATTGTTGATACAGTCTGACCTGGCTGTTGTTTTGATGTTGACACTAATTTAAGTTTGTATCAGATATTAATTAAACTCAGAATGACTACTAATCGAGGTTGATCAGTTGGGAGGGAAAGTCCTGGTGAGTGAAGCCAGGCAAGGGAAATCCAGATGGGTCAAGACATCTGGTGAAAAGTCCAAGCAGGGAGCTTGGCACGGGAAAAGTCCAAGTATGGTGACTTGGCACGGAATGGTCAGAGAGGGCTCGGTAGCTCGTTCTCTGGACCGGACGAAGTCAGAGAGGGCTCGGTAGCTTGTTCTCCGGACTAGGTCAGAGAGGGCTCGGTAGCTCGTTCTCTGGACCGGACGAAGTCAGAGAGGGCTCGGTAGCTCATTCTCAGGATCAATCCTAGTATCACATAGGCGTTGGATCGGTCAACAGACCAATCCAGTGAGATTTTGATTGCCTGATCGGTGCACAGACCGATCTAATGAAACTAGGTTTGCTGATCGGTCTGGTGACTGATCAGGAAACACTCAGTAGCCTACTGAGTGTAATCTGATCGGTCTGTAGACCGATCAGGAGATGATGTCGCGAGAAGGAAAAAGGCAGGGGATCGGTCTGTGGACCGATCCATATGCACTCTGATCGGTCTGTAGGATGCACTCTGATCGGTCTTGGGACCGATCAGGTGACAATCTCAGGAGTGCGAGGAACCGCACTCATTAAGCCCTGATCGGTCTGCAGACCGATCAGGCCATACCCTGATCGGTCTTCACGACCGATCAAACATCAATTCAAAGGTGTGGATCGGTCCGCTGACTGATCCACCACACTGTCTGCACACACTGTCAGGTTCTGCTGGTTTCTGATTCGTTTGAACTAATTAACTTCTGCTGTGAGCTTTATGTGGTGCAGGTTGCAGGTTCCATTCCAGTGCTTAATTTCAAATTAAGCCTCATCAAAGGAATAAGACAGAGCTTACTTTCTTCTGTGTATCACTGCGATGAGGGAAGATTGAGCATCAACGGATACTGATGCTAATAGACTGCAATCTCTGTTCGCGATCAGCTTGACTCCTGTGGGTTGGTTAGAGCTCAGAAGACACCAGCAAGACCAAGGATGGTATTGGTGTGAGTTCAGAGAACTAGCTGAGGAGGAAGAGTGATTGGCGATGCTTGTGTTTACAGCAGAGATTCGACGCAGAGTTTCGGCAGCGAAAGAGCAGAGGCATAAGAAGAGAGACGAGGAAGCAAGGAACAGAGCTCTCGGTTGATTGTGTGAAACAAGTTGTGCTGTGCTTTGTGCTTGAAGAGAGGCTGTATTCTTGTGTTCCTGCTTGTGCTAATTCTTCGCTGATTGTGGCTGTGAGCTTCCTTTGATCATTTCACTTGAGCCACTACTGTAAGTCTTGTGCTTAATTTCTTACTGCTGTTAAAGACTTTGTGGAGAGGTTACTCCACCGAGAAGGAGAATCCTTTAGCCGGATAGCTTCCGGGGTGTGATCTACCTGAAGATCAAGGGATCGTCCACCTTACGGACACGCCGAGGAGTAGGGGCAAGTTATCCCCGAACCTCGTAAATCTCTGAGTTAGTGTGTTGTGTTCTCTCTTTGTTTTAGTTTTCTAATTCCGCTGTACTAACAAAGTTCTTGAAGAAATTTGTGTTTAGTATTTTTCAAAGAGGCTATTCACCCCCCTCTAGCCATCTAAGATCCCAACACTTTGAACTTATCAAAGCATTCAGACTTGCAGCACATCAGGTAAATGTATCTGTATCTTGACTAATCGTCTATAAAGGAGACAAAGTATTCATAACTACCTCTTGCCTGGATAGACATAGGACCACACAAATCAGAATGAACCAGTTCTAACATATCTTTGGCTCTATACCCCTTGGCCTTAAAAGGTCTCTTGGTCATTTTACCTTCCAAGCAAGATTCACAGGTTGGAAAGTTTTCCAACTCTAATGAACCCAAGAATCCATCGACTATGAGCCTTTAAATCCCACTTAAGTTAATATGACCAAGCCTTAGATGACAAAGATATGTTTGGTTCATTTCCCAAGGTTCTTTTCTCTTATTAGAGTTAGAAGATGTGTTATTAATTTCCATTTGTTGCTTTGTGGGAGAAATTGGATTTAAAGTATATAAATTGCCAACCAATGCACCAGGACATATAATAACCTTATTTCTCTTTATAACCACATTGTTACTAAAAGAAACAGAATATCCATCCAAATACAGTTTAGAAACCGAAATTAAATTCTTTCTAAAGCTGGGTACATAAAGACAATTTCTTAAAACCAAACTTCTATTCCTATCAAAATATAAGTAGATGTCTCCCATTGCAACAGCCGCCACCTTAGTAGCATTGCCCATGTAGACGGTTATCTCTCCTTTAAATAGGCATCGGGTTTCCTGGAACCCCTGCAAAGAATTGTCGACATGATCAGTGGCTCCCATATCTACACACCAGGTGCTGGTTGATAACACCGCTAAACATGTTTCAACTACTAGAGCATGAGATATACCTTTATTGTTCTGATTTCTACTAGGACAGTCTGCCTTCCAATGTCCTGCCTACTTGTAGATGAAGCACTTGCCCTTCGTCTTCTTCATTCCAGCTTTTTGTCCTGTCCCTAGAGATTTATTCACCTTCTTTGTTGAAAAGACCTGTTTCTTCTTCTTATTGCCTTTCGACTTAGAAGTAGAACCACTTTTAGCATAGTGAATCTGAGAACTGTAATGAAATATTCCTTCTGCTGTCTGTAGTTCTGTCAGAAGTTCCGGCAACATATACTCTCTTTTGTTCATGTTATAGTTTAGGCGGAACTGCTCAAAACTTCTGAATAACGTTTGGAGAATTATATCGACCTGTGTTTCCCCATCAATTTCACCTCCAAGGACTTGTATTTCATTCAGATAAGCCATCATTTTGAGAATTTGATCCCTAACAGGTGTTCCCTCCGACATGGTGGCTGCCATTAACTTTCTCATTGCCTCTTGCCTAGCAGTCTGACTCTGGTGCCAAAAGAGTTCTTTAAGATTGTTCATTATATCATAAGCTGTTGATAAGTCCTGATGTTGATGTTGCAATACATTTGACATTGAAGCCAAAATGTAACATCGCGCCATCTCATCTGTCTTTACCATTTCTTATTATATTCAATCTCCTCTGAGGTAGAATCATTGTTAAGTGTTTCTGGGCAAGCCTCTGATAGTACAAACTTATAGCTTTCAGCAGTTAAGACAATATCCAGGTTTCTTTTCCAATCTATATAGTTTGGACCAGTAAGTCTATTTTCTTTCAGTATAATGGCCAGTGGATTGAAAGTCATCCTAAGAATCACAAAATAAACTTTGGTCAGTACTCTAAATTTAGAATAATATTGATTCCTCAAACAATACTATTTCAAATTTACCAACACCTCAAAACACCGTGAATATTGCATGCCACGTTAGTGTGGACGTATACAAATTCAACATTTGTAAGAGGAGGGTGTGACCCATTAATTTTATTATCTTGTTATCCTAACTTTATGACAAATAAAATTAATAGTTGGTTTTCCTTTAGTCACACAAAACAATAGCAGTGACTTTGTTGGGGAGGATACTATTGAATGTGTCTAAGTGTATACCATTACTTGATACTTAATCCATTAAATAGGATTGTGCCCCTTCAGTTGGAGAAGATCACACGCTACTAAATAATTTTCTATAACCATCGATAAAGGAAGTTTGATCTAGTGATCCACAACAAACTCATCCGTTGTGGAGGGAGGCACTCAAAGCCAACACGCAAGCTTGTTGCATCCCTTACAAACCAGTAATGGAGACCGTAGAATTTATTAAAAAAATCCCTCTCCCACTTAATTATTTAAGGTGAGGAATTTTAACCTATGCTAGCATATAACACATGCACACACACAGTAAATAAAAGGAATAAATTTGGAAATTAATTTTCGAACTATTATGACATTTTCATCACTGTCCTTCTTGTGCCACAACCCTAGCTGCTACCATCTTTAGCCACCACCATCGGGTCGAGTTGTTGCATCTATCTTGCTTCTTATTCCACTGCGCCTCTGGTTCTCCAATAGCACCACGCCTTGCAAGGATACGATCCGCGACAAATATAGAATTTTACATATATCGATCCTATATTCCATAAAGGAATGTACATGTATTCTAGATCGAACAAAAAATAAAATTCTAAAAATAATACAGCTCCTACTGTATTTGATACATACAATCATGCACACAAAATAATGCTCTTGACATGTCCAAGGGTCCAATCACACTCTATGTCTATATGCCATAATAGTTGGAGCCTGCAACCATAAAGTTTGCACATCCTCCTATTATCCTGCCTAAATTATGTATGACATGTGCATAATTAATTTGAAAATCAAAACACACAGAGGCAAACCCTAGTTCTGATACCAATTGTTGGTTAGTCCTAGGAAGATCGTACCAGTTCCACTGTACAAAAATTTTATACAAGTGTCGAACCTTTCCTAAATAATCTATTGTGTTCTTTAGAAGTTAAATTAGGAATCGCAAACGGAACTTAACATTATTGATTCCAAATTTAACTTATCTGTTCTTAATGGTTTAGACTTGGATCGCAAGCGGAACTTAACACTATTGATCCAAATTCACCTACGTTACAAATTCAATTAAATATTAATTTTCAAAATTGGCTTCCAGGTTAAACATGACGAGGCACTAGGCCTTCTTGGATATGGGATCCACCACCACTTCCTAGACAAAGCCTTTTAAGGAAAGCTAATATTTAATTTCCTTATATAACTCTAGGTTTAACCAAAAAACAATAATCGAATCACAAATTTAAAAATCAAAAACACAAATTCGAATAACAAATCCGAAAAAACTAGAATCTATTGCCTCTTGTGTTTGGAATTCATACAAAGAAAAATAACTAGCATAATGCGGAAGAAAAATACTAGTTATACCTTCTCTTTGTATGCTAATGACCTCGAGATCATCTGCCGTATTCCTCGCCTCGCCTTGGACGTCGTGTGGGCGATGATCCTCCAAGATGAACACCAACCAAAGCCTTTTTATCCTTCTCTAATATTCGGCCACCACCAACACAAAGAACTAAAGAGAGCAAGGGGAAAGAGAAGAGGAAAGGGGTCGGCCACAAGAGGAGTCTCCACCAAGAGAATAAGAATTGTCCTCTCTTGAGGCCTCCCCTCCCATTCTTTTATATTACTTGCCCAAGGCAAATAAGGGAAGACTTTTTACAAAAATTAAAATCTTCCTCTTGTTTTCCCTTTTCCCTTTTTATTTTTCCTTTTCTTTCCTGTTGATTAATCCAATCATCAATCATGGATTGAATGATGATTTAATTTAATTTAATTTGATTTGATTTGGTCGGCCCCTTGCTTGGGCACCAAGCAAGGGTGACCGGCCACATCATCTAGGAGAAAATAATTTTTTATAAAAATTTTACAAAAGAAAAAATCCTCTTATAAAATTTTACAAGCTCTCTTTCCTATTGTGAATCTTAAAAATGGAAAGTTTTAAAAATTAAAACAATGTTTTAAAATATAAAACTTTTCTTCTAAAATTTCCTTTTTTAACCATGGTTACAAAATTAAAAGATTTAAAATTTAAAACTTCTCTACATTTTTTCTAAAACCATGAGGATGGTTAAAAAAGGAAAATTTTAAAACTTTTAAATTTTCTTTTAAACCATGTGGCCGAATTCAAATAAGGAAAGTTTTATATTTTAAAAACTCTCTTTTAAAGCTTGTAGTTTTGTACAAAGAGAAGTATTTAAAAATTCAAAACATCCCCTTATATTTGAATTATTGTGGCCAGCCCATTTCCACAGAGAAAAGGTCGGCCACCTTGAAGAAACTTATGGCCGACCCTTGGCTTGCTCACCAAGCCTTGGGCCGGCCCTTCTTGGACACCAAGATGGGCTTTCATTGGATGGACTTGAGGCATTAATGAGGCTATGATTGGGACCTAGAGGAGAAATTGGTTTTGGCCTTCCGATGAGCTTGAATATCCCGTGTTCGCCCCGAACATACAACTCAAGATCATCAATAACAACTCATTCCACTAGAGAGTTATTATTTCACTACCACACTAATCCCAAATTACATTATGGGCTCCTTCTTATCATGAGTGTGTTAGTCTCCCTGTGTTTAAGATAACGAATGTCCACTAATTAAGTAAGTTACTGACAACTTACTTAATTAATATCTAAGTCCAAGAGTAGTACACTCAACCTCATTGTCATGTCGGACTAAGTCCACCTGCAGTGTTTAACATGATAATCCTTATGAGCTCCTCTTGGGGACATTCTCAACCTAGATTTACTAGGATACAGTTTCCTTCTTTAATCAACAACACGCACTATAAGTAATATCATTTCCCATCTTATCGGGTCTATTGATTTATCAAGTTAAATCTCACCCTTTGATAAGTTAAAGAAACAAATACTAAATATGTGTGCTTGTTATTATATTAGGATTAAGAGCACACTCTTCCATAATAACTAAGGTCTAGTTCTTTTATTAAGTCAGTATAAAAAGAACTTACCTAAAATGGTCCTACTCAATACACTTAGAGTGTACTAGTGTAATTTATTAGTCAAGATAAACTAATACCTAATTACACTACGACTATTCCAATGGTTTGTTCCTTTCCATCTTAGTCGTGAGCAACTGTTTATAATTTATAAAGAACTGATAACATGATCTTCTGTGTGACACCACACACCATGTTATCTACAATATAAATTAATTGAACAATTACAAATAAAATGTAGACATTTGACTAATGTGATTCTTTTATTTCAAAAATAAATGTTTACAAAAGCTAAGCTTTTATTATACACTCCAACAATCTCCCACTTATACTAAAAGACTAAGCTTCCATATTTGCCGCCATATATCTGATTCTCATCCCTTCCACATGTCGATCAAAAGCTTTCGTCGGAAGGGCCTTAGTGAAAGGATCTGCCAGGTTATCTGCTGATGCAATCTTGGCGACGACAACTTCTCCTCTCTTGACGATGTCTCGTATCAGGTGGTACTTACGCTCTATATGCTTACTTGCCTTATGTGCTTGTGGTTCCTTCAAGTTTGCAACTGCACCGCTATTATCATAATAAATTGTGATGATTTTGGGCAAACCAGGAATCACATCTAAGTCCATTAGGAAGTTCCTGAGCCATATAGCTTCTTTGGCTGCCTAAGAGGCTGTCACATACTCAGCTTCCATAGTTGAGTCTGAAACGTATTTCTGCTAAACACTCCTCCATGCAATGGCTCCACCAACTAAAGTAAACACGTAGCCTGATGTAGACTTACTGTTGTCCCTGTCTGATTGGAAATCTGAATCTGTGTAACCCACAGTGAGTAAATCATTTGCTTGGTAAACTATCATATAATCTCGAGTTCTTCTCAGGTATTTCAATATATGTTTTATATCAGTCCAATGTCCCTGTCCAGGGTTACTCTGATATCTGCTAACCATGTCTATGGTAAAGCAGATATCTGGTCTCGTACATAGCATTGCATACATTAGGCTTCCTAAAGCTGAAGCATAAGGAATTGCCTTCATGTCCTCTATCTTCTTTGATGTCTTCGGAGACATCTCTTTAGTTAAGGTTATTCCATGCCTAAAAGGTAAGAAACCTTTCTTAGAGTTCTGCATGCTAAAACGAGCAAGGATTGTATCTATATATGAAGCTTGGGATAGGCACAACAACCTTTTCTTGCGATCCCTTATGATTTTGATCCCAAGAATGTGTGCACATTCTCCTAAGTCCTTCATATCAAATTGTTTGGATAACCATACCCTTACGTCCGATAACACTTTGACATTGTTGCCAATTAACAAAATATCATCTACGTATAGTACGAGAAATACTATCACGTTTCCGTTGCACTTCTTGTATACACAAGACTTGTAATGCCCCGGCTCGGGCAGGCCCCACCCGAACCGAACCGGGAACGCTACCTGAATTGCCCATCGGGTTGATGACAACCACCGGAGGTCCTTTCAGCGTACTTTGTCTTCACTCGCACGCACCCTGGAAAACTTCCCAGAAGGTCACCCATCCTCAGATTTCTCTGACCCAAGCACGCTTAACTTTGGAGTTCTTTGAGTTTGGGCTTCCGAAAAGGAAGGTGCACCTTGATGATATGGATAGTACCATCTAACCTTTTAAGACATACTTAACCAGAATCTCAGAACCGGGGTATTACAATCACCCCCACTAAAAGACACAACGTCCTCGTTGTGTAACCACAAATCACACCACAGACAAATCCCAAAATCTCCCTCGCTAGGTGGTGCCCTTGGTGCTCCTACCACAGGCGCACTCACGGTTGCAAGGTCGCTCTGATACCATCTTTAACGCCCCGGCTCGGGCGGGCCCCACCCGAACCGAACCGGGAACGCTACCTGAATTGCCCAACGGGTTGATGACTAGCTCCACAGACCACCGGAGGTCCTTTCAGCGTACTTTGTCCTCACTTGCACACACCCTGGAAAACTTCCCAGGAGGTCACCCATCCTCAGATTTCTCCAAGCCAAGCACGCTTAACTTTGGAGTTCTTTGAGTTTGGGCTTCCGAAAAGGAAGGTGCATCTTGGTGATATGGATAGTACCATCTAACCTTTTAAGCCATACTTAACCAGAATCTCAGAACCGGGGTATTACAAGACTTATCCGGACACTGAATAAATCCATATGACTGTATTACTTCGTTAAACCGGATGTTCCAAGATCTTGAAACTTGCTTCAGTCCATAAATGGATCGATTCAGCTTGCACACTAGATGCTCTTTACCTTTTTCAATAAATCCCTCTGGTTGCTTCATATGGATGTTTTCTTCAAGACTTCCGTTAAGGAAAGCTGTCTTGACATCCATTTTCCAAATCTCATAATCCATATGAGTGGCAATGTATAAGAGTATTCGGATAGACTTAAGCATTGCTACCAGTGAAAAAGTCTCCTCATAATCGATTCCCTCTTTCTGAGTATACCCTTTCACAACAAGCCTTGCTTTGAAAGTTTCTACCTTCCGGTCTGTCCCTCTTTTCCTTTTGTAGATCCACTTGCATCCAACGGATTTTACATCATCAGGTGGATCTACAAGCTCTCATACCTTATTAGAATACATGGATTCTATTTCAGAATTCATCGCTTTTTGCCAAGATGCTGCATCTATATCTTGGAGTGCTTCGTCATATGACCGGGGATCAGGTTCATGTTTTCCCGGGATCAAGTCCGAAGACTCTTCCAAAAACATGAATTTTTCAGGTTGCCTTACAACCCTCCCACTATGACGAGGCACTGTCTGTGGTTGTGTATTATATGTGACACGTGTTGCAGTCTCTTGTGGTGCTTCGTCTTGTACTGTTGGCACTAAAGTAGACGTGTCCTCTCTTATTTCTTCTAGAACAATTTTACTCATGGGCTTATGATTTATTATATATTCTTCCTTTAAAAATCGAGCATTGGTGCTAACAATGATCTTCTGATTTTTAGGATTGTAAAACAAACCATCTTTCGTTCCCTTAGGATATCCCACAAACAGACTCACTTCTGTACGTGATTCCAACTTGTCAGTATCTCTCTTCAGCACATGTGCTGGACTACCCCATATCCGGATATGATTTAGACTAGGCTTACGCCCACTCCATAATTTCATGGGAGTAGAAGGAACTATTTTAGAAGGTACCATATTCAGAATGTACACTGCTGTTTCCAGAGCATATCCCCAAAACGAATTTGGTAATTCTAAATAACTCATCATTGATCTAACCATTTCCATAAGAGTCTTATTTCTTCGTTCTGCCACACCATTCTGTTGGGGTGTACCAAGTGCAGACAATTGGGATTGGATCTCGGCTTCTGATAAGTAATTCCTAAACTCTCCAAAGAGGTATTCGCCACCACGGTCAGACCGTAGTGTCATGATACTTTTACCAAGACGTTTCTCCACATCAGCCCTATATTCTTTGAACGTATCAAAACATCCAGACTTGCGGCACATCAGGTAAATGTATCCGTATCTTGAATAATCGTCTATAAAGAAGACAATGTATTCATAACTACCTCTTGCCTGGATAGACATAGGACCACACAAATCAGAATAAACTAGTTCTAACATATCTTTGGCTCTATACCCCTTGGCCTTAAAAGGTCTCTTGGTCATTTTACCTTCCAAGCAAGATTCACTGGTTGGAAAGTTTTCCAACTCTAATGAACCCAAGAATCCATCGACTATGAGCCTTTGAATCCTACTTAAGTTAATATGACCAAGCCTTTGATGCCAAAGATACGTTTGGTTCATTTCCGAAGGTTCTTTTCTCTTATTAGAGTTAGAAGATGTGTTATTAATTTCCATTTGTTGCTTTGTGGGAGAAATTGGATTTAAAGTATATAAATTGCCAACCAATGCACCAAAACATATAATAACCTTATTTCTCTTTATAACCATATTGCTACTAAAAGAAACAGAATATCCATCCAAATACAGTTTAGAAACTGAAATTAAATTCTTTCTAAAATTGGGTACATAAAGACAATTTCTTAAAACCAAACTTCTATTCCTATCAAAAGATAAGTAGACGTCTCCCATTGCAATAGCCGCCACCTTAGTAGCATTGCACATGTAGACGGTTATCTCTCCTTCAAATAGTCGTCGGGTTTCCTGGAACCCCTGCAAAGAATTGCAGACATAATCAGTGGCTCCCGTATCTACACACTAGGTATTGGTTGATAACACCTCTAAACATGTTTCAACTACTAGAGCATGAGATATACCTTTATTGTTCTGATTCCTACAAGGATAGTCTGCCTTCCAATGTCCTGCCTGCTTGCAGATGAAGCAATTGCCCTTCGGCTTCTTCATTCCATCTTTTTGTCCTGTCCCTAGAGGTTTATTCACCTTCTTTGCTGAAAAGACTTGTTTCTTCTTCTTCTTGCCTTTTGACTTAGAAGTAGAACCATTTTCAGCATAGTGAATCTGAGAACTGTGACGAAATATTCCTTCTGCTGCCTGTAATTATGTCAGAAGTTCCGCCAACATATACTCTCTTTTGTTCATGTTATAGTTCTGGCGAAACTGCTCAAAACTTCTGGATAGCGTTTGGAGAATTATATCGACTTGGGTTTCCCCATCAATTTCACCTCCAAAGACTTGTATTTCATTCAGATAAACCATCATTTTGAGAATATGATCCCTAACGAGTGTTCCCTCCGACATGGTGGCTGCCATTAACTTTCTCATTGCCTCTTGCCTAACAGTCTGACTCTGGTGCCAAAAGAGTTCTTTAAGATTGTTCATTATATCATAAGCTGTTGATAAGTCCTGATGCTGATGTGGCAATACATTTGACATTGAAGCCAAAATGTAACATCGTGCCATCTCATCTGCCTTTACCCATTTCTTATGATATTCAATCTCCTCTGGGGTAGAATCATTGTTAGGTGTTTCTGGGCATGCCTCTGATAGTAAAAACTTATAGCTTTCAGTAGTTAAGACAATATCCAAGTTTCTTTTCCAATCTATATAGTTTGGACCAGTAAATCTATTTTCTTTCAGTATAATGGTCAGTGGATTGAAAGTCATCCTAAGAATCACAAAATAAACTTTGGTCAGGACTCTAAATTTAGAATAATATTGATTCCTCAAACAATACTATTTCAAATTTACCAACACCTCAAAACACCGTGAATATTGCATGCCACGTTAGTGTGGACGTATACAAATTCAACATTTGTAAGAGGAGGGCGTGACCCATTAATTTTATTATCTTGTCATCCTAACTTTATGACAAATAAAATTAATAGTTGATTTTCCTTTGGTCACACAAAACAATAGCAGTGACTCCGTTGGGGAGGATACTATTGAATGTATCTAAGTGTATACCATTACTTGATACTTAGTCCATTAAATAGGATTGTGCCCCTTCAGTTGGAGAAGATCACACACTCCTAAATAATTTTCTATAACCATCGATAAAGGAAGTTTGATCTAGTGATCCACAACAAACCCATCCGTTGTGGAGGGAGGCACTCAAAGCCAACACGCAAGCTTGTTGCATCAATTACAAACCAGTAATGGAGACCGTGGAATTTATTAAAAAAATCTCTCTCCCACTTAGTTATTTAAGGTGAGGAATTTTAACCTATGCTAGCATATAACACATGCACACACACAGTAAATAAAAGGAATAAATTTGGAAATTAATTTTCGAACTATTAATACAATTTTATCACTGTCCTTCGTGTGCTCCAACCCTAGCTGCTGCCATCTTTAGCCACCGCCATCAGGTCGAGTTGTCGCATCTATCTTGCTTCTTATTCCGCTGCACCTTTGGTCCTCCAATAGCACCACGCCTTGCAAGGATACGATCCACGACAAATATAGAATTTTACATATATCGATCTTATATTCCATAAAGGAATGTACATGTATTCTAGATCGAACCAAAAATAAAATTCTAAAAATAATACAGCTCCTGCTGTATTTGATACATACAATCATGCACCTAAAATAATGCCCTTAACATGTCCAAGGGTCCAATCACACACAATATTTATATGCCATAATTGTTAGAGCCTACAACCACAAAGTTAGCACATCCTACTATTATCCTGCCTAAATTATGTATGACATGTGCATAATTAATTTGAAAACCAAAACACACAGAGGCAAACCCTAGCTCTGATACTAATTGTTGGTTAGTCCTAGGAAGATCATACCAGTTCCACTGTACAAAAATTTTATACAAGTGTCGAATCTTTCCTAAATAACCTATTGTGTTCTTTAGAAGTTAAATTAGGAATCGCCAACGGAACTTAACATTATTGATTCCAAATTTAACTTATCTGTTCTTAATGGTTTAGACTTGGATCACAAGCGGAACTTAACACTATTGATCTAAATCCACCTACGTTATCAATTCAATTAAATATTAATTTCCAAAATTGACTTCCAGGTTAAACATGGTGAAGCACTAGGCCTTCTTGGATATGGGAGCAACTACCACTTCCTAGACAAAGCCTTTTAAGGAAAGCTGATATTTAATTTCCTTATATAACTCTAGGTTTAGCCAAAAACAATAATCGAATCACAAATTCGAAAAACAAAAAACATAAATTCGAATAACAAATCTGAAAAAACTAGAATCTATTGCCTCTTGTGTTTGGAATTCATACAAAGAAAAATAAATAGCATGATGCGGAAGAAAAATACTAGTTATACCTTCTCTTTGTATGCTAATGACCTCGAGATCATCTGCCGTATTCCTCGCCTCACCTTGGACGTCGTGTGGGCGATGATCCTCCAAGATGAACACCACCCAAAGCCTTTTTCTCCTTCTCTAATATTCGGCCACCACCAACACAAAGAACAAAAGAGAGTAAGGGGAAAGAGAAGAGGAAAGGGGTCGGCCACAAGAGGAGTCTCCACCAAGAGAATAAGAATTGTCCTCTCTTGAGGCCTCCCCTCCCATTCTTTTATATTACTTGCCCAAGGCAAATAAGGGAAGACCTTTTACAAAAATTAAAATCTTCCTCTTGTTTTTCCTTTTCCCTTTTTATTTTTCCTTTTCTTTCCTCTTGATTGATTCAATCATCAATCATGGATTGAATGATGATTTAATTTAATTTAATTTGATTTGATTTGGTCGGACCCTTGCTTGGGCACCAAGCAAGGGTGGTCGGCCACATCATCAAGGAGAAAATAATTTTTTATAAAAAATTTACAAAAGAAAAAATCCTCTTATAAAATTTTACAAGCTCTCTTTCCTATTATGAATGTTAAAAAGGAAAGTTTTAAAAATTAAAACAATATTTTAAAATTTAAAACTTTTCTTCTATAATTTTCTTTTTTAACCATGGTTACAAAATTAAAAGATTTAAAATTTAAAACTTCTCTTCCTTTTTTCTAAAACCATGAGGATGGTTAAAAAAGGAAAGTTTTAAAACTTTTAAACTTTCTTTTAAACCATGTGACCTAATTCAAATAAGGAAAGTTTTATATTTTAAAAACTCTCTTTTAAAGCTTGTAGTTTTCTACAAAGAGAAGTTTTTAAAAATTCAAAACACCCCCTTATATTTGAATTATTGTGATCGGCCCCTTTGCACAAAGCAAAGGCCGTCCACCTTGAAGAAACTTATGGCTGACCCTTGGCTTGGTCACCAAGCCTTGGGCCGACCCTTCTTGGACACCAAGATGGGCTTTCATTGGATGGAATTGAGGTTTTAATGAGAGTACGACAGGGACCTAGAGGAGAAATTGGTTTTGGCCTTCCGATGAGCTTGAATATCCCGTGTTCGCCTCGAACACACAACTCAAGTTCATCAATAACAACTCATTCCACTAGAGAGTTATTATTTCACTACCGCACTAATCCCAAATTACATTATGGGCTCCTTCTTATCATGAGTGTGTTAGTTTCCTTGTGTTTAAGATAACGAATGTCCACTAATTAAGTAAGTTACTGACAACTCACTTAATTAATATCTAAGTCCAAGAGTAGTACACTCAACATCATTGTCATGTCGGACTAAGTCCACCTACAAGGTTTAACATGACAATCTTTATAAGCTCCTCTTGGGGACATTCTCAACCTAAATTTATTAGGACACACTTTCCTTCTATAATCAACAACACACACTATAAGTAATATCATTTCCTAACTTATCGGACCTATTGATTTATCAAGCTAAATCTCACCCTTTGATAAGTTAAAGAAATAAATACTAAATATATGTGCTTGTTATTATATTAGGATTAAGAGCACACATTTCCATAATAATTAAGGTCTAGTTCTTTTATTAAGTCAGTATAAAAAGAACTTACCTAAAATGGTCCTACTCAAGACACTTAGAGTGTACTAGTGTAATTTATTAGTCAAGATAAATTAATACCTAACTACACATATATTAAAGCACCTGAAAATGACTAGAGATTATATGCTGGTTTACCAGGTAGATAATTTGCTCCCTGTGGTACACGAATTCGGACTTCCAATCAGATAGGGACAATAGTAAATCAACCTTGGGGTATGTGTTTACTTTGGGAGGTGGAGCCATAGTATGGAGGAGTGTTATGCAGAAATGTGTTTCAGACTTCACCATGAAAGCTGAGTATGTGGCAGCCTCTGAGGCAGCTAAAGAAGTTGTATGACTCAGAAACTTCTTGATGGACTTAGATGTGATTCCTAGTTTGCCCAAAGTTATCACAATTTATTGTGACAATAGTGATGCAATAATAAACTCGAAGGAACCACGAACCCATAAGGTAAGTAAACACATTGAGCGTAAGTATCACCTTATACGAGATATCGTAAAACGAGGAAAGGTTGTTGTCACTAAGATTACATCAGCAGATAATTTGGCAGATCCTTTCACTAAGGCTCTTCCGGTGAGAGCTTTTGATAGCCATGTTGAGGGGATGTGAATAAGATGTATGACAGCATTTATGACAGCATAGTCTTTTAGTATAAGTGGGAGATTGTTGGGATGTATACTATAAACCTAGCTTTTGTATGAACATCTATTTTGAAATGAGAATCACTTTGGTCAAATATCTACATTTAATATTTCTATATATGTCAATGTAGTTGTCCATTTAATTTATATTGTAGATAACATGGTGTGTGGTGCCACACAGAAGATCATGTTATCGATTCCTTATAAATTATAAATAGTAGCTCACAACCAAGATGGATTAGGACAATCCATTGGAACAGTTATAGTGTAATTTGGTATTAGTCTGTCTTGACTATAAAATTGCACTAGTACACTATGTATGTATTGAGCAGGACCATTTGAGGTTGTTCGATTTATACTGACTACATAAAAGAATAGAACCTCTGTTATTATGGTTGTGTGTCCTCTTAATCCCTATATAATGACAAGCACATATATTTAGTATTTATTCTTTGACTTATCAATGAGTGAGATTTATTTGTTAAATCAATAGGCCCGATGAGTTGGGAAATAATACTATTTATATGGTGTGTTGTTGATTATAGAAGGAATCTGTGTCCAAATTATTTAGGTTGATGATGCCCCCTTGAGGAGCTCATAAGGATTATCATGTAAACCCTGCAGGTGGACTTAGTCCGGCATTATAATAAAGTTGAGTAGTATTATTCTTGGAATCAGATGTTAATTAATTGGGTTGTCAGTAACTCAATTAATTAACAAACATACGTTATCTTAAACATGGAGAGATTAATGTACTCATGATAAGAATGAGCCCATATTATAATATGGGATTGGTGTGGTAGTTCAATAATAACCCTTTAGTGGTATGATTTATTATTGATGGACTTGGGTATAGTGTTCGGGCCGAATACAGGAAACCCAAGCCTATCAGGAGGCCTAAACCAATTTCTCCTCTAGGTCCCTATTGTAGCCTCTATATAAAATCTTGCATCCACCCATCCTTAACTTGGTTTGGTTTAACTTAACTTGGTTTGGTTTAAATTAATTTGGTTTAACTTGGTTTGTTTTAACTTAACTTGGTTGTTTAACTTAACTTGGTTTAACTTGGTTTAGTTATAGAAAGGGAGAATTTTTCTAAACAGAATTCTGTTAATTTTTCTTTCTTTGTAATTGACGGCAAGCCTATAAAAAGGAGTAGGCTATAGGTGGTGGCCCCTAAAACCTAATTATCTAATTTTCCTAATTTTCCACAAACCTCTTCCCTCCTTGTGGTCGGCGCCCCTCTTCCCTCCTTAGGGTCGGGGCCACTTCTTCCCAAGCTAGGGTCGGCGCCCCTCCCCTCCTCGAGGGCCGGCGGCCCTCCCCTCCTCCTTGGTGGCCGGTGGATTGGAGAAGCGGAAGAAGAAGAAGAAGATGAAGAACAAGAGAAGGAAGAAGATTAAAAGGTGTCTCATCCTAGAGCTTCCTTTTGTAGCCGGCGGTTTGGAAATCGAGAAGAGAAGAAGGGTGGTGTTGTCTTGGTAGATCGTCGCCCACACGACGTCCAAGAAGAGGAGAGGAATACAGTAGAAGATCAAGAGATCTTTAGCTACAAAGAAAAAATACAACTAGTTCTTTAATTCCGCTGCGTAATTAGTTTGTTTTTCTTTATATCGATTTTGAATACCAACACAAGAGGGCAGCGATCTTGTATTTCAATCAAGGTGTGCTTTGATCCGTCAAGAACTTGCTTGATTGATCAAACACATGTCTGATCGAACATATAGGTTGCTAGGAAAAGTTATGTACTTGTACATTTTTTGTACAGAGAAATTTAAACAGAACGGAATTCCAGCACCTTCAATACGATCTTCTAAATTTATGGCAAGCCCACACATTGTATTAATGGTGCAATGGATTTATGGGTCGGGAGACCTATTGGGCTGTTAACTAGAAGATAGATCCTCTGCAAAGAGCCCCACTCTTTTATGAGGTATAAATGGGCTGTGATGATATCCTTAAATGAGTCCTAAATGGGTTGCGACAATATCCTTAGAGGAGAGTGCGTAGGGTTCCAAGGATGACCCAGCTAGCTAGTGTGGGATCTTTTACAACCTTCTAATTGGCAGAGAGCTAATCAGGAGAGAATGGGGAGCATATTCCCATACAGGTCTAGCAGGACTTGGAGTGGGATCTGTAGAAAGTCTGTCTGATCGGTAGAATCGATCAGGAGAGAATGAGAAGTAGAGTCTCGTGTGAGCCCGATAGAGCAGGGAGTATGGCATAAGAGAGCTTGTTCGATCGGCGGAATCGATCGGGAGAAGACGGGGAGCAGAGACCCATGTAGGTCCGATAGAGCCGGTGGTTGGGCTCTTAGAGAGTCTATCCGATCGGCGGAACTGATCAGAAAAAGACGAGGAGCAAAACCTCGTGTAGAATCGACAGAGTCAGGAGTGGAGCCCTTAGAGAGTCTATTCGATCGGCTAAACTGATCGGGATAAGATGGGGAGTAAAGCCCCATGTGAATTTTGAGAATATGTCGGATTAGACAATATTGTCTAAGGACCTCATTTCCTTAGACAATATGTCGGATTAACAGAACTAATTGAGAGAAAAAGGTCTGGCTAGACTCGCTACTCGACCTTTTTAATCCATTTTAAATTTTAACCGACATTTATATTGACATGTTAACTCTTTGGGCCCATTGAAGAAAGTCTCTTTCTTATTCACCGTAGTAGATCATCAGACGGGTGATAACTATAGTCCCATGCATGCCTATCTTCATCTTTTGAGTAAATTATAATCCTTTAAATCCTTGACTTGTGTAATCAAGGATCATTAGCCAATAATATCTTTCGCAGGAAAAAGAAATTTATGAGATTTAATGCATCTCACGCAGTTCAACAACAACAATAACAATGAAATTGAAAGGAAATATTAAATAAAGTCTAAAAAAGCTTTGCTCATCGTGTCGATTGGGAGCAGCGACACATGCTCTGGCTCTCATTACTGAGTTATCTAGGACCAGTAAAATAATTCCCATGCATGCTGCAATTTTTCGCGCCAGTAGAAGCACAAGACAAGAATATATATGCTACATTATATACCCTCATCTCTCATGTGACTAGCTATCATCTCGGATCATGGCAAACACATCTTACGCATCCACCTTAAATATTTCCTAATTCTTCTTTAATTTCTTTAAAAGCACCACTTTAATTCATCCAATGCCCACTTGGTATTTACCAAATGGTACGACACGACTTAAATATTTATAAAAGAGTGCACCTTATTTTCTAAATACCTCACGACGACGCCCACCAGTACTTCTATACTTATACAAAAACCATTAATGGACTTTTGGGATTTCCATTAATATAATAATGATCTCATATTATCATTTAAACTGCTTATAGATATTTTTTTCAAAACACATTTAGGATTTTATTGTCTTCAAAATCAAAAGGTAAAAAAAACATAAATAAACACCGTGGAGTATGGTCTTGTTTGTCATTTTGAGCCCCGGGCAAGATGTAATTGTTAAACCCTTCAATAATAGATTAGGATCTAGAGTTCGAGATTCAACTGTGACGTATTATTAGAATTTTTCTTCTTAATCAATAGTGGATATATAGTGGATATGAGAATGCTGCTGTACCTCCATATGTATTTCTCCGATTTATTCAAATGACCAATAAAAAAATACTTCTATGAGATCAAGTTTGTCATCCTAATTTGATGTTACCTAGGTAATTATTTTTTTTGTTATTTACCATTTTGAACACTCAAAAGGTCATTAAAGAATTTAGCTAAAATATTTTTTTATGACTTTATCATAAAAAAAATATATCGATGATTATATAGCTGTCAAATGACACCAGAAGAGTGTCATTACATTTATAGTGCTCTCAAAACATGTATTCATAACTTTGATATTATTACTATTGTTAATATTATTATTGTAACTGCTATCAACGAGGGCGGAGCTCATAGCTAATCTACCCGGGTTAATATACCAGGCTAATAAAAAATAATAGCCCTCGGACTGAGTTCTACGTGATTAAATTTTTTTTAATTTAGCTTTTATATTTTTCATTTATCCTCCTTTACAAGGTCATGGAGCCCCTGAACTGTAGCCTGGGTAGCTTAACAAGTGGCTGCCCTTGACTATCAAAACATCTTAATTCATTCCCAATATAAAACCATTCTTGTGCTCATAATACTCCCAAAAATTCATTTATGCATTTATTTTATTTATTATTTGGGCTACTTAATGAATTTTTTTATCAAAATAATAATATAAAACCATCATTGCATTCATAGTGGCCATAATACAGTCTATTAATGCCCTTGATATTTTAATCTTGAAAATAATAGGTCATTTTAAAAAAATGATGAATCATACAACATCAAATTTGGGATGATTGATTTGATCTCGCGAAAGATTTCCAATGGCGGCTAAGATAAATAGGGCATCACGCATGATGTGTGGCCCAGAAGCCTATCATCATATGATTGCGCATGAAAGGAAAATAATAGGTCATTAAAGTAACTTCAAAGCATTTCAATCAAAACACTTTTATTATCTTTTAGAATGGTAATACAAGACCACCGTTGAGTTCATCTTAGTCATAAGAGTCTGATGTCTTTACTTTTTGTATTTTGAACGATTAAGTGGCGGTTAAAATATTTTTTAAAAAAATATAATATCTTTAATGGTCAAAATAATAAAATAAGACGACCATTAAAATTACCGCACTTTTTAAATTTGAGCAACCCTAAGATCATTGTTATACCAAATTTTGAGTGTTCTACCTGCTAAAATTTTGATAAAAAGAATGATCGCATCTTACATGTTGCTCTATGATGCAAAAGGTGATATTAGGAGTTCCTCCATTATCTGTTCCAAAATAATAATTTCAGTTAGTTTCATTGGTTCCACAAAAGTTTCTCATTAGTCACCAGGATAAATCGAGAAACGCATGTGGCGGTCAGCCCAACAACCCATCATTCTTTGATTACGTCCTCCATTTGAAAAAAAAATTCCTACAAATACGTGTAGCTGGGATTCGAATCATAGGTGTCTGGGTGACATTCTGAATGCCCTACCACGGTACCATGGTCCCGTGGAGTCCACTATCTACCTCAAGATCTTATAGAAGATAAGCAAATCATGGTATTAAACGATCTCCTACATGAGAAGAATTTATTTCCTAAGGGGATCAACCCAATAGAATTTTGAATCTTGCTGATGTGATACAAATATACAACCGATTCAACTATGTCATTTTCTTATTGTTACTGGACCAAAACTCCAATAGATATCCGTCATAAATTTTATCGATATTAATTAAGAAAATAAATAATAAAAAGGAAGGTTAGAAAGTCGAGGTGAAGGTAACCTAAAGTAGATAGTGCTAATGGTCCCTCTTAGGTATGAATTTGTACCTCATCCTCATTTCAATGAATTCTATTGATAAAATATAGATGAGGTAATGGAGTGGCAGTAATGTATTGAGTAGCACATTAATCCAAGAAGTATTAAAATTGGAGCACCAACGCACATCTCAGTAACCGTGGCTTTCGAATCCCGCATAATGTTGCATGCATTCTGCGTGGTGGCCTTCCTTTAGAATTTTTATATATCATCGCCTCTGGTATGCACGCGTCAAGCAACGAGATTCCAAGCCCGCAAGCACAAGCTCTTCCACTTCGAGTAAGCTCATCATGTCCTCTTACCCTTTTTTTGGTAAATGTTCTTTCTTTGATTTCATTATTAAAATAAAATAATCAAACCTTTCTTTGTTCTTGAGATGGATCTTTATCTTTGCTATTTTTGGCTAGAAATCTTAGCACTTACCTTTTGAGGAAATCGCGGGTGTTGTTCTCAGTGATTCGAGAGCAACTTGATCATAAACTTTGATTGATACTCATAGCATTTCAGCTTATCATGGGGAAAAAGCAGATCAAATTCGTTGTCTGACTTGCAGTACTCTGTATCTCTCCTGGCTTCTTTTTCTTGTCGCTCTCAATTATTTAATTCGAACTGCATGCAGCAGTATTACACTTTTCCTCGCCATGAACTTCATGCTTAATTTTGTTTTTCGTTTGTCTTATTCTCTGAGATGCTTTTCAGTACTGTATCACCGTGGCTAATGGTTTCCATTTTCATGCAATTCAACTGATTTAGCAATTTTAGGATGGAGGAATTCAGAAGGCATGAAAGACTCGCAAAAGTCTCCTTCTCTGCGCATCCTTCATCGTTCTACAAGGTAAGTACCACATGTAACTTTCTTTCTCTGATTATGTCAGTAGCAAGCAGTGATACTTGTTATCTGCATTAATTCGATCCATGCTTGACAGTATGAGAAAATGCTGCAGGTTTCCAGGCAAAACATTAATACTTTTGAGTGGTACAAAGAGCAAACTCAGCAATTGACATGCTATTGCCCTTCCGAGGTCCCAAATAGTCCTCATCAGGCTTTGAATTTTCTCTCGAGGACCTGGAGCCCATCGTCCTCTGATTTCTTTCAGATACTCTCATCTAATGTAAGTCGGCACCTTGTCTTACACTTAAGGGTTTAATCGTCTCAAAGTCGATCGTGCAAACTCTTAGCAAATTCGTATACATATCCTACCTCTCCCTGTGCTGTGCATCAACATTAACTATATATAGTTGAAAACTCCTGGTTCAGAACCCATCGACGTCATACCTCGATGGCAGGACTACAGAACTTCATGATAGTGACGACGTGCCTGATCGTAAAATAACAGACATGAACGACGACGAGAACAGCATGACCAGATCAGATGGAGAAATTATAACAATGGACCCGCTAGTGGTAAATTATATATATTTAGTTAATTAACATTGTTTACATGTAAATTACACTTATCTGGTAATTTACATCGCATCGCATCGCATCGCATCGAAGGCAATGCCAAGAAGAGAGCTAGCACAATCCTCAACCCAGAAGCACAGAGACTCACAGGGTAGTTGGGTAAGTAAGTGTAATAAGTCAAAGCTACCGTTGATTTCAGAATATAAATATATATATATATATATAATTCTAATTAAATCGAAACGGAAATGAAGGCGAGGCTGGGAGGAGGAGTTCTACGCAGCTTTTCCAGAGAGCGCAAGAACAAGAACAAAGACGAGGTGCGGTTGACCACCGCCCAAGTGCACGCGGCTCTCTCAGTTACCAGGCTTGCCGCAGCCATTGCAGGCGTCGTTGGGAACAGCTGCTACATGGAATCAACTCAGAGCTCGAAGGTGGTTAGCGTGGTCAATTTGGCGGAAAGGTCGACGGAAGAGAACATAAAGCCGGTGGTGGCTTCTGCCGCTGCCCTGGTGGCGACGGTGTGCGCCGAGGCAGCCGAGTCATCCGGGGCCAACAGGGAACAGTTGGCCTCTGTCATCAGATCCGGCCTAGCCACTCGGACTACCGCCGATTTACTCACTCTCACTGCCAACGCCGCGACATGTAATCCTTGACTTTGATCTCCATCAATTCCATGCACTTACCGACGAGAAATTCCTTTTTCTATCGTTTTAAGATTTCCATAGGTTTACGAGGAGCTGCGACCCTTGAGTTGAGAGCTGCATCTCGTAGGCATCTCTCAGAAAACCAATATGTTCTTGCTAGTGGTGTTCAACTCCCAATTGAAATGCCTCAGGGTAACTTTTTATTCTTAATTCTTACAATTACTCCATATATATTATATGTTTTCATCTTCCCATGGAGTTGTTTATTTGAGTGTATGAAGGGAAGGTGGAGCTGAGAAAGGTGAGTATCTACCTCAAGCATGACGAGGTTACAATGAGGTTGGGAAAGAAGCATATGGGCGGAGTAATCAGCACCTATAAAGAATGTGGGTTCCTTATCTTGTTAGCGTTGTTTATTAATTCCTAATATACTAACAAATGGAGTATTAACCACGCACCATTATATTGTGCATTTCAGATAGGATTTTTTGTGCATCTGATGACCCAAAAGATTGTGGCTTCTGGAAAAATCGCCGTGGTTGCTACTTGGTCAGTCTTGCGACGTCCCGTGGAACTGTTCGAATGCTGTTTGAGGATCAAAAGCTTTATGTAGTGTGGAAGTCCATCATTTCAAACCTATTGTGTGATTGTTAGCACCGAAAAACACATATTCGAATCAGACATCATATATCAATTAGTATCCTTCCTTCGTTTATGTTATGAATAGGATAAAGAAAAACAACATTGGTTAAGAAAATAAGTTTGTATGATTTTTAGACAGGTCAGGCTTTTGCATTGAAAACTCAAAAGATTATTAGACATTTTGCATAGCAGCAATAATAGCTCGTTGGGATGTTTCCATGGATGCCCAGCTGATTAAAAGGTGATAGATTTACTATAATAGAAAATAGATCAATTTCTGATGGATATATGTCATGGGAAAAAACTCCTCTCCATCCCTAATCATCCATCCCTAACTACTTGGCAATTAACTATAAGCTAATTTTTTGATTTATCTCTCTTCACATAATCTGGGGACGAGTTGTGAAGAGCGCTTGGAGTGAGCATAATCACATTTGCTATAATAATAGTTCGTTGGGTGTCTGACGTCTTCCATACAAGGGGCCACTGTATTAGGGTAAAATGTCATCATGATTTATCTGTTTGTATCTTATTATAGGACCGACGATACTGAACCATTTAGGATGAGTGAAATCATCTTCGGCTATGATAAAAGCTGATTTAATTGATCAGAAATAATCAAATCAAGAAATCTTATGGCGGATCAAGGAAATACTTTCTCCCAATATTACTTGTCGTACATTCCATAGCAACCCAGATAGCTGCTCAATTTCCTTATATGAGGCAATGTGAGATGCTCATATTTTTCCTATATGTTCTCTCATTGCTAGACATTGACTCTAGTTCCTCCATTTGATGATCTTCACCATCACTTTACAATTGTTGGAGAATCTTAGTCCACTACAAAAAAAAAAATACAAATTTGGGGACAAAAGTCTGGAACGAAAATAATTCGTCCCAAAATTGAGACAAATTTACTAACGAAAATAAATTTCTACCCAAATGACCAACGAAATTTGCAAAAAAAAAATTTCGTTTCAAGTTTGCAATAGGAAAAATTTCGTTGCTAAATTCGACCCCAAATCTGGAACAAATCCAGAATTCGTCCCAAATTTAGGGACAAATCCTGGATTCGTCCCAAAATCTGGGGCGAATCCAAGATTCGTCCTAGAATTGACAATATTTTTTTAAAAAAGAAAAAAACACGGAAGACTTATATCTTGACCTAGAGATATCGGAATTTAATGAAACAAGTTTCTATGCGTTCATATTATTGTCTTAATCGTAAATATGCCATCATCCATAATTTTGAATTAATATTTTGAGTGATTCAAAATTTTAACACAAATTAGGTAAAAATGGGATTAAAAATTCCAAAAATCAATATATTTGGTCAAAAATATTTTTATGAATATATTTATGGTCAGGACAACGATACGAACGTATAGAAACTCATTTTATGAAATTCCGATGTCTCTAGGTTCATATTTAAGGCGTCCCATTTTTTTCGATTTTTTAAAATATTTTAAGTTTTGGGACGAATCCCAGGATTCGTCCCAAAATCTGGGATGAATCCAGGATTCGTCCCAAAGTCTGGGACGAAGCTAGGATTCATCCCAAAACTGAAAATAATTTAAAAAAGAAAAGAAAATCAAACACCGAAGGTTTATATCTTGACCTAGAGACATCGGAATTTCATGAAACAAATTTGTATGCATTTGTATCATTGTCTTGATCGTAAATATACCATCATCCAAAATTTTGAATTATTATTTTGAGTGATTCAAATTTTTAACTCCAAAAATAGGTCAAATTGGGATTAAAAAATACTAAAAATCAATATATTTAGTAAAAAATATTTTTATGGATATATTTACGATCAAGACAATGATACAAACACATAAAAACTTATTTCATGAAATTTCGATGTCACTAGGTTCATACTTAAGGCGTCCCATTTTTTCTCTATTTTTTTTAAATAATTTAATTTTTGGGACGAATCTCTGGATTAGTCCCAAATTTTGGGATGAATCTCTGGATTCATCCCAAATTTTGGGACAAATCCATTTATTTGTTCCAAAACTGAAAATAATTTTAAAAAAAGAAAATCAAACACAGAAGGCTTATATCTTGACTTAGAGACATCAGAATTTCATGAAACAAGTTTCTATGCGTCCGTATCATTGTCCTGATCGTAAATATACCATCATCCATAATTTTGAATTATTATTTTGAGTGATTCAAATTTTTAACACTAAAAATAGGTCAAATTGGGATTAAAAAATTTCAAAAATCAATATATTTGGTCAAAAATATTTTTATGAATATATTTACGATTAGGACAATGATACGAATGCATATAAACTTGTTTTATTAAATTCCGATGTCTCTAGGTCCATATTTAAGTTGTCCCATTTTTTCTATTTTTTTTAAATAATTTAATTTTTGGGACGAATCTCTGGATTCATCCCAAAGTTTGGGACGAATCCAGGGATTCATCCCAAATCGTCCCAAAACAAAAAATAATTTAAAATAAAAAAATCAAACACCAAAGGCTTATATCTTGACCTAGAGACATCGGAATTTCATGAAACAAGTTTCTAAGTATTCGTATCATTGTCTTAATCGTAAATATACCATCATCCTTAATTTTGAATTATTATTTTGAGTGATTCAAATTTTTGACACCAAAAATAGGTTAAATTGGGATTAAAAAATTTCGCCAATCAATATATTTGGTCAAAAAATATTTTCTAGATATATTTATGATCAGGACAACGATACAAATGCACAAAGACTTGTTTCACGAAATTCTGATGTCTCTAGGTAGATATTTTTTAAAATATATATAGGTTGCTACTAACTAAAAAGGTGTTGTACAGCGAATGGTTGTAAATAAGTGACCGAAACCTTAAATATTGACCTAGAGACATCGGACTTTCATGAAACAAGTTTCTATGCGTTCGTATCATTGTCCTGATCGTAAATATACCATCATCTATAATTTTGAATTATTATTTTGAGTGATTCAAATTTTTAACACCAAAAATAGGTCAAATTGGGATTAAAAAAATTCCAAAAATCAATATATTTGGTTAAAAATATTTTTATGGATATATTTCTTATCAGGACAATGATACGAACGTATAGAAACTTCTTCATCAAATTTCAATGTCTCTAGGTCCATATTTAAGTCATCCCATTTTTTTTTCCATTTTTTTAAATAATTTAATTTTTGGGACGAATCTCTGGATTCGTCCCAAAGTTTTGAACGAATCCTTGGATTCATCCCAAACTTTGGGACGAATCCCTAGATTCATCCCAAAATAGAAAATAATTTAAAATAAAAAATTCAAATACCAAAGGCTTATATCTTGACCTAGAGACATCAGAATTTCATGAAACAAGTTTCTATGCATTCGTATCATTGTCCTGATCGTAAATATACCATCATCCTTAATTTTGAATTATTATTTTGAGTGATTCAAATTTTTGACACAAAAAATAGGTCAAATTGGGATTAAAAAAATTCCGCCAATCAATATATTTGGGCAAAAAAATTTTTCTAGATATATTTACGATCAGGACAACGATATGAATGCACAAAGACTTGTTTCACGAAATTTTGATGTCTCTAGGTAGATATTTTTTAAAACATATATAGGTTGCTACTAACTAAAAAGGTGTTGTACAGCGAATAGTTGTAAATAAGTGACCGAAACCTTAAATATTGACCTAGAGACATCGAAATTTCATGAAACAAGCTTCTATGCGTTAGTATCGTTGTCCTGATCGTAAATATACCATCATCCATAATTTTGAATTATTATTTTGAGTGATTCAAATTTTTAACACCAAAAATAGCTCAAATTATGATTAAAAATTCCAAAAATCAATATATTTGGTCAAAAATATTTTTATGGATATATTTACGATTAGGATAACGATATGAACGCATAGAAACTTCTTTCATCAAATTTCGATGTCTCTAGGTCCATATTTATGTCGTCCCATTTTTTCTATTTTTTTTAAATAATTTAATTTTTGGGACGAATCTCTGGATTCGTCCCAAAGTTTGGAACAAATCCCTAGATTCATCCCAAGTTTTGGAACGAATCCAGGATTCGTCTCAAAACAGAAAATAATTTTTTTTAAAAAAAAATCAAACACCAAATGCTTATATCTTGTCCTAGAGACATCGAAATTTCATGAAACAAGTTTCTATGCATTCGTATTGTTGTCCTGATCGTAAATATACCATCATCCATAATTTTGAATTATTATTTTGAGTGATTCAAATTTTTAACACCAAAAATAGGTCAAATTGGGATTAAAAATTCCAAAAATCAATATATTTGGTCAAAAATATTTTTGTGGATATATTTACGATCAGGACAATGATAGGAATGCATATAAACTTATTTCATCAAATTTTGATGTCTCTAGGTCCATATTTAAGTCATCCCATTTTTTTCTATTTTTTTAAATAATTTAATTTTTGGGACGAATCTCTAGATTCGTCCCAAAGTTTGGAACGAATCTCTGGATTCGTCCCAAACTTTGGGACAAATCCTTGGATTCGTCCCAAGTTTTGGGACAAATGCAGGATTCGTCCCAAAATAGAAAATAATTTAAAATAAAAAATCAAACACCAAAGGCTTATATCTTGACCTAGAGACATTGGAATTTCCTGAAACAAGTTTCTATGCATTCGTATCATTGTCCTGATCGTAAATATATCGTCATCCATAATTTTCAATTATTATTTTGAATGATTCAAATTTTTAACACAAAAAATAGGTCAAATTGGGATTAAAAAATTCCAAAAAATCAATATATTTGAGAAAAAATATTTTTATTGATATATTTACAATTAGGACAATGATACGAACGCATAAAAACTTGTTTTATCAAATTCTGATATCTCTAGGTCCGTATTTATTCCTTCTGAATTTTTTCCTCTTTTATTAAAAAAAATTAATTTATGGGACGAATCCCTGAATTCGTCCAAGATTTTGGGACGAATCTAGGATTCGTCCCAAAATTTGGGACGAATCCAGGATTCGTCCCAAAATTTGGGATGAATCCAGGGATTCGTCCCAAATTTAGGGATGAAATTGGAAACAAAAAATATTTGATGGTAAAAACCCAAGATCTATTCCTCATCATGATTCTTATTTTCTTCTCCATTTCTTTCCTCTCTCCTCCATTCCCCCTTCCAACCTGTGATTTCCAGGGTTTCGGCCACATCTTCGACCGACGACGGCGTGATCTACGACGACCGTGTGATCTCCGGCGGTGGAAGTTTTTCGATTGGTAAGCCCATCTCTCTACACTGCTCTCGGATCTCCCTCTCTCGGCGATGGCGCGGGCCTTGCCGTGGCTGGCCGAATCTTGTCCGCGTCGCGGGGCTGCCTGCCGTCGTGGGCTGTCCGGCGCCAGGCGCGTGCTGGCCACCGCCAGGCGCTTGCTGGCCGCAAAGAACGATCCGTTCTGTTGTTGGCGATCAGTCGCGTTTCCAGTCGTGGTCTCCAGTCATGGCTGGCCGCCGTCGTGTGGCTGGCCAACTCTGCCTCGTGTCGCGTCCCTGGCCTTGATTGGATGTGGGTGGCCGGGGTTGGCTGCCGGTGCCATCGGTGGCCACGTTTGGCCGCGGGTGGCCGCGTGGCAGTGCCGGGCAAGATTAGATTGATCATTGTTTCATTTTTTATTTAATATTCGGAAGTTACTGACTGAATTGATAATGTTGTTTGTGTAGGTCTCAATTTGATGTGATCTCAGTGTAGTTGAAGAAAATTGTATTTGTTCACGTCTTTTCGGTATTCCTAAGTTCATTAATATGCATTTACTGATCTATATATAAAGTTAGCTTTAAATAATTATGTTATAGTTTTTTAATTGCGTTCCTTCTTTTTGATAAGCTTCTCTTTGTTGTTTTGTATTCAATGATAAGATTTATCTGTATTTACTTTTAATAATGTTTAACTAAATAGCCGAATTCAGGTAAAATGCAGAATGAGCGAAGTTGGATGTATAACATGAATTTGCCTAATCGTCAGGGGTTAACTCCTGAGTTTATCACTGGCTTGAGGTAATTTTTGAATTTTGCATCTAGTTAAGTTATGTATATGGATGGCAAGAAGATAAGGTGAGCATGTAGAAAGTGTCACAATGGCAAATTTTTACCCACCGATAAAGTTGAAGAACATCTTTGTAGATTTGGTTTTACGCCGAATTATTATAATTAGACAAGTCATGGCGAACCGTTCATATCTGATGAGGATTATGGACGGAATTTCCAAGCCTCAGCTAGTGGAGATCAGAGTTATTATGAACAATTCAATCCATATCGGAGGATGGTAATTGATGCAAGCTGTCAGAATTATATTCCCGAGACGCTTGGTGCAAGTTCTAGTTTTCCTCCAACAAGTGAACAAATGTTTGCCACTAATACATTGCCGTTGGAGGAGCCTGATGTACCAGGTCTGGATGAAATATATTACAAATTTCAAGAAGTATTGAATGCCGCAAATGGACTATTATATTCCGATTGTGACAGTCAAACTAAATTATCTCTCACCTCCAGACTATTAAATATAAAGGTAGATCATAATATGTCGGAATATTGTTTTAATGATATTGTTCAAGCATTTGATGATACATTGCCACGTGATCACAATTTGCCTCTTGATTTTTACAGTATAAAAAACTGGTGAAAGATTTAGGTCTTCCGGTTGAAAGAATTGATGTTTGCAGAGATGGCTGTATGTTATATTGGGGAGATGATGCATATATAGAGGTTTGTAAATTCTGTAATCAAGATAGGTATAAGACAACCAAAAGGAGTCAACAACGATGTAAATCACACAACCAGTTGTTTTATTTACCTTTAACTCCTAGGTTACAAAGATTGTATGCATCAAAGGCAACTGCGGAACACATGACTTGGCATGCAACTCATCAAACAGAAGAGGGTTTAATGTGTCATCTATCAGATGCAGATGCGTGGAAAAATTTTGATAGAACATATCTAGATTTTGCAAAGGAGACTAGAAACATTAGATTATGTCTCTGTGCTGATGGATTTGCTCCGTTTGGTAAATCGGGAAGAAATTATTCTTGTTGGCCAATTATCTTAACACCGTATAATCTTCCACCTGGGATGTGCATGAAAACACCTTATATGTTTTTAACATTGGTTGTACCAGGTCCACAAAATCCAAAGAAGTTAATAGATATTTATATGCAATCCCTGATAGCAAAACTTAAACAACTATGGGATGAAGGTGTTCTTACATATGATGTTCATTCTAACCAGATGTTTATACTGAAGGCTGCTCTTCTTTGGACCATAAATGACTTTCCAGCTTATGGTATGCTATCAGGTTGGAGTACTACTGGGATCTTGGGATGCCCCATATATACTACTGGGATCTTGGGATGCCCCATATATATGGAGAGATCAAAGTAATTCAGATTGAAACATGGAAAGAAACCAAGTTATTTTAATTGTCATAGGAAATTCTTACCAACAAATCATAATTTCAGAAAGAATAAAGATGAATTCACTAAAAATAGGATCGAAAGAACACTTCCGCCATTGAGATTGACAGGTCTAGATATTTGGTACAGAGTGGTTCACTTTCCATCTGTTATTGAACAACCATATGGTACAACATATGAATATGGGAGTACACATAAATGGACTAAACGAAGTATATTTTAAGATTTGCCGTATTGGTTTAGTCATTTGATACATCATAATCTCGATGTAATGCATATTGAGAAGAATGCTTTTGATAATCTGATAAATACTGTGATGGATATCATCGAAAAAATAAAAGACAATCTCAATGCAAGAAAAGATATGCAACTCATATGTAAAAGACCCACTCTTGATGTCGATGAAAATAGTAGGGGACCAAAGCCAAAGGCAGTTTATACATTAAATAAGGATCAATGACGTGTCCTATGTGAATGGTTGAAATCTTTGAAATTTCCAGATGGGTATGTCACTAATCTTGGAAGATGTGTCGATATGAAAGAATGGAAGTTAATTGGTATGAAAAGTCATGATTGTCATATCATAATGCAAAGACTGATTCCTATTGCTTTTAAGGAACTCTTACCACAATTTGTATGGGGAGCAATTACGGAGTTAAGTATTTTCCTACATGATATTTGCTCAGCAGTTTTGAGACGTTCACACATGGAGAAGTTAGAGAGAGATATTCCAATCATTTTGTGCAATTTGGAAAGGATATTTCCACCCTCTTTTTTTGACTCCATGGAGCATCTTTTGGTTCACTTGCCATATGAGGCCAAAGTTGGAGGACCCGTCCATTTTTGGTGAATGTATCCATTTGAAAGGTAAATTATCTTTTTTGTATAATTCAACTATTTGAATGAAAAAAAAATTACTTCTACTCCTGGATCATATATTTATATTTAATGTAATTTTATATATCTCCAACATATTCTTATATCATTTGAAGAAAAAAGTGAAAAATAAAGTACGAGTTGAAGCCTCTATTGTTAATGCATACATTGTGGAGGAAGTCACCACTTTTACATCATATTATTTTGAACCTCATGTTCAATGCAAAAGGCGAAGAGCGGACAGAAATGATGAGGGTCCTATTGATCCAAATGTTACCTCATTTTCAATTTTTAACTACCTTGGTCGACCAAGTGGACCATGTAAACAAAGATACTTAACTGGTAAAAAATGATGAACAACCCAAACATATATTTTATTAAATTGTCCAGAAGTATCGTCATATTACGAGTAAGTATATATTTTTATTTTTATTTTTTTATTTTGTCAATTGTTTGTGTAACAATATATTTTTTTTGAGTAGGATATTTAACAACTTATATTCTGAATTATCGACACAAGAGTTCGATCAATTTTGTGAAGAAGAATTTACTGCATGGTTTAAATCATATGTAAGTAAACAATCTATATTTTGTTGATACATATGCATACTTTTAACAATTGGTGTTTTGACCTTAGGTTCAAGCTAATCAAGCTCACCTTGAGCAAGAATGGCTAATCCATCTGTCATGGGGTCCAAATTCATGCGTACGCACTTGGCCAGCATATTTCATAAATGGATATAGTTTTCATACTCAAGACTATGGAATGGGAAAGAATACCATGAATAGTGGGGTGTGCATATCGTCATCCAATGAAGGAAGTGCAAGCAATGATTTTTATGGTTTGTTGGATGAAATTATAGAAGTAGAATACCCAGGGCCATAAATGCAAGTTATTTTATTTATGTGTCGCTGGTTTGACCCTGTTAGTGTTGGGTTCGTCGGGCCGCGAAAACCGCTTTTTCGCGTCGCGGAAACCCCGAGTCACCCAAAGCCATGGATCTCGTGCAAAGATTCGTAAACAAAAACTTTTCGAAAAACCTTTTTTCTTGTAGGAGTTTGTAAAAATTTAGATCTACACTAAAGTTAAGATCATTACCCTTGTAGCGAAGCCTTTCGCGTTCCCGCTCGTCCAAGGTGCCGGATCTCTAGACCGTCAAGTGTACGGTCCTCTAGAAGTATCCACACGAACAATCCTTGATGGAGAAGACCAAACAAAGGTGTGCTAGCACCTTGTCTTGTTCGGCCAAGAGAGGAGGAGAGGGAGAAGAGAGAGCTCTAGAGGAAGAAGATGACTTAATCACCCTTGAATGAAAAATGAATCATTCCCCACTCAAGTGGCCGGCCACATCTTGGAGGTGTAACTCCCCACATTAATTCCAATTAATGTGGAGACCATTAAGAGTTGTAACCCCCATAAGGTGGCTCTCTAGGATGATGTGGATCAACACTATTGGTCCACATCTTGCCCCCTCACTAAATGACATGGCAACAAGTGTAACCTCCTCATTTAATGTGGGCCGGCCACATTAAATGCTATGAAGGCTTGTAACCTCCATGAGGTGGCACACATTGATGATGTGGAGCAATCCTATTAGTCCACATCTTGCCAACTCACTAGTGATGTGGCAAAAAGTCAAGTCAAACATGACTTTTTATTCTTCCTCTCAAATCAAGTCAAACTTGATCAAATCTCTCTCATGGTTGATCTAATCCAACCATATGATTCAAGCCAACTTAATATAATGAATCTAATTCATTAAATTAAGTTGATTTAATGAGTCATAGTCTAAATTAGACTCATTAAATACATGAATCAACTTGAGTCCAACTCAATTAGCCCAATTTGGATTACTCTTAATCCAATATGATTCATCAAATGAATCTAATCCTCTTGGTTCATCATATGAACCAAATCTCCATCTAATTGTCCTTAGTGTGTGACCCTATAGGTTCTTGTAACGTTGGCAATGCCCTAAACCCATTTAGGAGCATAAGTAATGAGCAGTATCTAGCAACACATCATTACTACCCAAGTTACAAGAATGTCGAGATCCGACATCACCTTGTGACTACCAATTGTGACTCCTCACAAAATATATGACATTGTCCTTCTATCCTAGACATCTAGATTGATCAATGTGAGGCATAGACCGTGTCATCCTCTAATCAATCTAAATCTTGAACTCCAAGTAGACTCACTCGATCAAATGAGCTCAACATCTAATGTTGACTCATTTGGGCATGGCCATGGACTTAGTGGTCTCACTCTATCAAGAATACCGATGTCACTCCCGTCATATGGGAGGGATAGATCCTATCTACATCACTCACATCCCTCTACATAATTCGTTATATACCCAGTAATTGCCTTTATAGTCCACCCAGTTACGGGTGACGTTTGACGAAACCAAAGTACATAACTCCTTATGTAGGGATCCATGGTGACTTCAGGTCTAAGGACTAATAGTCATACTAATAGTCACATGAGAAAGTATATGACACTCATATAACGATCCACGATACTTTCTCATGGCGGGTCATTCAGTATACATTCTCCAATGTATACCCATGTGTCAACTTGATATCTCTATATCCATGACTTGTGAGATCAAGTCATCGAGATGACCTATATGCTAGTCTTATTGCATTAACATTGTCCCTGAATGTTAATACTCGACTAGGAATGATTTAGAGTAGTGTTCCCTATATCATCTCACTATCGATTCAACTAATCGATTGATATAGGTATGAACCTTCTACTCAAGGACGCTATTATACTTAGTTTATTTGGCACTAATACAAATAAGTATAATAACCTAACAAATGCCTTTATTAATATACAAGAATATAATACAATGAGTCCATACAATCATCAAATGATTGGCTCTAGGGCTCTAACTAACAATCTCCCACTAGCACTAGTGCCAATCAGTATAGGCTCTAAGGCCTAATGACCTTGTGTGACCATCATGCTTTCTCTGTGCCAAAGCCTTGGTCAAGGGATCTGCGATGTTAACTTCTATAGATACTTTACAAATCTTCACATCTCCTCTATCGATAATCTCTCGAATGAGATGGAAACGTTGTAGAACTGCTGTGAACTCTGCCAGCTCATAGCACTACCATTCAAGCAAAACACGAACCTCGACTGTGATCTCTAATCATCCTGATCGGTCTGGAAGCTGGCATCACTGTAACCCTTTACAGTTAGCTCATCATTGCCTCCATATATCAAGAAATATTCTTTAGTCCTTTCATAAGTACTTAAGAATATTCTTGACCACTATCCAGTGACTTTCACTTGGATCTGACTGGTATCTGCTCGTCATGCTCAAAGCATACGAGACATCAGGTCGAGTACATAGCATGACGTACATGATAGACCCTATGGCTGAGGCATAAGGGATCTGATCCATGCGGTCTCTCTCCTCTCTAGAAGAAGGACCTTGAGTCTTCGAAAGACTCACTCCATGTGACATAGGCAGAAATCTCTTCTTGGAGTTCTGCATGGCAAACCGAAGGAGTCCCTTGTCATTATATGTACTCTGACTTAGGCCAAGCAATCTCTTAGATCTTTCTCTATAGATCTGCATTCCCAGAATACGAGATGCTTCACCTAAGTCCTTCATTGAGAAACAACTTCCTAGCCAAGTCTGTTGGTTGCTACTCGGAAAACCTAGAGGTTCCACTGTACAAAAATTTTGTACAAAGGTCTGAACCTTTTCCTAGCTACCATGTGTTCTTTTAAATTAAATTTTGGAACGCCTGCGGAACTTAACACGTTTGATCCAAAACTTAATCTATTCGTTCTTTTAGGTTTTGACTTGGGTCTCCTGTGGAACTTAACACGTTCGACCCAAATCACCTTAAGTTATTAATTTCATTAAATATTAATTTCCATAATTGGTTCCCAGTACTGACGTGGCGAGGCACACGGCCTTCTTGGATATGGGAGCAACCACCACCGACTAGACAAAACCTTTTATGGAAAGATAATATTTAATTTCCTAAAATAACTTTAGGTTAACCGAAAAGAACAATCAAATCACAAGGGAAAGAAAAACAAAAGAACACTATATCGAAAACAAATTCAAAACACTAGAATCGTATGCCTCTTGTATTTAGTATTATTTCCAAAAATAACTAGTATGATGCGGAAACAAAAATTACTAGTTATACCTTTTAGAAAGACCTCTTGATCTTCTACCGTATTCCTCTTCTAACCTCGGACGTTGTGTGGGCAACGATCTTCCGAGATGAGAACCACCAAGCACCTTCTTCTTCCTTGCAAGTTTCGGCCATCAAAACTTCTTCTAGGATGAAGAGGTTCGGTCACCACCACCATGCTCCAAGGGATACTAGAAACGAGGCTTGCTTTCTCTCCTTCTTCTCCTTCCTTGATCCGACCACAAACAAAAGCTCCACCAAGAGATAAGTTTCGGCCAACAAGAGGAGAGGAGAGTAATAGGGCCGACCACCAAAACCAAAGAGGAGAGGAAGGAAAAGAATAGAGATCATTAACCATGAAGTCTTCTCTATCCCCTCTTTTATAATCCTTGGTCTTGGCAAATAAGGAAAATTTAATAAAAATTTTCTTAATTCTTTTTCCATTGAAAAGGAAAATTTATTTAATTAAAAATAAAATTATTTCTCAATTTTATTTGGCCGGCCATATAAAAGCTACAAACAAGGAGAGTTTTAATTAATTAAAACTTCCTAATTTGTCTCTAGAAATTTTTTAAAAAATTTCTCCAATAATTTTATCCCTTTATGATTGGTTTATAAAAAGGAAATTTAATAAATTAAAATCTTTCTTTTAAACATGTGGATAAAAAGAAAGTTATCTCTAAAAATTAAAATCTCTTTTAATCTACAAATAAGGAAAGATATCAAGTCTTTTCTTAATCTTTTGTAGAAACTTATAAAAGAGAATATTTAATTTTAAACTCTCTTTTAAATCATGAACATGGTTAAAAAGGAAAGTTTTCTTAAAATTTAAAATCCTCCTTTAATCAACAAATAAGGAAAGATTTCAAATTTTAAACTCTCTTTTAAACATGTAGATGATTTACAAATAAGGAAAGTTTTTACCAAAAATTAAAACCATCCTTTTAAACTACAAATAAGGAAAGAGATTAATCTCTTCTCTTAATCTTTTGTAGAAAGCTATAAAAGGAAATTTTTAATTTTTAAACTCTCTTTAAAATCATGATATCCACATAAGAAATAATTTTAATAAAAATCCTTTTAATATTCTAGTGGCCGGCCACCTAAGCTTGGGACCCAAGCTTTGGCCGGCCACCTACATGGCTCATCCACTTGGTCTTGGCCGGCCCTAGCTTGGGTTCCAAGCTAGCTTGGCCGGCCCCATTGGATGGGTAAGAAGGTGGGTATGCGGTGGGTATAAATCTCTATGTACTAGAGGCTACGATAGGGACCGAGAGGAGGAATTGGTTTTGGTCTCCCGATGAAATTAAGCATCCCGTGTTCGCCCCGAACACACAACTTAATTTCATCAATAATAATTCATTCCACTAAAGAACTATTATTGAACTACCGCACCAATCCCAAATTACATTTTGGGCTCCTTCTTATTATGAGTGTGTTAGTCTCCCTGTGTTTAAGATAACAAATGTCCACTAATTAAGTAAGTTACTGACAACTCACTTAATTAATATCTAGCTCCAAGAGTAGTACCACTCAACTTCATCGTCATGTCGGACTAAGTCCACCTGCAGGGTTTAACATGACAATCCTTATGAGCTCCTCTTGGGGACATTCTCAACCTAGATTACTAGGACACAGTTTCCTTCTATAATCAACAACACACACTATAAGTGATATCATTTCCCAACTTATCGGACTTATTGATTTATCGAACTAAATCTCACCCATTGATAAATTAAAGAAATAAATATCAAATATATGTGCTTGTTATTATATTAGAATTAAGAGCACACACTTCCATAATAACTGAGGTCTTTGTTTCTTTATAAAGTCAGTATAAAAGAAACGACCTCTAATGGTCCTACTCAATACACTCTTAGTGTACTAGTGTAATTATATAGTTAAGATAAACTAACACCTAATTACACTACAACCTTCCAATGGTTTGTTCCTTTCCATCATGGTCGTGAGCTACTGTTTATAATTTATAAGGTACTGATAACATGATCCTCTGTGTGTGACACCACACACCATGTTATCTACAATATAAATTAATTGAACAACTATATTTATCATAAATGTAGTCATTTGACCAATGTGATTCTTATTTCTAGATAAATGTTTATAGCAAAAGCTAGGATTTTAGTATACACTCTAACAATCTCCCACTTATACTAAAAGACTAAGCTGTCATATCTGCTGCCATACATCTGATTCCCATGCCTTTCAAAAAGCTCTTGCCTTAAGGACCTTAGGTTATCATCTGATGTAATCTAGGCGGCAACAACTTCTCCTCGTTTATACGATTTCTCATATTGGGTAGTACTTGCGCTCTATTGTGTTTACTTGCCTTATAGACTCATGGTTTCTTCGAGTTTGTTACTGCACCATTATTATTACAATAAATTGTAATAATCTTTGAACAAACTAGAAATCATATCTAAGTCTATCTTGAGGTAATTAAGTCATTCAACTTTTATGGCTACCTTATAGGCTTGCCATATACTCATCTTCTATGGTGGAGTCCAGAAAAACACCTATGCTTATCACTCTTCCATGACTTTTCCTCCTAAAGTAAACACAAAACCCCGAGGTCGACTTATTATTGTCCCTATCCGATTGGAAGTCAAAATCCGTGTAACCCACAGGGACCAAATTAACTGCCTTGTAAGCTAGCATATAATCTCTAGCGCCTCTAAGGTACTTTAATATATGCTTTACTGCAGTCCAATGTCCTTATCTAGGGTTACTTTGATATCTGCTAACTATGCCCTTGGCAAAACAGATTTCTGATCTCGTGCATAGCATATATTAGGTTGTCTAACCTTCGAAGCATAAAGAACTGCCTACATATCCTCAATCTCCTTTGATGTCATCGAAGACATATCTTTAGATAAAGACACTCCATGCTTAAAAGGTAAGAAACCTTTCGAGGAGTTTTGCATGCTTAAAATGAGCAAGGATTTTCCGATGTATGAAGCTTGGGATAAGTAAAATATTCTTTTCTTGCGATCCCTTATTACTTTGATCTCAAGAATATATACATTCTCCCAAGTCCTTTATATCGAATTGTTTGGACAATCATACCCTTACTTCTGACAACATTTTGATATTGTTTCCAACTACCAAAAATGTTATCTACGTATAGTACAAGAAATACCACCACGCTTCCATCACACCTTTTGTATACACAAGACTTATCCGTTTACTCAATAAATCCATAGGTCTGGATTACTTTGATAAACTGGATGTTCCAAGACCTTGAAGCTTTGCATCAGTCCATAGACTGATTGAGCTTGCACACATGATGCTCTTAGCCCTTTGCAATGAACCCTTCTGGTTGCTTTATATGGATGCTTTCTTCAAGACTTCCATTAAGTAATGTTGTCTTGACATCCACTTACCAAATAGATAAAAGTATCCGGATAGACTTAAGCATGGCTACCAGTGAAAAAGTTTCCTTTTTCATCTAGCCTTGCTTTGAAAGTTTCTACCTTCTTGTCTATCCCTCTTTTCCTATTATAGACCTTTTTATACCCAAAGGCTTTTACACCATTTGGTGGTTCTATAAGCTTCCAGATTTTATTAGAATACATATATTCTAATTCTTTTATTCATTACTCTTTGCCAAGATGCTGCATCTTTATCTTGGAGTGCTTTGTCATATGTCCGGAGATCAGGTTCATGTCCTCCAGGGATCGAGTCCAAAAACTCTCCCAAAACATGAATCTTTTTAGGTTGCCTAACAACCCTCCCACTACGACAAGGCACTTTCTGTAATTGTGTATCATTTGTGATACGTGTTGCAGTTTCCTTGTGGTATCTCATCTTGTACAGTTGGTACTAGATTAGACATGTCTTTTATTATTTCCTTAAGAACAAATTTTCTTATGGGCACATGGTTTATTACATAGTCCTTTTCTAAAAATCGGTCATTGATGCTAACAATGACCTTCTGATTTTTAAGACTATAAACCTACTTTCATTTCTCTAGGATAACCCACAAACAAGTGAATTCCTGTCCAACTTATCATTGTCTCTCCTCTGCATATGTGCTGGACTACCCGAATCCGAATACGCTTCAAAATAGGCTTACGCTTATTCAGCAATTCTATATGAGTAGAGAGTTCTATCTTTGGAAGGTACTATATTCACTTCCGTTTCCAGAGTATATCCTTAAAATGATTTTGGTAATATTCTAAATAACTCATCAATCTACTTATTTCCATAAGAGTCCTATACCTTCCTTTTTCTACACCATTCTGTTGGGGTGTACCAGGTGCAGTTAGTTGGGATTGAATCCCTGCTTCTGATAAGTGACTCCTAAATTCTCCCCAGAGGTACTTTCCACTACGATCTTACCATAGTGACTTTTACTTTAACATTTCTCCGCATCAGCCTTGTACTCTTTGAACTAATCAAAGTACTTAGTCTTGTGGTACATTAAGTAAATTTATTTGTATCTTGAATGGTTGTCTATAAAATAGACGAAATATTCAATACTACCTCTTGTCTGGATAGTCATAGGATCACACAAATCAGAATGAACCAATTTCAACATATCTTTGACTCCATACCCCTTAGACTTAAAAGCTTCTTGGTTATTTTTCCTTCCAAGTAAGACTCGCAGGTTGGAAAGATTTCCACTACTAATGAACCCAAAAGTTCATCAGCTACCAATGAATCCTACTCAAGTTAATATAACCTAGCCTTAGATGCCAAAGATATAATTGGTTCATTTCCGAAGGTTACTTTCTCTTAAAGTTAGAAGATGTGTTACTAATTTCCATTTGTTGCATCATGAGAGTTATTGGATTTATAAATTGCCAACCAACGTATCAGAACAAATAACTTCCCTCTTTTTCTTAATAACAACTTTGTTATTAAAAGAGACAGAATATCAAGTTCTTTGAATAGTTTAGAAATTAAAAACTAGTTCTTTCTAAACTTGGTGCGTAAAGATAATTACTCAAAAATCCAAATTTTATTCCTATTAGAGAATAAACCTCTCCCACTGCAACAGCTGCTACTTTTGCAGTAGTGCCCATGTGGACGGTGTTTTTATTTTCATTTAGTTATCGGGTTTCCTGGAACCCTGCAATGAATTGCAGACATGATTAATGGTATCTGTATCTACACTCCAGATTCTGGTAGATAACACCACTAGACATGTTCCAACTAATGAATTAAATACACCTAAATTGTTCTTAGTTCTAAGAAGACAGTCTACCTTAATGTCCAAGTCCTATTTCCAATCATTACAATTGGGACTACTAAGTCTTTTCTATAGTATGACTACTAGGGGATTGACAAACATTTTAAATCCTAAGAATCACAAAAATATTTGGTCAAGATCAACTTCTTAAAATCCCCATGAATTTTGTATGCCACGATAGTGTGAATGTATACAAAATTGAAGAGGAGATTTTATTCATTAATTTTATTATCTCGTCAACTTTACTTTATGACGAATAAAATTAATAGTTGATCTGTCTTTGATCAAATATTTGGTCAAAACTTTTTGAATTTAAAAAAAATATTGATTCCTCAAACAATATTATTTAAATTCACCAACACCTCAAACACCGTGAATTTTGCATGCCACGTTAGTGTGGACGTATACAAATTCAACATTTGTAAAAGGAGGGTTTTAACCCATTAATTTTATTATCTTGTCAACCTAACTTTTTGACAAATAAAATTAATAGTTGGTATCATTTGGTCACACAAATAATAGCAGTGACTCCGATGGAGAGGATACTGTTAGATGTGTCTAAGTGTATACCATTACTTGACACTAAGTCCATTAATAAGATTATGCCCCTTCCGTTGGGGAAGATCACACGCTCTTAATTAACTTCCTATAGTCATCCAAAATTGGAAGTCTGTTCTAGTGATCCACAAACAAGCTCATCCGTTATGGAGGAAGGCACTCAGAGCCAACGCGCAAGCTTGTTTGCATCACTTACAAACCAGTAATGGAGACCATGGGATTTACTTTAAAATCCCTCTCCCACTTAGTTATTTATAAATGAGGAATTTTAACTATGCTAGTCTACCTAACATGCATACTAACAAGCACACACAACACAGCATAAAAAGCAATAAATAGAAAAACTAATTTTCAACTATTATGGCTTTTATCTATTGCTGTCCTCCGTGTGTCGCCAACCCTAGCTGCTGCCATCTTTGGCCATCGCCACCGGGTCTAGTTGTCGCATCCATCTTGCTCCTTGTTCCGCTGCGCCTCTGGTCCTCAAAAGGTTCCACGCCTTACAAGATTCGATCCGCGACATAAATAGAATTTTACATTTTTCGATCCTATATTCCTCGAAGGAATGTACATGTAAACTAGATCGAACATAAAATAAAATTTACATCCATCGATCCTATATTCCATAAAAGGAATGTACATGTAACTAGATCAAAAATAAAATCCTAATAAAACTAAATACAGCTCCTGCTGTATTTTATAATACAATCATGCACACACAATAAAATGCCCTTGACATGTCCAAGGGTCCAATCACACACATAATAACTAAAAGCCATAATAGTTGGATCCTGCATCAACAAAGTTAGCACATCCTACTATTAAACTTCCTAAATTATGTATGACATGTGCATAATTAACCTAATACCAAATACACAGAGGCAAAACCCTAGCTCTGATACCAATTGTTGGTTGCTACTCGGAAAACCTAGAGTTTCCACTGTACAAAAATTTTATACAAAGGTCTGAACCTTTTCCTAGCTACCATGTGTTCTTTTAAATTAAATTTTGGATCGCCTGCGAAACTTAACACGTTTGATCCAAAACTTAATCTATTCGTTCTTTTAGGTTTTGACTTGGGTCTCCTGTGGAACTTAACACGTTCGACCCAAATCACCTTAAGTTATTAATTTCATTAAATATTAATTTCCATAATTGGTTCCCAGTACTGACGTGGCGAGGCACACGGCCTTCTTGGATATGGGAGCAACCACCACCGACTAGACAAAACCTTTTATGGAAAGATAATATTTAATTTCCTAAAATAACTTTAGGTTAACCGAAAAGAACAATCAAATCACAAGGGAAAGAAAAACAAAAGAACACTATATCGAAAACAAATTCAAAACACTAGAATCGTATGCCTCTTGTATTTAGTATTATTTCCAAAAATAACTAGTATGATGCGGAAACAAAAATTACTAGTTATACCTTTTAGAAAGACCTCTTGATCTTCTACCGTATTCCTCTTCTAACCTCGGACGTTGTGTGGGCAACGATCTTCCGAGATGAGAACCACCAAGCACCTTCTTCTTCCTTGCAAGTTTCGGCCATCAAAACTTCTTCTAGGATGAAGAGGTTCGGTCACCACCACCATGCTCCAAGGGATACTAGAAACGAGGCTTGCTTTCTCTCCTTCTTCTCCTTCCTTGATCCGGCCACAAACAAAAGCTCCACCAAGAGATAAGTTTCGGCCAACAAGAGGAGAGGAGAGTAATAGGGCCGACCACCAAAACCAAAGAGGAGAGGAAGGAAAAGAATAGAGATCATTAACCATGAAGTCTTCTCTATCCCCTCTTTTATAATCCTTGGTCTTGGCAAATAAGGAAAATTTAATAAAAATTTTCTTAATTCTTTTTCCATTGAAAAGGAAAATTTATTTAATTAAAAATAAAATTATTTCTCAATTTTATTTGGCCGGCCATATAAAAGCTACAAACAAGGAGAGTTTTAATTAATTAAAACTTCCTAATTTGTCTCCAGAAATTTTTTAAAAAATTTCTCCAATAATTTTATCCCTTTATGATTGGTTTATAAAAAGGAATTTAATAAATTAAAATCTTTCTTTTAAACATGTGGATAAAAAGAAAGTTATCTCTAAAAATTAAAATCTCTTTTAATCTACAAATAAGGAAAGATATCAAGTCTTTTCTTAATCTTTTGTAGAAACTTATAAAAGAGAATATTTAATTTTAAACTCTCTTTTAAATCATGAACATGGTTAAAAAGGAAAGTTTTCTTAAAATTTAAAATCCTCCTTTAATCAACAAATAAGGAAAGATTTCAAATTTTAAACTCTCTTTTAAACATGTAGATGATTTACAAATAAGGAAAGTTTTTACCAAAAATTAAAACCATCCTTTTAAACTACAAATAAGGAAAGAGATTAATCTCTTCTCTTAATCTTTTGTAGAAAGCTATAAAAGGAAATTTTTAATTTTTAAACTCTCTTTTAAAATCATGATATCCACATAAGAAATAATTTTAATAAAAATCCTTTTAATATTCTAGTGGCCGGCCACCTAAGCTTGGGATCCAAGCTTTGGCCGGCCACCTACTTGGGTCATCCACTTGGTCTTGGCCGGCCCCATTGGATGGGTAAGAAGGTGGGTATGCGGTGGGTATAAATCTCTATATACTAGAGGCTACGATAGGGACCGAGAGGAGGAATTGGTTTTGGTCTCCCGATGAAATTAAGCATCCTGTGTTCACCCCGAACACACAACTTAATTTCATCAATAATAATTCATTCCACTAAAGAACTATTATTGAACTACCGCACCAATCCCAAATTACATTTTGGGCTCCTTCTTATTATGAGTGTGTTAGTCTCCCTGTGTTTAAGATAACAAATGTCCACTAATTAAGTAAGTTACTGACAACTCACTTAATTAATATCTAGCTCCAAGAGTAGTACCACTCAACTTCATCGTCATGTCGGACTAAGTCCACCTGCAGGGTTTAACATGACAATCCTTATGAGCTCCTCTTGGGGACATTCTCAACCTAGATTACTAGGACACAGTTTCCTTCTATAATCAACAACACACACTATAAGTGATATCATTTCCCAACTTATCGGACTTATTGATTTATCGAACTAAATCTCACCCATTGATAAATTAAAGAAATAAATATCAAATATATGTGCTTGTTATTATATTAGAATTAAGAGCACACACTTCCATAATAACTGAGGTCTTTGTTTCTTTATAAAGTCAGTATAAAAGAAACGACCTCTAATGGTCCTACTCAATACACTCTTAGTGTACTAGTGTAATTATATAGTTAAGATAAACTAACACCTAATTACACTACAACCTTCCAATGGTTTGTTCCTTTCCATCATGGTCGTGAGCTACTGTTTATAATTTATAAGGTACTGATAACATGATCCTCTGTGTGTGACACCACACACCATGTTATCTACAATATAAATTAATTGAACAACTACATTTATCATAAATGTAGTCATTTGACCAATGTGATTCTTATTTCTAGATAAATATTTATACCAAAAGCTAGGCTTTTAGTATACACTCTAACAGTTTTCACAGACTGAAGCAAAGAGATGTTACCCTAATGAGTAGAATGTCATCCACATACAATATAAGGAAGATAACTGTGTTCCCAACTACCTTCTTGTAGACACAAGGATCATCTTCGTTATTGATGAAACCAAACTGTTTGATTGTATCATCAAATCGAAGATTTTAGCTCCGAGAAGCTAGCTTATACAGCTTGCATACTCTGCTAGTATGCTGTGGTGGATCTACAAAAAAAAAAAAACAAGTTTCCTTTCAGAAACGTGGTTTTGACATCCACCTACCATATCTTAGAATCTGGTCTCATCACAGCTTCCTGATAGGTGGTAGGCTCATCCTCTGTGAGCACAATGTCATCATGGTCAGACAAGAGAAATGAATATCTCTCTGGCTGACGACGTACCCTATCAGATCTGCGAAGAGGTATGTCTACTTGAACTGGTTGTTGTTCCTCAACTCCTTGTGGAACAACATCATCCACAACACTTTGTGGTTCCAGTTCAAATCCCATCAAGGCTTCAGTGCTATCGTTCACATCTTGAACTTCTTCAAGATCAAACGGGCTCCCACTAGTCTTTCTAGAAACAAAGTCCCTTTCTAGAAAGACTCCAGTCTTTGCCATAACTACCTTGTGCTGACTGGGAATGTAGAAGTAATATCCCTTAGTTTCCTTGGGATATCCAATGAAGTAGCACTTGTCGAATTTGGGTCCTAACTTGTCTGAGACTTGACGTCATACGTAAGCCTCACAACCCCAAATCCTCATAAAAGACACCTGGGCATCTCTCCCAGTCCATATCCTATATGGTGTCTTTATCACGGCCTTGGATGGAACTCAGTTGAGAATGAAAGCTGCCATGTCTAGAGCATAGCCCCAAAAGTATGTCGGAAGATCAGTGTGACTCATCATAGATCGTACCATATCTAATAAGGTACGATTCTTCCTTTCGGATACACCATTCCACTGTGGTGTTCCAGGAGTAGTGAGTTGGGATAGAATCCCACACTCAGCTAAATAGTCACGAAACTCATGGCTTAAGTATTCACCACCTCAATCTGATCGAAGTATTTTAATACTCTTGCCAAGCTGGTTCTGTACTTCATTCTTGAATTCTTTGAACTTTTCAAAGGATTCGGACTTATGTGTCATCAAGTACACATAACCATATCTACTGAAGTCATCAGTAAATGTGATGAAGTACCTATAACCGCCTCTAGCAGCGACATTGAAAGGACCACATACATCACTATGTATGAGTCCTAACAAATCAGTCGCTCTCTCGCTGTGCCCACTAAAGGGAGTCTTGGTCATCTTGCCTCGTAGGCATGACTCGCATATCTCATATGATTCAAAATTAAATGAGTCCATCAAACCATCCTTATGGAGCTGGGATAAGCGCTTGTCATTTATATGACCTAAGCAACAGTGCCAGAGATAGGTGTGGTTCATATCGTTCGATTTGAACCTCTTGGTACTAACGTTATAGATAGGGCTCTCTAGATCTAGAATATAGAGTCCGTTTATCAGAGGTGCACTATAATAGAACATATCTTTTAAATAAACAGAACAACATTTGTCTTTTATTAAAAGAGTAACCTTTCTTGTCCAAACAAGAAACTGAAACTATGTTCTTAATAAGAGCAGGCACATAATAAGAATCGCCTAAATCTAGTACAAGCCCAGAAGGCAGAGATAGATGGTAAGTTCCTACAGCAACAGCAGCAACCCGTGCTCCATTGCCTACTCGTAGGTCCACCTCACCCTTTGTCAATGCTCTGCTATTTCTCAGCGCCTGCACATCAGTACAAATGTGAGAAGTACATCCAGTATCTAATACCCATGATGTAGAAATAGATAGATTGACTTCTATAACATATATACCTGAAGTGGAAGTCTCACTTCGCTTTTTCTTAAGATCCTCCAAGTATACCTTGCAGTTCCTCTTCCAGTGCCCGGTCTGACCGCAGTGGAAGCAGGTAGCATCCTTGGCGACCCCTCCTTTCGGCTTTAGTGCCTTGCCTTTGCCCTTGGTTTGGGACTTTCCCTTGCCTTTGGGCTTGCCCTTGCCCTTGTGCTTCTGGACCATCAGAATGGGCTTAACCTTCTTAAGGTTAATCTCAGCAGTTCGTAACATACTAAGTAGCTCGGGCAGTGGCTTGTCAATCTCGTTCATATTATAGTTGAGAACGAATTGACTATAGCTATCCGGCAAGGACTGCAAGATCAAGTCAGTGGCCAGCTCTTGGCCAAGTGGGAACCCCAGTCTTTGTAGGTTCTCTACGTACCTAATCATCTTGAGTACATAAGGACCTACAGGAGCCCCGTCTGACATCTTGCACTGAAACAGTGCCTTCGAGATCTGAAATCTCTCATGCCTCGCTTGTTCCTGATATAGTTGGCGAAGATGCTCAACCATATCGTAAGCGCCCATCAACTCATGTTGCTTCTGAAGCTCTGAGTTCATGGTCGCGAGCATTAGACAGGACACATCTAATGCGTCGTCTTGATGCTTCTTATAAGCATCTTTGTCGGCTCGCGGGGCATTGGCAGGAGAAGCCTCCGGAATGGGCTGCTCCAGAACGTTCGTTCTTGGGTGAGAACTATTCTCAAGTTCTGTACGTCCAGGAAATTCGCTCCGTTGAGCTTGTCCTTCTCAAGGACGGATCGCGAGGAGAAGGAATTCGTGTTCGACGTCATGGTTATCTACAACAGAAAATTTGCAGAAATAAATATCATATTCTTTAAAAATATTTAATTAGGCCTTTAATTAAATGATGCTCCCACTGAATTCTATAATTCTTGTGGGACAAGATCCACATCATACTAACCCTTGAGTTAGCTTTGGCTAATACGCCCAAGGCTTAGTATGATCGGTAGGTAACGATTACCAATTACATCTCTATGCAACTCTTGTTTATAAAATCAATATCCGCATTTATATTAAAACTCGAGTTAGCTTTGGCTAATACGCCCGAGAGTTAATATAGATGTGATTTTGACCTATCTTTTCCAAGCGTTGGAGGAATGCCTATAGTTGACTCGATCCAACCAAGTAACTAGGAATACTCAATCTAATTGAGTTTGTATTCACCCATGCGTTGATAGGCAGGACCAAGATTGTCCCTCCGTACCCTACCAAGATAATATGTATTGCTCTGCTTTGGCAGATTCAACAATACATGTGATCGAGGTAGTGATAGGTATCACGACACGGTTAGGCATTAAGAGTTGGTTCGATCGAGATCTAATCTAATCGAAAAAGGATGCATCTTGTGCACGACTTAGATCTAATCTAATCGCAAGGGTGCATCATGTGCATGACTTAGATCTAATCTAATCGTTAAGGCACAAATTAATTAATTAATTATTAAACATGCATCAGATACATAACAATAAATTAATTAATCTATTTGTGATTTAGTCATGGCCCTACTACGATCTTCTCAAGCCAATGAGAAGATCGAATGGTCAACCTAGGGTCAACAGCTTCTCCAAGCTCCTCCCTTTGACCACATTGTGTTGCTCGTGCCCGCCTCGGAACTCCGTCTCGTGTGGACCTTCCACCGCTCCAATTTGTACATTACAATTTGAGACTCGAGTTACATTCGAGTCTAAATCTAATTTACAACCAGAATAAGAGAAAGGTACGACGCGCAGGCCGTGGGAAAAAAAAAATAAAAATAAAAATACAGCACACACAATCATATGACGGCACGCAGGCCGTATTATGAATTACAACACAAATCCAATCTTATTGGGTATTTTGGGCCATGACTATCACAAATTAATATATAATTCAAAATTATATATTTTCATAATTTTATATAATTTTAAAAATAATTTTTACAATTTTTATGAATAAAATTTCCCGGCGGTCCCGTTTAGCGGTTTCGGGCGCAATCGCGGAACGGATCCCTTTGCGGGGCCCAGGGGCATCGCCCCTACCTGCGATCTAACCATCGCGAGGGTTCCTTTGCGATCCAATAGCGCTAAAACCCGCTGTCCCAAAACGATTTGGGTCGAGACATTGCCATTTCGGAAAAATCTTCCCGGCGGGTTCGTTTTTAGCGATTTCGGGTGCAATCGCGGAGCAAATTCCCTTGCGGGGTTAGGGGCAATGCCCCTACCCACGATCTAACCATCGTGAGTTGCTCCTTTGCGATCTAATGGCACCCAACCCCGCTGTCCCAAACGGATTTGGGGCAAAATGAAGCCGTTTAAAAGAAAACTTTCCGGTAGCCGAAGCCTACAAGTGCCGAGACACTTGTGCCTCGCTTCTACGGAAAAATTACTCATAAAAACTCTAAAAACTCAATTTTTACAGAAAATCACAGAAGGTATATTTTTCATAAAAATACAAACGAACTCGTACAAGTCTTTGCACGTGGCTCTGATACCACAGTTGGGTTCGTCGGGCCGCGAAAACCGTTTTTTCGCGTCGCAGAAACCCCGAGTCACCCAAAGCCATGGATCTCGTGCAAAGATTCGTAAACAAAAACTTTTTGAAAAACCTTTTTTCTTGTACGAGTTTGTAAAACTTTAGATCTACACTAAAGTTAAGATCATTACCCTTGTAGCGAAACCCTTCGCGTTCCCGCTCGTCCAAGGTGCCGGATCTCTAGACTGTCAAGTGTACGGTCCTCTAGAAGTATCCACACGAACAATCCTTGATGGAGAAGACCAAACAAAGGTGTGCTAGCACCTTGTCTTGTTCGGCCAAGAGAGGACGAGAGGGAGAAGAGAGAGCTCTAGAGGAAGAAGATGACTTAATCAACCTTGAATGAAAAATGAATTTTTCATTCCCCACTCAAGTGGCCGGCCACATCTTGGAGGTGTAACTCCCCACATTAATTCCAATTAATGTGGAGACCATTAAGAGTTGTAACCCCCATGAGGTGGCACTCTAGGATGATGTGGATCAACACTATTGGTCCACATCTTGCCACCTCACTAAATGACATGGCAACAAGTGTAACCTCCTCATTTAATGTGGGCCGGCCACATTAAATGCTATGGAGGCTTGTAACCTCCATGAGGTGGCACACATTGATGATGTGGAGCAATCCTATTAGTCCACATCTTGCCAACTCACTAGTGATGTGGCAAAAAAGTCAAGTCAAACATGACTTTTTATTCTTCCTCTCAAATCAAGTCAAACTTGATCAAATCTCTCTCATGGTTGATCTAATCCAACCATATGATTCAAGCCAACTTAATATAATGAATCTAATTCATTAAATTAAGTTGATTTAATGAGTCATAATCTAAATTAGACTCATTAAATACATGAATCAACTTGAGTCCAACTCAATTAGCCCAATTTGGATTACTCTTAATCCAATATGATTCATCAAATGAATCTAATCCTCTTGGTTCATCATATGAACCAAATCTCCATCTAATTGTCCTTAGTGTGTGACCCTATAGGTTCTTGTAACGTTGGAAATGCCCTAAACCCATTTAGGAGCATAAGTAATGAGCGGTATCTAGCAACACATCATTACTACCCAAGTTACAAGAATGTCGAGATCCGACATCATCTTGTGACTACCAATTGTGACTCCTCACAAAATATATGACATTGTCCTTCTATCCTAGACATCTAGATTGATCAATGTGAGGCATAGACCGTGTCATCCTCTAATCAATCTAAATCTTGAACTCCAAGTAGACTCACTCGATCAAATGAGCTCAACATCTAATGTTGACTCATTTAGGCATGGCCATGCACTTAGTGGTCTCACTCTATCAAGAATACCGATGTCACTCCTGTTATATGGGAGGGATAGATCCCATCTACATCACTCACATCCCTCTACATAATTCGTTATATACCCAGTAATCGCCTTTATAGTCCACCCAGTTACGGGTGACGTTTGACGAAACCAAAGTACATAACTCCTTATGTAGGGATCCATGGTGACTTCAGTTCTAAGGACTAATAGTCATACTAATAGTCACATGAAAAAGTACATGACACTCATATAATGATCCACGATACTTTCTCATGGCGGGTCATTCAGTATACATTCTCCAATGTATACCCATGTGTCAGCTTGATATCTATATATCCATGACTTGTGAGATCAAGTCATCGAGCTGACCTACATGCTAGTCTTATTACATTAACATTGTCCCTGAATGTTAATACTCGACTAGGAATGATTTAGAGTAGTGTTCCCTATATCATCTCACTATCGATTCAACTAATCGATTGATATAGGTATGAACCTTCTACTCAAGGACGCTATTATACTTAGTTTATTTGGCACTAATACAAATAAGTATAATAACCTAACAAATGCCTTTATTAATATACAAGAATATAATACAATGAGTCCATACAATCATCAAATGATTGGCTCTAGGGCTCTAACTAACAGTTATATGGATGAAAGTGCATCCACATTATAATTTAGTTGAAATAAATCATAAGAGATTTTATAAGAGATATGAACCATTTTTGTTGGCACAACAAGTAATTCAAGTATTCTATTCTTCATATCCGAGTTTGAAACGCGATAAGATTGATTGGTGGGTTGTTTGTAAAACCAAAGTACAAAAAAAAATTGAGGTACGCTGGGAAAACATTGTATATCAACAAGAGGAAGTTGCAAACACCTTTCAGACTGAGGAATATATTATTCCAACTTTACGAGATGCCAACGGTATAGTAATAAATGTGGATAGAAGTGAAATTGATGATGAGGAGGAGGAGGAAGAAGAGGAAGAGGAAGAGGAGGAGGAGGAGGAAGAGGAAGAGGAGGAGGATGATAATGACAATGATGACTTTGATTTTTGATGATGGGTAAGTTTTGTTAGCTTATTTAAAGAAATTTCCCATAATTTATTGTATATACTGTCTCTTTTATAATTTAATTTACTTTATCTGTTAACACATTGTATTTGTTCCTACAGGTCATCAGAGGTGATATTTCATAAATTCCCCCTCCCCCCTTTTCCAGAATCTTTACATAAAAATGGTAAGTTTTTAATTATCCTTTGTTATGTATTTGATCTATAATTAACTTTATCAAATTATTGGAATTTCCAGCATATATTTCGATGTGGTGGACGTAGACGGTGGCCACAGGACTCGACAAATCCATCACCTGCCAGTGAACCTATGCCACCCCCTAATCAGGCAGGACCATCCCATGTGTCTTCTCCACCGGCATCATATTCCCCTTCCAGTGTACCTATGCCACCCCTTCATCAGCCGGGCACATCTCATGTACCTTCTGCACCGGTTTCATATTCGCCGCCGCAAGTACCATACCCAGAGCAGTTACCTGTCCACTCAGATCCTCTTGACTCAGCAAGAAACTCATTTGCTGAGTTTAGGAATGATAGAGCTCCTTTAGTCCCCATCGGTGATTCGTAAGTACTATAAAATATTTTATTTTTTAGTCTTATCTTAATTATTTAACATCGTTATTTTATAATTTAATGCAGATTTGAAAATCCGGTACAAGTTGTTTGAGAAATAAATAGAATCGTGAACAACCATTGGGGAGGGGATTCTATGACATATTCAAGCACTCCACCGGCCACAAAACAACTTTGGTGGAGCGAGTTCAAAGTATATTTTCTTGAGTTTACTTCAATTTTACAGTTAATATATAATAATACAAATTTTCATTTCAGCGCTTAAATACTTGGGACCCGAATGACGAAATGGAGATACGAAGAATATTTAAAAAGAAATGTGGCGATCACATTAGACATGTATTAAGTCACACCAAGAATCGGGGGTAAAAAGCCAAACTTCATCACCGAAGAAACTTGGGAGAGGATCACTATATTTTGGGCAACGGAGGAGAGTAAGAAAAGGAGTGACCTGAATAGAATGAATCAATCTCACAATTCTGGTGACTCATGTGCTATATATGCGGGAGGCTCCATTAACATAGATAAGCATAGACGGAGAATGGTAATTTTTTCACTCTTTCACAAATTTTTAATATATATCAAATTATTTCATTATTTGAAATAATGTTTTTTTAGACCAAGGAGATAGAGAAGGAGCATTCTTTCATTGATACTTTCACTCACACTTTTTTTTAAAAAAAGATAACACATGGAGTGGGGCGAGAGCAAAAGTAGTCAAGGTTGGAATTAATATTTATTTTATCTTAATATATGGTTTAAATTTAATTAGTTACGTACCATCACTGTTTTAATATTATATGTGTTTCTATTATATCTAATCAATATCGTATGTGTTTTACAAAACAGGAAAAAATATGATCAACTCGAGCTAGCCCAAACATGCTCACAAGCTGGTATCGATAGTCAGGGGTCTGAGGAGTCTGTTGGCAATAATTTGAGTTTATGGTTAGAGGCCAGTGGAGGACCAAAAGGGGGAAGGATATTGGGGATGAGTTCCTTGAGCAGAACCCAAAGATTAGTTGGAACATCTTTCTCCACATCAGCACTTACGACCCAAATAAATACATTGACTGATGAGGTTAGCAATCTGAAGGAAATAATATCGCAAAGAGACCAAGAAAGGGCGCAAAGAGACCTAGAACGGGCTAATTTGGATAAAGATATTAGAGATATGCACCGACAACAAAAATTAATCATGCAACACCTTCAGTTGAGCTCCGCTCAAAGTCAGAATCCTCCCAATGACAATGATGATGATGCCTACAATGATAACGATGATGGTGGTGATGGTTTTTGATGATTTTAATTATGTATGATGATTATTTGTCTCATGTTTACTGTTTTACACATTAATCAATGGTTTGTTAACTTTTTCTAATTTTTATTTTAATTAATACTGTCAATTTGTTTTTAACAGGGTTAGTGAGGTGAACTAAAGGTCGGATAAAAAAGTAAGTATTAAGTAACATGTTAAACTTTTAATTTTATTTATTTATTTATTTATTTTCTAATTACTTTTAATTTATTGAAAATTTTTACTATTGCATTATTAGTTCAAATTCCAAATTATGATTAGAGTTTACTTAGCAACCAAGTAAACATTAGTACTTAAAGACTAGTATCACCAAATTAAGCTTAACTAGTTTGTGTTTTCTTCATTTGAGCTATTTTCATATGTTAGGAAATTTTAAGAATACCTTTCATGCTCTCCATGTCATATGGACATAGAATATTTGTAGCTATTGATTGATATCGTGAAATAGGTATTATCATAACAATTTGATGTGCCAATTATATTAGGTTGTATCATATTTACGATACTTGTACTTAGCTTCAAGATACTTCTTATAATTTTATTTACCGTTGCTATGACATGGATGGTTCATATCGTTGGTAAATAGGGCATTTATTTGAATGTTTAAGGAATTTCATAGTTATGTCTTGTTTCCAATCTTTCTTGTTACATGGGCATATCGTATCATATTTACAATCTTCCTTGTTACACATGATCTGGTTTATTTGTTTGTTGTTATGTAGGCAAAGGAGATTTGAGGGGGAGCAAAGCTTTTGTGGCAGACGAAGATGACTTGATGTATTATTAGTTTATTTACCTTCTTGGATGGATGATGGGCTTATATAACATTGGGTTGTTGAACTTGTATAATATTTTCTAGAAGCTTGAACAAGATAGATCTTGTAAAATTTGTTGAGATCTTTATATTTGTTGAATTATGAGTTGAGTTCAATTATTAATACTGTATGTGAAATTAGGATGTGTTTGAATGTATATAATCTGTTATTTGAATTTGGTGTTTATGTATCTATGGATTGAATTGTAGAAATAAATTGAATCTGGAAATTTTTTTTAATATAGGGACGAATTTGGTGACGAAAATGATTTGCCCCCATTCTATCGTAATTACTGTTCCACGATAATTTTACGACAAATTTATTTTCATCCCAGAATCTGGGACGAATCTGTGGATTCATCCCATAATATGGGACGAATCTGTGGATTCATCCCAGAATCTGGAACGAATCCACAAAATTCGTCCCAGATTCTAGGACGAATTCTGGGACGAAAATTTATTAATTAATTAAATTAGTATTTTCGTTGTCAAATTCGTCGCAAATGCTTATGAAAATTATCAACGAATTTGGTAACGAAAATTTAAGTTGGCAAATTTTGTTGCCAAATTTGTTGCCAATTTTGCAACAAATTTATTATTCGTTGCAAAATTAGGGACAAAATTGGTAGCCAAAAAAAATTTGTCACTGAATTCATCCCCAAATTCGTTGCAATATTAGGGACAAACTTGACAACAAAAAATAATTTGTCACCGAATTCGTCCCAAAATTTGTTGCAAAAATAGAGACAAATTTGGCAAAAAAAAATTATGTGAATTCATCCCCAAATTCGTTGCTAAGTTTGCAACAAAAAAATTATTCGTTGCAAATTTGTATGCTTTTTTGCGACGAATTTGGGGACGAAAATTTTATTCGTCCCCAAATTCATTGCCAAATTTGCAACAAACCATAATTCGTTCCAAAAGTTGGCATCAAACATTTTGGGACGAACAAATTTTCATCCCTGAATTCGTCCCAAAAAATTTTGCAACAAATTTTTTTTAAAAATTCGTCCCAAAAAGCCTTATTTTTTGTAGTGGTCACTCCATTATGGTTAGTGTTCCTGTCAGAAATCTGGGAAGATGGAACTGTCAGAACGACGTGTCCGAAATGTTGACCGCATCTCCATGACCCTGATGGTGAGCTGTCTTCTGTGATGACCAAATCGTCTGATTTCCTCTGGTCAACACTACCTGCAGTCAGCGACCGGGTCACCCTGGTCCCTGGTACCCCGATGCTCGAGATGGGTACCATGAATGTATAAGCAATCCAATAATAATATAACATCAAGCCGAACGAATAATGAGTAAGGGAACGTACCCTGGCCCCGGGGGGCGCCCTCGGATGGATCGGTGAGCTAATCGCGGTGCTGATCAAGTCGTCGTGACCCTGAAAGACAGATGAATGTGCCAGCTGAGTAGCCGGATCTGACTGCTGGGAGCCGAGAGTGACCTGGATCCGGCAAACAACATGTCGGTTAAGAGACAATAATGGCACGCCGACCGAGAGATGATATCGACATGCAGGCCGGGATATAATATCGGCACACAGGCCGAACACACCACAATGGTGCGTAGGCCGAAACACAATGGTGGCTCGAAGGCCGAATAACGGCACGAAGGCGTAACACCTCATCAACTTGTAGGCCGAAGCAGATAAATACTGTGGAGGCTAAGAACTTGGGCGGCGGTTGCTCGGAGGGCGAAGACAGTGGATGAGGCGGCAACGACAGCCGCTAGGGGCAACGACAATGGTATCAGCCAATGGGGCCGGCTGCGACAACGGCGATAACCGTTGGGGAGTGGCGTCAGCAGCCGCTGGAGGCATCGGCGGTCGCTGGAAGAGGTGGCGATGACCGCTGTAAGAGGTGGCAGCAGCCACTGTAGGTGGTGGATGTTGGAGCTGTTGGTCGCTGGAGGCGATGTCCGGAGAGCAGTGGCTGGTGAAGATGGTGATGCCGTCGGCGTACTGCGGGAAGGGAAGGCACCAGCGGCCTACCGGAGGTGCCGAAGGCCGCTGGAGGAGGCATCGGTGCCCGTTGGGGGCGACGGCACGCGCTGGCGACGGAGCCTGCTGGCTGTGGCGCATGGAGGCGGTTGTAGTGCGTGGAGACAGCTATAACAAATAGAGGCCGCGGTGACGCCCGTAGGAGGAGGCAGCGACAGCGTTAAGAAAGCCAGAGGCGGTGAGGCGATAGAGGTATGCGTCGGCAAGAAGAGGGGAAGTGACGGTGGCCGTGGAGGAGGAGACCCCCCTCTCGTGTGCGAGGCTGGCGGCAGCCAAAAATCACCCCCCTGCTCACCATGAACAGTGCCCCTTAAAAAACCAAACCCTTAATATGCCAAATGATGAAAATACCCTCCCTTCCACTTGTGCTCATCTCATCCCCATATCACAAGTCTCTCCTTCAAGTCTAGTCAAAGGAGGCGCGAGTCCAACTGACTGGACAGTCTATCGCTAAAGTTGAATTATTTCGGAGTGCAGAATCAAATCGCTGAACCCGTCATGTGATGCCTCACGAGTGGTCGCTATGGAAATTGTGTCATGCGAGAGATGGTAGCGATGGTGAGCGAACTACGAGAAATAATACCAAGTCGATAATCAGGCTGATGTTGAGTGAACGACAAAACGTCAAGTGAGTGACGAGTAAAATGATAGTCGACCGAGCGACACATAGGATGTCAAGCAGATCGAGCGAACGAGTGGGCGACTGAAAATGTACCGACCGGGCAATTGGAAGAATGCCGATCAGGCGAAGAGACGCTGGGCAAGCGGGGCAGAGCATGCGATCGTGGAGATACAAACCGAGGGATTGGTATAATGTTGACCGGGCCATCGAAAAATGTCAATCGGATTGTAGTAAAATGCGACCGGGCGATAGAGAATATCGACCCGTCGATCGTAAAATGCTAACCAGGCCATCTAAAAAATGTTGATCGATCAGACCGAGTAGTTCAAGCATGTATGGTCGAGCGGACGGTTGAGCGATACCGGTCGGACGACTTTGCAAGTGCTAACAGAATGACGTGTGCTTGGTAGAGTGGTGAGAAAAACGTGTTGACCGAGCGGCAAAAAATAGTGCCGAGCGGATGCCACGCAAGCTATCGGGCGAACGCCAAGTGAGCACCCGGGTGAATTCCGAACGAGTGATGAGGCAAAGCTAGGCAGAAGTGGAGCTCGAAAACAGAGCGGAAGCATAGCCCACAAAATCGCATGCACACGGAAATAGAAGTTGTGAGCCGAACGGGCACATCACACGTGAACTGAATTGGAGTGTAGCCTGTGAGTCGAAGGCGCATGGACACGAAAGTCATGAGCCGAATGGGCGCATCACACGTGAACTGAACTGGAGTGTAGCCCGTGAGTCGAAGGCGCATGGACGCGAAAGCCATGAGCCGAACCGGCGCAGAGCCTATGAGATATCCTGAACCGAAACCAGTGGAGATACTCTTGTTTGCGACCATTGGAGATAGTTCGGCCCCGAACAGGGGAGATAAGCTGCTCTGATATACTTCGTGACCAATGAAGACCTCTCGATCTCGAACGGGGGAGATATGAGATCCGATGAGCTGGTCCGAGACCAGTGAAGATCACTCGACCCCGAACGGGGGAGATATGAGATCCGATGAGCTGGTCCGAGACCAGTGAAGATCACTCGACTCCGAACGGGGGAGATAAAGAAATATGATATACTGGTTCGAGACCATTGAAGACCGCTCGACCTCGAACGGGGGAGATAGATGCTCTGATAAGCTGGTCTGTGACCGATAGAGACTGCTCGACCCCGAATGGGGGAGATAAAATATCTGATAGGCTGGCCCGTGACCAGTGAAGACCGCTCGACCCCGAACGGGGGGGAATAAGATCCGATATGCTGGTCCAAGACCAGTGAAGGCCGCTCGACCCCGAACCCAGGGGGGATATGAGATCCGATATGCTAGTCCGAGACCAGTGAAGGTCGCTCGACCCCGAACGGGGGAGATAGAATATCCGATAAGACTAGTCCGAGACCAGTGAAAATCGCTCGACCCCCGAACGGGGGAGATAGATGCTCTGATAAGCTGGTCGATGAAGACGCGGGTTTAAGGTCGCCGCTCATCCGTCGATGGAGACCTGAGTTTAATGTCAGTGCTCGACGTTCTTCACATGGGTTTATAGTCGCCGCTCGACTCTGGGGTTTATAGTCACCGCTCGACTCTGGCATTTATAATCGCCGCTCGACTTCTATAGCCTGTGGCTCTAATATAACTCAAACCCGACCGATCGACATGGGAGTCTTCATAAATATAATCCCGGCTGATCGGCTCGGGAGTCTTCGCAGATATAATTCCGGTCGATCGGCGCGGGAGTCTTCACAAATATAATCTCGGTCGATCGACGCGGGAGTCTGTTGGTTGCTACTCGGAATACCATCCTAGTTTCCTTGTACAAAAATTTGTATAAGCATAGAACTATCCTAGCTACCCATGTGCTCTACTGAAATTAAATTTGGATTACAAATGATGCTTAACATTATTAATCCAAATTATCCTTCAGAAGTTAAACTTGGATTGGAAACGATACTTAACATTTTTACTCCAAGTTTAACAGATGTGATCTTCCTAAGTTAAATCATAATACAGAAGTTATCAACTATCTATTTCAAAGATTGGCTTCCAGGTTAAACATGGCGAGGCACTAAGCCTTCTTGGGTATGGGATCATCCACCACTTCCTAGACAAAGCCTTTCAAAGAAATTGGATATTTAACTTCTTACAGTAAACTAGGTTTAATTATAGAGACCTCAATAGAAACACAATATTGAAACATGAAATCGAACAATAAAATCGATAACAAAAATGATAACCTAAAACCGTTAACCTCTTGTGTTTGGTTTTCTAAGATCTATACAAAAGGATGAACTAGTCATGATGCGGAAACAAAAACTAGTTATACCTTTTGTAGCTTATAGACCTCTTGATCTTCTATTGTATTCCTCTCCTTCTCTTGGACGTCGTGTGGGCGACGATCTACCAAGATGAAATCCACCCAAGCCTTCTCTTCTTGCTTCCAAGTTTCGGCCACCAACAACCTCCAAAGGATGATGAGTTTCGGCCACCAACCAATCTCCAAAGGATGCTATGAAACAATGCCTCCTTTCTCTACTCCTCCTTCAAGCATAAGCCGACCACCAATATCTCCACAAGGATTGATGCCACCGGCCACCAAAGAAGAAGAAAAGGGGAAGAGGTAGGGCCAGCCACAAGGAAAATGAGAGGAGGATTAGAAGATGTCCAATTACTTCATTAGGCACACCCTCTCTCTCTTTTATAATCCTTGGCCTTGCCAAATAAGGAAAGTTTTAAACATAATTAAAACTTCCATATTTTCCTTACCAATGACTAAAAAGGAAAGTTTTAAAACAAAAAAATTAAAACTTCCTTTTCTTCTTGTCATGGCCGACCACCCCTATTGCTCCAAACAAGGAAAGTTTTAAAACACAAAATTAAAATTTCCTTATTTGTTTCCGGTAAGAGTTGTATGCAACTACCCAGGGGTATTCCCCGATGAACTACCAGGGTTAGCCCCCGATAGAGAAATTGAATTCGAGATCAAATTGATTCCTGGTACTAAACCGATCTCTAAAGCACCTTACCGTATGACGCTGGCTGAATTGAAGGAACTTCAGGGACAACTACGGGAGTTACTCGACAAGGGACTTATCCGCCCTAGTCACTCTCCATGGGGAGCGCCAGTACTGTTTGTGAAGAAGAAAGATGGGTCTATGCGAATGTGCATAGACTACCGAGCGCTAAATAAGGTTACGATCAAGAACAGGTACCCTCTACCATGGATTGATGACTTGTTTGATTAGTTAAAAGGTGCCACCATCTTCTCTAAGATCGACCTGAGGTCGGGCTATCATCAAGTAAAAGTGAAACAGGATGATATACCGAAGACGACTTTCCGAACAAGATATAGACACTATGAGTTCGTAGTTATGCCTTTCGGAGTGACGAATGCTCCTGCGATGTTTATGGACCTGATGAATAAGGTATTCTCGGCCTTCCTCGACAAATTTGTGATTGTCTTCATCGATGATATCCTCATCTATTTGAGAACCCAAATAGAGCATGCCGAACACCTGAACATGGTATTACAGATTCTTCAGGAAAGGCAGCTGTATGCGAAATTCTCCAAATGCGAGTTCTGGCTCGATCGAATATTATTTTTGGGTCATATTATCTCCAAGGATGGAGTAATGGTAGACCCAATAAAGATTGAAGCTGTGAGTAACTGGAGCAGGCCAAAGAATGCCAGTGAAATTAGAAGTTTTCTCGGGCTAGCAGGCTATTACAAGAAGTTTGTAGAGGGCTTCTCTAGAATTGCAGCCCCTATGACAATTCTCACCAGGAAGAACAAGAAGTACGAATGGACAGATAATTGTGAGAAGAGTTTCATAGAATTGAAAAGGAGACTGACCAGTGCTCCAATCCTCACTCTTCCAAAAAGTAACAAAAGTTTCGATATGTACAGCGATGCTTCCAGGTTAGGACTCGGAGCTGTACTCATGCAGAACGGCAAGGTCATTGCCTACGCCTCTAGGTAACTCAAGGAACATGAAAGAAATTATTCCACTCACAATCTAGAGCTAGCAGCCATAGTCTTTGCTCTCAAAATATGGAGGCATTATCTATATGGAGCTCAGTGTAAGATTTATATGGATCACCAGAGTCTGAAATACTTCTTCACACAGAAAGACCTAAACATGAGACAACACAGATGGCTCGAGTCAGTCAAGGACTATGACTGCGAGATCTCCTACCATCCGAGAAAAGCGAACAAGGTGGTCGATGCACTCATCAGGAAGTCCTGTGCCACCTTGATGTCGCTATCGGTATTGTCCCAACCCCTAGAAAGGGAAATTATGTGTTACGAGGTCGAAATCATTTCCGGACAGCTTTCTAGCATGACGATAACACCGACGTTGTTCGACGATATATTAGAAATGCAAGCCCGTGACCCAAGCATCCAAATGATCAAGCAAGAGGTCGTAGAAGGAAAGAATGATGGATTTCGTATCGCTGACAGTGGAATACTATACCTCAGAGATCGCTTATGTATTCCCGACGATCCAGAGTTATGAAAGAAGATATTGGAGGAGGCTCATGGAACACCTTATGCGATGCATCCTGGATCCACCAAGATGTACCAAGACCTGAAAGGGAAGTTCTAGTGGTTCGGTTTGAAAAGAGATGTGGCTCGGTATGTCAGTACCTGCTTGACCTGCCAGAGGGTTAAAGCAGAACACCAGAGACCTGGAGGAGTACTGCAGCCAATTCAAATTTCAGAATGGAAATGGGAAGATATTTCTATGGATTTCATCTCAGGACTACCCAAAATGATAAACGGATATGATGCTATATAGGTAATCATGGATAGATTGACAAAGTCTGCCCACTTCTTAGCAATCAAGATGACTTACTCGACTGAGCAACTGGCTCAATTATATGCTAAGGAAATTATCAAATTACATGGGATTCCTAAGACCATCATTTCTGATAGAGATGGTCGCTTTATTTCACATTTCTGGGAATGTGTTCAGAAGGCCCTTGGCATGAAGCTATTATTCAGTACTGTCTTCCATCCTCAGACCGACGGACAAACAGAAAGGATGAACCAAGTGCTAGAAGATATGTTACGAGCTTGCGCCTTAGATTTCAAGGAGAGCTGGTGCCGATATCTATGCTTAGCGGAATTCGCCTACAATAATGCTACCAAGCTACTATTGGAATGGCGCCATACGAGGCTCTATACGGGAGGAGATGTAGGTCTCCTATATGTTGGTACGAAGGTGGTGAAAAGAAAGAGATGGGACTCCAAACAAATTTCATTGACGACAACACCCGAGTTATACAGAACAACCGCCAAAGAATAGAAACTGCTCAGAGATGACAAAAGAACTATGCGGATATGCGGCGTAGGCCGTTGGAATTCAGTGTCGGGGATTCAGTATTTCTCAAAGTAGCTCCTATGAAAGGAGTGATGAGATTCGGAAAGAAGGGTAAGCTAAGTCCGCGCTATGTTGAACCGTATCAGATCCTAAAAAGAGTCGGCAAGGTAGCTTACGAGCTAGAGCTGCCTCAGGAGATGTCAGCTATCCACAACGTGTTCCATGTTTCAATGCTCAAGAAATGTATTCCCAGTACAGACCAAGTGATCGAGCCACAGACAGTGCAAGTTCAAGAGGACCTGAGTTATGAAAGTCGACCTATTCAGATACTAGATCGAGAAGTCAAAAGACTAAGGAACAAAGAGGTGCCCTTAGTAAAGGTCCTGTGGCAAAGTCAACGGTTCGAAGAAGCCACCTGGGAACGCGAGGACAATATGAAACGAAAATACCCAGAGCTATTCTAAGTTTGAGGATGAACTTTTTATAAGGTATGGGGGATTGTAACACCCATAAAATCTCTAGCAATTTTATATAATTTTTTTTGCATGTTTAGAATGGGTTTTATGTGGGGTTCTTCTTCAAAAAAAAAGAAAAAAAAAAGAGAGAAAATAGAACCAAAAAGAGGCATGGCCAAGGTTCGAACCTTGAACCTTTTAGTAAGTGACAAGCTCTCTGTGATATGGGATAACCAGTAGCCCCAACAGGGGTGCGCTGTTAGGAAGGAAAGGGAAATTGTAGTTAAGGGTAGGGAGGGTGAAGGGACACCTTTCTCCCTTCACTTAGAATGAAAAGTTTATTTTCCCTTTCTCCCTTCACTTAGAATGAAAAGTTCATTTTCCCTTTCTCCATTTAGAGTAAATGAAGTAAGGGAATGAAAAGGTTGTTTTCCCTTTCTCCCTTCATTTAGAATAAATAGGAGTAAGGGAATGAAAAGTTATTTTCTTCTTCCTCCTCCTTCCTCCCTCCACCGAAACTAGCCTCCTTCTCCCCCATGTTCGAAATCAAGCCTAGGATTCCTTCCTAGGAAGTCTTCACAAGGAGGAGTGCTTAAGGCTTAAGTCTTCTTACAAGCAAGATACGCAAGGGGGAGTCCTAGAAATGGAAGGTCTTCTTTTTCTCTCCACCAAGGGTATTCTCCTTGTGGTAAACCAAGCGAGAGGAAGTAAGTATTCCCCTCACCTGTAGTACAAGTGGTTTTCCTCATTGTTTTTTTTATGTTGCTTAAAAACTAGGACCATGTCCCTTGAAGTTTCGGCCAAGAAGAAATAAAGGGATTAGGAAAGTTTAAACTCCAACTAGACTTGCTTATGCTTTCTCTCATGATACCTAATATGTTATGTGATGTTATTAAGATGCTATTCATGGTTGATGTTGCTTAAAACCTAGGATCATGCCCTGTAAGTTGCGGCTAAGAGAACTACTAGAGCTAGAAGAGAACAAACACTCGAATCATGCTTACTAATGGTTCCCTATGATATGCTATGTGTTGGGTGAACCTTACGTTACCATGTTATGCTTATGCAAGGCTTATGTATCTTAAAAACTAGGACCATGTCCCTTGAAGTTTCGGCCAGGAAGAAATAAAGGGATTAGGAAAGTTTAAACTCCAACTAAACTTGCTTTTGCTTTCTCTCATGATACCTAATATGTTATGTGATGTTATTAAGATGCTATGCATGGTTGATGTTGCTTAAAACCTAGGATCATGCCCTTATAAGTTGCGGCCAAGAGAACTACTAGAGCTAGAAGAGAGCAAACACTCTAATCATGCTTACTAATGGTTTCCTATGATATGCTATGTGTTGGGTGAACCTTATGTTACCATGTTATGCTTATGCAAGGCTTATGTATAATGAAAGGCCTAAGAGATGCTTCCCTATAAATTGGGACTAAGAGCACTCGTTATGATATGACAAGGAACATGATATGCTATTTTACTTTTGTATGACTTGTACCGGACCCTAGCAAGGTCCAGGGGATGGGCTCCTATGTCACCCCTAGGTCGAAGCACAGGCCTAGTTCCCTAGTAGGTTTGGGATTGACTACCTTGGATTTATTTAGGGATGTGAGCAAATCATGTATGTGGTACAATGTCAGGCCCTCATGTTGAGATTTATGTTTAAAGATTTATATAATATATGTTTTCAAAAGAACATCTTGCATATATTATTTCATGCTATGCGATTATTATGCTTTAAGATGATGTACTCTTGTGATATGCCTATATGTTGTCTAAATGAACAGGTCACTACTCTATGTTTAATTCATGATTTATGACTTTCGTGAGTAGGAAAGGATCTTAATAAGTCTATGTGCTTATAGTTTTATTTTTCCTTGTACTGCAGAAAAAGGGTAAAGAATGGCTAAACTAAAGGGAGCAGCAAGAGGGGCAAAGATATGTGTGGCAGTGGCATGGTGGAAGAGATCTGTTTTGTGTTTCAAGACTTATGCATGTTCTAAGTCCTGCATGTTAACTTGTTCTTTTACTTGATGCTTTTAATGGTTGCTACTTGATGTGAAACTATACTATCTTTTGTTTCCATGAATCCTTGAAATGATAAGCACTTGATTTAGTTAAATAATTGCTAAGAACCTCCTTATCTTGCTTGAAGTGTTAAGTGATGGACGACTAGGTACTTAGTTTATGCTTCGAACCCCATATTATTGTTCATACTGGTGTTTAGACTCCTATACTTCCATCAGGTTAGTTATCATGAACTTTCATTAAAGAAGTACCAAGTACCCCTTTAGAGAACAATATACATGCTTAGTAGTTCATCCTCTCTTTATTAGTACGCTTTATGCTCTAGTTTTAAACAATCATGTATCATGTTTCAAGATATAGATACTAAACCAAGTTATATGCAAGAATGCTAAGCATGCTCACATGTGTTACTTGTTTACATGCTTTAAGAGATTTACATGTTTAAATGTTTGTTTCTCCATGTTTAAATTTAAATTCTTCCGCTGAAACGATTGCATATGCATGTATGTATGTTCGCATAGCGCCGCCCTTCCTGTACCCCCCTTTATGAGGGTAGGAGGATGGTTGGCGTTACATCCTCAAGGAGACATTATCATCCTAGATTACTAGAACATAGTTTCATTCTATAATCAACAACACACCATATAAATAATATCATTTCTCAACTTATCGGGCCTATTGATATAACGAACTAAATCACACACTTTGATAAATTAAAGAAATAAATATTAAGTATACGTGCTTGTTATTATATCATGATTAAGAGTACACACTTCCATAATAATAGAGGTCTTATTCTTTTTAACAGTCAGTATAAAAAGAACAACCTCAAATGATCCTACTCAATACACTCAGAGTGTACTAGTGTAATTTTATAGTCAATATAAACTAATACCAAATTACACTACAACCATTCCAATGGTTTGTCCCATTCCATCTTGATTGTGAGCAACTATTTATAATTTATAAGGAACTGATAACATGATCTTTTATGTGACACCACACACCATGTTATCTTCAATATAAATTAAATGAACAACTACACTTAGCATATAAATGTAGACATTTGACCAATGTGAATCTTATTTCAAAATAAATGTTTATACAAAAGGTAGACTTTTAGTATACACTCTAACAGAGTCTTCACAAATATAATCCTGGCCGATCGGCTTGAGAGTCTTCGCAAATATAATCCCGACCGATCGGTGCGGGAGTCTTCGCAAATATAATCCGGGTGATCAACGCGGGAATCTTCACAGATATAATCCCGGCCGATCGGCGTGGGAGTCTTCGCAGATATAATCCTGGCTGATCGGTGCGGTTGTCTTCGCAGATATAATCCTGGCCGATCGGCACGGGAGTCTTCTCAAATATAATCCCGGCCGATCAGCGCGGGAGTTTTCGCAGATATAATCTTGGTCGATTGGCGTGGGAGTCTTCACAAATATAATCCCGGCCAATCGACGCGGGAGTTTTCGCAAATATAATCTCAACCGATCGACACAGGGTCTTTGACAATGAGCCCGTGGCTCTAACATGATAGAAACCCGACCGATCGACACGGGATTCCTCGCTCGGGAAACTATGATAGATTCTGTGACCGGAAGAGAATATAATGGAAAAACTGACCTGCCGACTAACAGAGGATCTGACTCAATTTCTCGACTCCCGAATATCCGTGGAGGGAGGAGAATACGATATACTCGTCGAAACCCATCAAGGTCATGAATATGACAGAATTTTCCAGCGTCGTCCATCTTCACGTTCCAGATCAGGTGCGTTCCCACAGACGGTGCCAAATTTATCCCTATCGGGAATCTGGGAAGATGGAACTGTTGGAACGACGTGTCTGGAATGTTGACCGCATCTCCATGACTCGAATGGTGAGCTGTCTTTTGTGTTGACCAAGTCATCCGATGTCCTCTGGTCAACACTACCTGCAGCCAGCGACCAGGTCGCCCCGGTCCCTGGTGCCCCGATGCTCGAGGCGGGTACCACAAATGTATAAGCAATCGAATAATAATAGTACAACAAGATGAACAAATAATGAGTACGGGAACGTACCCTGACCCTGGGGGGCACTCTCGGATGGATCGGTGAGCTGATCGTGGTGCTGATCGAGTCATCACTATCCTGAAAGACAGATGAATATGCCAGCTAAAGAGCCGGATCTGACTGTCAGGACTCGAGCGTGACCTGGATCCGACAAACAACATGCCGGCTGAGAGACAATAGCGACACGCCGGCCGAGAGATCATGTCGGCATGAAGGCCGGGATATAATATCGGCACGCAGGCCGAACACACCACAACGATGTGCAGTTCGAAACACAACGGTGGCTCTTAGGTCGGAATAATGGCACGAAGGCCTAACACCTCATCGACTCTCAGGCCGAAGAAGATAAATACTGTGGAGGCTAAGAACTCGGGCGACGGCTGCTCGGAGGGCGAAGACCATGGATGAGGCGGCAATGACAGCCACTAGGGGCAACGACAATGGTATCAGCCAATGGGGCTGGCTGCGACAACGGCGACAGCAGTTGGGGGGCGGCGTCAGTGGCCGCTGGAGGCATCGGCGGTCACTGGAAGAGGTGGCGGTGACCGCTGTAAGAGGTGGCAGTAGCCACTGTAGGTGGCAGATGCTGGAGCTGTTGGCCGTTGGGGGCGATGTCCGGAGAGCAGCGGTTAGTGAAAACGGCGATGCCGCCGGCGTACAGCGGGAAGGGAAGGCACCAGCGGCCTACCGGAGGCGCCGGAGGCCACTGGAGGAGGCATCAGTGCCCGTTGGGGGCGGCGGCGCGCGCTAACGGCGGAGCCTGCTGGTTGTGGTGCTTGGAGGTGGCTGCAGCGCGTGGAGACGACTACAACGCGTGGAGGTCATGGTGACGCCCACTGGAGGAGGCAGCGGTAGCGTCAAGAAAGCCAGAGGCGGCAAAGCGGCAGAGGTATGCATCGGCGAGAAGAGGAGGAGTGACGATGGGTGTGGAGGAGGAGACCTCCCTCTCGCGTGCGAGGCTGGCGGCGGCCAAAAATCGCCCCCCTCTCACCATGAACAGTGCCCCTTAAAAAATCAAACCCTTAATATGCCAAATGATGAAAATACCCTCCCTTCCACTTGTGCTCATCTCATCCCCGCATCAGTTAGATTAATTATGATGTTTTTGTTGGTGCAAGCATGTCTTTAGTGGTCGTATTTGATCAATATATTTTTGACATGTTTAGCAAAAGATTTTAAGTTAAGTTTTTAATGTGTTTAGCAAAAGATTTTAAGTTAAGTTTTTGATGTGTTCGGGGAGTTTGCATGGACTAAGTATGCAAATGAAGTTCATTGGAGTTAGGATAGTATGTGACATTCAAGATACCATAGGATAAAGATATTGGAGCTGGTTCAACATCTCTGATGGGAGATTCAAAGGAACTGAACTTCGTAGGTAAACGTGAAGGACGCATGTGGACTAGATTATAGGCTTGGAGAATTCAAGGCACTACAGGACCTAATGAAGGTGGACTCTTGGATACCATAAAACTGCAACAATTGAAAGATAGTAAGCTAGGGGAGATTGTGTGACTTGTAATCTCTGAGTTTTGGATTTCAAGTTGATAAGCTTGATTAAGAGCCTATGACAAAAGAATGTGAGTTCCTAGTCATAGTCGAAGCATGAACTTGATCTTGGAAGATTGCGAGAGCTTACAAGGTGTAAGTTGAATTGAAGATCTAATCGATTTATTTAACGAATAAATATCACCCATTGGTAAGTTAAAGAATAAATACTAAGTATACATGCTTGTTATTATATAGGGATTAAGAGGATGCACATCCATAATAACAGAGGTTCTGTTCTTTTATGTAGTCAGTACAAATCAAATAACCTCAAACGGTCTTGCTCAATATACATATAGTGTACTAGTATAATTTTATAGTTAAGACAGACTAATACCAAATTATACTACAATCGTTCCAATGATTTGTCCCAATCCATCTTGGTTGTGAGCTACTATTTATAATTTATAAGGAACTGATAACATGGTCTTCTGTGTGGCACCACACATCATGTTATCTACAATATAAATTAAATGGACAACTGCATTGACATATATATAAATATAAAATACAAACATTTGACCAAAGTGATTCTCATTTCAAAATATTTCAAAACAGATGTTCATACAAAAGCTAGGCTTATAGTATACATCTCAACAATCTCCCACTTATACTAAAAGACTATGCTGGCATAAATGCTGCCATACATCTGATTCTCATTCCCTCAACATGCCTATCAAAGGCTCTCACCGGAAGAGCTTAAGTGAAAGGATCTGCCAAGTTATATACTGATGTAATCTTAGCGACAACAACCTCTCCTTGTTTTACGATGTCTCGTATCAGGTGGTACTTGCGCTCAATGTGTTTACTTGCCTTATAGGCTCATGGTTCCTTCGAGTTTGCTACTGCACCACTGTTATCACAATAAATTGTGATAACTTTTTGCAAACCAGGAATCTCATCTAAATTTATCAAGAAGTTTCTGAGCCATACAACTTCTTTGGTTGCCTCAAAGGCTGCCACATACTTAGCTTCCATGGTGGAGTCTGAAACGCATTTCTTCTTAACACTCCTCCATGCTATGGCTTCACCTCCCAAAGTAAACACATACCCCGAGGTTGATTTACTATTGTCCCTATCTAATTGGAAGTCCGAATCCGTGTAACTCACAGGGTGTAAATCATCTGCCTAGTAAACCAGCATATAATCTCTAGTCCTTTTCAGGTACTTTAATATATGCTTTACAACAGTCCAATGTCCCGGTCCTGGGTTACTTTGATATATGCTAACCATGCCCACGGCAAAATAGATATCCGGTCTCGTACATAACATCGCATATATTAGGCTTCCTACAGCCGAAGCATAAGGAGCTGCCTTCATCTCCTCTATCTCCTTTGGTGTCCTAGGACACATTTATTTAGATAAAGGTACTCCATGTCAAAAAGGTAGAAAACCTTTCTTAGAGTTTTGCATGCTAAAACGAGCTAGGATAATATCGATGTATGAAGCTTGGGATAAGCACAACATCCTTTTCTTGTGATTCCTGATTACTTTGATACCAAGAATGTGTCCACATTCTCCCAAGTCCCTCATATCAAACTGCTTGGACATCCATACCCTTATGTTTGACAATACTTTGACATTGTTGCTAATGAGCAAAATGTCATCTACTTATAGTACAAGAAATACCACCACATTTTCGTCACTTTTCTTGTATACACAAGACTCATTCAAACACTGAATGAATCCATAAGACTGGATCACTTCATCAAACCAGATGTTCCAAGATCTCAAAGTTGGCTTTAGTCCATAAATGGACCGATTGAGCTTACATACAAGATGCTCTTTGCAATGAATCCCTCTGATTGCTTTATATAGATGTTTTCTTCAAAACTTCCATTAAGGAAAGCTATCTTGACATCCATTTGCCAAACCTCATAATCCATATGAGCAGCAATAGATAAAAGAATCCGGATAGACTTAAGCATGGCTACCGACGGAAAAGTTTCCTCATGTCGATTCCCTCTTTCTGAGTATAGCCCTTCGCAAGAAGCCTTGCTTTATAGGTTTCCACCTTCCTGTCTGTTCCTCTTTTCCTTTTGTAGACTCATTTATATCCAATGGCTTTTACACCATTTGATGGTTCTACAAGCTCCCAGACCTGATTAGAATGCATAGATTTTATTTCAGAGTTCATTGCACTTTGTCAAGATGCTGCATCTTTATCTTGGAGTGCTTCATCATATGTCCAGGGATCAGCATCATGTTCACCAGGGACCAAGTCCGAAGACTTTCCCAAAAATATGAATCTATCAGGTTGTCTAATAACCCTCCCACTACAACGAAGAACTACCTGTAATTGTGCATCATTTGTGACACTTATTGCAGTTACTTGTGGTATCTCATCTTGTACCGTTGGCACTAACGTAGAAGTGCCCTCTCTTATTTCCTCAAGAACAATTTTACTCATGGACTTGTGGTTCATTATATAGTCCTCTTCTAAAAATCGAGCATTGGTACTAACAATGACCTTCTGATCTTTAGGAGGTCCCACGAACAAGCGAACTTCTGTACATGATTCCAACTTATCAGCGTCTCCCTTTAGCACATGTGCTGGACTACCCCAAATTTGAATGTGTTTCAAATTAGGCTTACGCCCATTCCATAATTCTATGGGAGTAGAGGGTACTGACTTAGAAGGTACTAAGTTCAGAATGTATGCTGCCGTTTCTAGAGCATATCCCCAAAACGAATTTGGTAATTCTAAATAACTCATCATTGATCTAGCCATTTCCATAAGAATCCTATTCCTTTGTTCCGCCACACCATTCTGTTGGGTGTACCAGGTGCAGACAATTGGGATTGAATCTCGGCCTCTGATAAGTAACTCCTAAACTCTCTTAAGAGGTACTCTCCACCACGATCAGACCGTAGTGTCTTGATACTTTTACCATGATGCTTCACCACATCAGTCTTGTACTCTTTGAACTTATCAAAGCACTCAGACTTACGGGGCATCAAGTAAATGTACCCATATCTCGAATAGTCGTCTATAAAAGAGACAAAATATTCAAAATCATCTCTTGCCTGGATAGTCATAGGCCCACACAAATCAGAATGAACCAATTTCAACACTTCTTTGGCTCTATACCCCTTTGCCTTAAAAAGCCTCTTGGTCATTTTTCCTTTCATGCAAGACTCGCAGGTTGGAAAGTTTTCCACCACCAATGAACCCAAAAGTTCATCGGCTTTTAACCTTTGAATCCTACTCAAGTTAATATGACCTAGCCTTAGATGCCAAAGATATGTTTGGTTTATTTCCGAAGGTTGCTTTCTCTTATTAGAATTAGAAGATGCGTTATTAATTTCTATTTGTTGCATCGTGGGAGTTATTGGATTTAGAGTATACAAATTGTCAATCAACGCACCAGAACAGATAACCACCCTATTTATCTTGACAACCACTTTGTCATCAAAAGAAACAGAATATCCATCCATAAATAATTTAGAAACTGAAATCAAGTTCTTTCTAAAACATGGTGCATAAAGACAATTTTTCAAAATTAAAGTTTTATTCCTATCAAAAGATAAATAAACATCTCCCACTGCAATAGCCGCCACTCTCGTAGCATTGCCCATGTAGACGGTGATCTCCCCTTCATGTAGTCGTCTGGTTTCCTGGAACCCCTGCAATGAATTACAGACATGATCAGTGGCTCCCGTATCTACACACCAGGTACCGGTAGATAACACCGCTAAACATGTTTCAACAATTAATGAATAAGATATACCTTTATTGTTCTCCTTTCTACGAGGACAACCCACCTTCCAATGTCCAGAATGCTTGCATGTGAAGCACTTGCTGTTGGTGCAAGTTGCACCAGAATCAAACCTAAGTTTTGATGTTGTCAAATGTTCAAGTTAAGTCTTGTTATGATCTAACAAGTTGACTGAGTGTGCAGGATGTTTACTCAACCACGAAAGACCTAGTTGAAGGCTAGGCAGGAGAAATCTTAGTAGATCGTGGAACCCAGGTGCAAGTCCAAGTAGGTCGAGGGGACCCGAAGCTTGGAAATATGATCGAGAGGTCTGGAGGACCGAAGATCAAGAGAAAAGTCCTGGGGAGCCGATCAAGGCTAAGTGAAAAGTCCGAACTAGATCTGGAGGATCTAAGTTTGACAGGTAGGTTGAGGTAAACAACTAGAGGAGCGATAGTGAGGTTGAGTTCCCGAAGGGAACAACCTTAGGTCGCTGATCCAACTAAAGAAATCGGGAAGGTTTCCAAGTTGAGATCAAGATAGTTCTACTATCTTTCATACTACTCACGCATAATAATATTATTACTGTGATAATCTCTGTTTTGCAGGATTATTATCTAACACTATTTTGCAGGTTCAATCCGATCGGTTGACCAAACAAGAGGATCAGTCAACCGAACTAGGTCAACTCAAAGCAGGTATTAGTTCAGATCAAAATAGAGTACAGTCCGATCAAAGCTTGATTGGTCGACCGAACCAGAGGATCGGTCGACCGAACCATGGTGACTCAACACAGGCCAGTTCATCAGCATTGATCAGAAGTAAAAAGGAAAAAGCCCTCATCGGTCGACCGAACTAGAGGACTGGTCGACCGATCTAATCAACAATAAATGCAGCATTAAAAGAAGATCTCGGCAAATTACGACGAACAAGGAAATGTCCCGTTCAGTCGATCGAAAGGCATGATCAGTCGACCGAACCATTAAAGATCAATTAATGCAAATGATCGAGCCAGCATCAGACTCAGCCAGAAAGGAAGGGAGCGGGTTCAGTCGACCGAATAAAGGGATCGGTCGACCGAACAAAGGGATCGGTCAATCGAACATCATTGGAACTTATAAAAAGGAGCTCGAGGTCTGAGGCTCAGTAATACTTTCTAATCGATAAAAGTCCTGTTCTACAAGAAACTCGTGCTATAAGTCTTCAGTAGCTCAGCAAGCCTCACCATCCGGAAGTGCTGACCAAAGCTTCATCTGCATTTACTTGTCAGTATATTTTTATATAAAGCTTGCATTGTAATTCACTTAAGTAAGATAGTAGGTTGTTACTATCTTGCTCATTTGTACGATCTTCTTCTTTCCAAAGGATTTCAGAAAGAAGAGTTATAGTGATTGCCCATTGGTGCGGTCAAGGACCGCGGGCCTTCGAATAGGAGTCGAGCTAAGCTCCAAACGAAGTAAAAGAATTTGTCTATCTTTTTATTTTTTGTTGCACAATTCTGATTTTAAAGTTAAAGAAAAGTTTTAAAAAGAGTGTGATATTCACCCCCCCTCTATCGCTCGCATCCGATCTATCACTTGCCCTTCGACTTTTTCACACCTGCTTACGGGCCAGTCCCTTGAGGTCAAATCATTTTCTTTGTCGAACCAACTTTTTCTTCTTCTTCTTTCCACCTTTCGACTTAGAGGCAAAAACGTTTCCAGCAATGTGAACTTGAGAACCTTGATGAAATAGCCCTTCTGCCACTTGGAGTTATGTCAGAAGTTCTGCCAATGAATAAACCCTTTTGTTCATGTTGTAGTTTAGGCAGAACTACTCAAAACTCTTGGGCAGCATTTGGAGAATGATATCGACCTGGGTTTCCCCATCGATTTTAGCTCCAAGAACTTCCATCTCATTCAAATGAGCCATCATCTTGAGGATATGATCCCTTATGGGTGTCCCCTCAGTCATGGTGATCGTCATTAAGTTTCTCATGGTCTCCTGCCTAGCAGCCCGATTCTAGTGTCCGAAAAGTTCCTTAAGATTGAGCATCATGTCATAGGTAGTGGGTAAGGCCTGATGCTGATGTTGTAACACGTTTGATATAGAAACCAAAATGTAACACCGCGCCATCTCATCTGCCTTGACCCATTTCCTATGTCTCTTTATCTCCTCTTTACTAGAATCCTTATCAGGCACGCTAGGACATGTTTGTTAGAGCCCTAGAGCCAATCATTTGATGATTGTATTATGGACTTGTTGTATCATATTATTATATAAATAAAGGCATTTATTTTTGGTTATTATACTTACTTGTATTAGAGCCAAATAAACTAAGTATAATAGCGTCCTTGAGTAGAAGGTTCTTACCTATATCAATCGATTGGTTGAATCGATAGAGAGATGATATAGGGAACACTACTCTTAATCATTCCTAGTCGAGTATTAACATTCAGGGACAATGTTAATATAATAAGACTAGCATGTAGGTCAATTCGATGACTTGATCTCACAAGTCATGGATATAGAGATATTAAGTTGACACATGGGTATGCATTGGAGAATGTATACTGAATGACCCTCCATGAGAAAGTATCATGGATCGTTATATGAGTGTCATATACTTTCTCATGTGGCTATTAGTATGACTACTAGTCCTTAGACCTGAAATCACCATGGATCCCTACATAAGGAGTTATGTACTTTGGTTTCGTCAAACGTCACCCGTAACTGGGTGGACTATAAAGGCGATTACCGGGTATGTAACGAATTATGCAGAGTGATGTGAGTGATGTAGATGGGATATATCCCTCCTATATGACGGGAGCGACATCGATATTCTTGATAGAGTGAGACCACAAAGTGCATGGCCATGCCCAAATGAGTCAATATGAGATATTGAGCTCATTTGATTGAGTGAGTCTACTTGGAGTTCAAGATTTAGATTGATTAGAGGATGACACGGTCTATGCCTCACATTGATCAATCTAGATGTCTAGGATAGAAGGACACTTGTCATATATTGTGAGGAGTCACAATTAGTAGTCACAAGGTGATGTTGGATCTCAACATTCTTGTAACTTGGGTAGTAATGATGTGTTGCTAGATACCGCTCATTACTTATGCTCCTAAATGGGTTTAGGGGCATTGCCAACATTACAAGAACCTATAGGGTCACACACTAAGGACAATTAGATGGAGATTAGGTTCATATGATGAACCAAGAGGATTAGATTCATGTGATGAATCAAATTGGATTAAGAGTAATCCTAATTGGGCTAATTGAGTTGGACTCAAGTTGATTCATGTGTTCAATGAGTCTAATTTAGATTATGACTCATTGAATCAATTTAATTAAATGAATTAGATTCATTATATTAAATTGGCTTGAATTAAATGGTTGGATTAGATCAACCATGAGAGAGATTAAGTCAAGTTTGACTTGACTTGAGAGGAAGAGGAAGAGTCAAGTTTGACTTGACTTTATGCCACATCATTTGTGACTTGGCATTAACTGGCCAATGATGAGGTGCCACATCATCATGTTTAGCACATGTGTGTGCCACCTCATGGAGGTTACAAATATCTTTAATGGCCACACTTAATGCAAAATGGGGGTTACACTTTTGTGAAAGTGGCTGGCCACTTTTGTGAAGGGAATGAATTCATTTTTCATTCAAGTGTCATTTACATCTTCTTCTTCCTCAAGTGCTCTCTCTTCTTGCTCTTCCTCTCCTCTCTTGGCCGAACACTATCTAGGTGCTAGCACACCTATTGTTTGGTCTTCTTCACCTAATTAGTTAGTGTGGATACTTCTAGAGAGTTGTCTACTTTGACAACTTGAGATCCGGCATCTCCTTAGACGAGCGGGATACGAAAAGGGCACGCATCGAAGGTATAAAGGGTTTCCTCTTTGTAAATCTAGTGTAAATCTAGATTAGAAACTCGTACTCGTATTTTTGTTTTATTTCTACTTCGCACGGATCCAGTGGCTTGGGGCTTCGGGGTTTTCGCGACGCGAAAAAGCGATTTTCGCAGCCCGAAAAACCCAACAGGACATACCTCAAAAAGTACGAACTTGTATTCTTCAGCAGTTAAGACAATGTCCAAGTTCCTTTTCCTATCAATATAATTTGGACCAGTAAGTTTATTTTCTTTTAAAATAACAGAAAGAGGATTGAAAGTCATTTTGAAATCCTGAGAATCACAAAATAAAATATTTGGTCAAAATTTTAGAATTTAAAATAATATTGATTCCTCCAACAATATAATTTAAATTCACCAATACCTCAAAACACCGTGAATTTTGTATGCCGCGATAGTGTGGGCGTATACTAATTCAAACATTTGTAAGAGGAGATTTTACCCATTAATTTTATTATCTTGTCAACCTAACTTTATGACAAATAAAATTAATAGTTGGTTCATCTTCGGTCATAAAAATAATAGCAATGACTCTAATGGGGAGGATACTATTAAATGCGCCTAAGTGTATACCATTACTTGATACTTAGTCCATTAATTAGGTTTGTATCCCTTCATATAGAGAAGATCACACATACCTAAATAATTTCCTATAATCATCCATAGAGGAAGTTTGATCTAGTGATCTGCAAAAAAACTCATCCGATATGGAGGAAGGCACTTAAAGCCAACGCGCAAGTTTGAATGCATCACTTACAAACCAGTAATGGAGACCATGAAATTTATTTAAATAATCCCTCTCCCACTTAGTTATTTGAATTGAGGAATTTCAACATGCACACACATCACAACACATAAAAATAGCATATAAAGGCAATAAATATGAAAATAAAATTCTCAACTATTATAGCCTCATCCAACGTTGTCCTCCAATATGCCGCCAATGGATCAAGTCGTCGCGTCTATCTTGCTTCCTTCTTCGTGGCACCTTCGGTCCTCAAAATAGCACCATGCACAGCAAGGATACAAGCCACAACAAAAAGAAATAAAAATTTACATTTATCGATCATATATTCCACAAAGGAATTTACATGTAATCTAGATCGAACAAAATGTAAAAAAATAATAATACAACAACCGACTGTATTTAATTATTAGAATCATGCACATAAAACAACCTCGACATGCCCGAGGGTTCAAATCATACACAAACATAAAAAGTCATAATAGTTGGACCTAGGATGCCTGCAACCACAGAGTTAATCTTTCTTGCACATCCTATTATTATCTTTCTTAAATTTATGTATGAGCAGTGCATAATTGAACTAAAAACCAATCACACAGAATTAGAAAACATGCTAGGATACCACTTGAAGGTGTTGGAATTTCGTTCTGTTTCAATTTCCCTGTACAAAAATTGTACAAGTACAGAACTTTTCCTAGTAACCCGCATGTTCGATCAGACATGTGTTTGATCAATCAAGCAAGTTCTTGACAAATCAAAGCACACCTTGATCAAAGTACAAGATCGCTGGCCTCTTGTGTTGGTATTCAAAATCGATACAAAGAAAACTAAACTAATTACGTAATGGAATTAAAGAACTAGTTGTACCTTTCCTTTGTAGCCAAAGACCTCTTGATCTTCTGTTGTATTCCTCTCCTATTCTTGGACGTCGTGTGAGCGACGATCTACCAAGACAACAAACACCCTTCCATTCGTTTCTCCCAAACCGCCGACCACCAAGAGAGGCTATAGGACGGGGCGCCTTCTTCTCTTCTTCCTTTTCCTCCTCTTCTTCTTCTTCTCCAAGCCACCTCCCACCAAGGAACCTAAGCAAGAGGCGTCGGCCCCTATCAAGGAAAGGGAAGGTGCCGGCCCTAGCAAGGTGGAGGAGGAGCCGACCCTAGCAAGCTGGAGAGGTGGCGCTGACCCTAGGAAAAGAAGAGGTGCAGCCGGTCCTAAGAAAAGAAGGAGGCTAACCAAAAACCACAACAACAACGTGGATGGTGGATGCGAGGCTTTATATAGAGACTACAAAAGAGACCTAGAGGAGAAATTGGTTTAGGCCTCCTGATGGGCTTGGGCTTCCTGTGTTCGATCCGAACACTCAACTCAAGTCCATCAATAATAACCCATACCACTAAAGGGTTATTATTGAACTACCGCACCAATCCCATATTACAATATGGGCTCCTTCTTTATCATGAGTGTGTTAATCTCCTTGTGTTTAAGATATCGTATGCCCGTTAATTAAATGAGTTACTGACAACTCAATTAATTAACATCTGATTCCAAGAGTAGTACCACTCAACTTTATTATCATGCCGGACTAAGTCCACCTGCAGGGCTTACATGATAATCTTTATGAGCTCCTCAAGGGGGCATCATCAGCCTAAATAATTAGGACACAGATTCCTTCTATAATCAACAACATACCATATAAATAGTACTATTTCCCAACTCATCGGACCTATTGATTTAACGAATAAATCTCACGTATTGATAAGTTAAAGAAATAAATACTAAGTATTACGTGCTTGTTATTATATAGGGATTAAGAGGATGCACATCCATAATAACAGAGGTTCTGTTCTTTTATATAGTCAGTACAAATCAAACAACCTCAAACAGTCCTGCTCAATACACACATAGTGTAATAGTATAATTTTATAGTTAAGACAGACTAATTCTAAATTACACTACAATCGTTCCAATGGTTTGTCCCAATCCATCTTGGTTGTGAGCTACTATTTATAATTTATAAAGAACGGATAACATGATCTTCTATGTGGCACTACACACCATGTTATCTACAATATAAATTAAATGGACAACTGTATTGACATATATATAAATATAAAATGCAAACATTTGACCAAAGTGATTCTCATTTCAAAATATTTCAAAACAAATGTTCATACAAAAGCTAGGCTTATAGTATACATCCCAACATTTCCTGCCTAGTCGCGACTAGGGCTTTCTCGGTTGAGTAAATATCCTGCACACTCAGTCAACTTATTAGATCATAACAAGACTTGAACCTTTGACAACATCAAAACTCAGATTTAATTTTAGTGCACCATGTACCAACAATGTCTAGCTACATGACTCGATACACAAATAAAATAGTCCTTAGTGTTTGTGAGATATGATGGAAACCTAAGTTTATTGGTTCATGAAATTTATTGTAGATCCTAGACTAGTTCTATTTGCATAGAAAATATTTAATCTATAAAACTTATGTTAAGTTCTATATTAAATTCAAATAATGCTAATGGCTTTTGCCAAAATATTGACTAGGTTTAAATTTAATTTTAAATTTGAGTCTAATTTTGTCTAAGTTAACCTTAGCTCCCCCTAGATTAGTGCTTGTGGATAACATTTCAAAATCAATTTTCCTAAGTCTAGTTTGTTCCCTACTGCTAAATATGGTCTTTAGGTATCCGATAACTATTAAGTTATAGTTTGTTAACAAGATAGTGTTTGGGAACCCTAACCTTAATAGTTCTATAATCATTATAAGACTTTCTATTTACTAAGGAAATGTATGATTTTTTACTTAATCTCGAACTTAAATCAAGTCTAGCTTTGTTGGACATAATTCATTGAGATCCAAATATCATATTCAAATACTAAACTTTTTCAATACTATCTTTAATTCTTCAACTGGAGTTTTCAACACAGAGTCTTTTCCTCAAATTTTTAACTTGAGTTGAGGTTCCTCTTTTAACTTTCTTAGTTGAAGAGCCGGAGTTGGTCTCCCTCAAGGTTTTTAACCTCCTTAAGGAGTGACTTAACTTGTTACTTGGATTTAGCTAGCTTGTTTGTAAGACAGACAATTATTTGATAATTTTTTTTTAACAAAAGAATCATTTACCTTATCATCTAACTCGTTTGAGTCATTAAGTAAGTCTTTACTATCAAGTGGACACTCCAAACTCAGACTCATACCTATGAGCTTCTTAGCCATGAAATCCAAGAGTCTGGTTTAATTTGGTTCATCTTCTTCGAATTCTTTTGATGAAGATTCATCCCTAGTAGCTTTGAGTTCTTTCTTTCTCCTTGTCTTCTTGGTTATATCTTCACCTTTGTCTTTGAATTGAGGATATTCTAACTTGTAGTGTCCCTTTTTGTTACAAACGAATCAAGTGACCATTGACTTCATTTAGATGCTCCAAGTTTGAGTGGTTTTCTTATTTTATTTTGGAACACAATCGTGATGTTCTTCTTGGTGATGTTTTTGTTCTCCCTAACCATCTTTTTCACTAAGTTAGCTATCTTTGAATTTGTGTGTTCATCATCGACTTCTAACTCTGATCCAAACTTTGTTTCAAACTCAATCTTTAGCTTTTGCTTTAACTTGAGCTTTGGCTCCTTGCTCCTAGTTTTACTTCCAAACAAATGATATGTCTTTCTCTTTATGAACAAAATTAGCATGTTCATGCAATTTCAATGTGTAAAATAATTCCTCTAATTTTATGAAAGATAAATTCTGAGACACTTTATAAGCATCCACGAAAAATATCCATAAAGTGATTCAGGAGAAGACTTTTAGTGCATTTCTAATTAGGTCATGGTTTAACTCATTCCCCAATTGCTTGTAGCTCATTCAAGATCTCATTGAACCTTCCATGCAATTGACTTATTGATTCTCCCTCTTTTATTTAGAAAATCTTGAATTGCTTATAGCTCATTCAAGATCTCATTGAACCTTCCATGCAATTGACTTATTGATTCTCCCTCTTTCATTTGACAATTCTAGAACTCATTCAGTAGCAATTCTCTTTTAGTTATTCTTAAGTCATGAGTTTCCTCATAAAGCTCAATTAGCATTTCCAATAGCTCTTTGGTACTTTTAAAGGGACCTACTTTCCTGCATTGCTCTTGCTAAAATCCATATTGAAGTGCCAAGTTGTTTTAGCATTACTTGAGCTCCCTTTTTTTGTGATATTGGTTCATTTGCCAAAGTCCAATAGTTCTCCAAATTCATCTTTAGGCAACTCAAAATCCATTTTTATTGATGAACCACATTTTTATGTGAGTCATCAAATAGTATTTCATTTTCCCTTTCCAATAAGAAAAACTATTACCATAAAAAAGGGAGGATGATGATGTAGCCTTTGGTCATCTAGGTGGGATGCTAGAGTCAAAGGAACACAACTCTAGTGACACCTCAAGGAGAGGGATCTTTGGGAAGCTGAATTCCTTTGGTTGTGTAAGGTCTCTAACCCAATCGAGTAAGAGTTGTGAAAAGATCCCTGGAGTGCCTGAGGGAGGAGGAAAGCAGGGGAGGGTAAGTCTCAACAACTAGCCAACAAAGCCAGAAAAGGTGTTGATCTTTTGAGAGGTTAATAGAGAGAAAGAAGGGGCTCATTCGATAGCTTGGTTGGAGTTCATTCAAGGCTCAGCCTAGAGCTAGTTCTTGCACAAGATAGAGGCAGAAATCTAATACAACACTTCTCCAGCAAGGACCATGAAGTGCATTGGCGAGAAGACCAGGCATGATGGAGGGGGGAGCAGCAGGAGGTAGCCTGCAATGCTTATGCGCCAAAGAGGAATCTTGGGAGCCGTTGCTATGTTCTGTCTAGCCAGATTTTGGTTCCGGGCAATGGATAGATGCAAAATCACAAAGAGCACTTTTGCCAACATGGACCATGAAGTGCGCTGGCAAGAGGATTATCATTGTTGGGGAAGGGGGGGCCATGGGGAGAGAAACAAGAGGTGTCCTGCAGGGCTCATGTGTCGGCATAGGGAGAATGCGCTGTTTTGATATGAATAGGTTATATATGGTTCTAATATTATTTGACGTAAATCTACTTATATTTTTTTAGTATAATTTATATTTATTGCACCTTATTTTATTATTATGGCATACTTTCACTCGTTTTGTTCAAAGAACTAGTCTTTATATGCTTTTATTAATAGAAAGCAATTGAGAGTGAAAATGGATAAATAATGCATGTTGGGAGTGACTTCGGAGGAGAAAGAACAGCAAAATAGGGTTGTGCCATCCATGTACCAACTAACACTACCGTGTCACCCTAGAGCACAACCTTAGAAGTTCTCATGGGTTAGCCGTGCCTCAAGGCACGACCATGCCTCGCTCCCGTGTTAGGTCTCCAAGAAGAACACACAGTCATGTTGTGGCCAAAGGTATGACTGTGTTTCTTCAATTAGAGCAAGACATGCCCTAGCCATGCCTAGAGGCATTGTCATTCCCCCTTTTTCCAAAGATACCCATGGGTAGGTTGTGCCCTATGGCATGGTCGTGTATACCCTGGGTCATGATACACACGCCACAATCATGCCTTGAAGCATGGTAGTGTGGTGGAGAAAGCGAGGGGTCGCAAATGTTGGCTGCTATCCAGAATATCGTACTGGTTCCCCTGTACAAAAATTTTATACAAGTCCTGAACCTTTCCTAACAACCTATTGTGTTCTTTAGAAATTAAATTTGAAATTGCAAACAGAACTTAACATTATTGATTCCAAATTCAACTTATCTGTTCTTAGAGGTTTAGACTTGGATCGCAAATGATGCTTAACATTATTGATCCAAATCCACCCATGTTACAAATTCAATTAAATATTAATTTTAAAGATCAGCTTCCAGGTTAAACATGGCGAGACACTAGACCTTCTTGGGTATGGGAGCATCCACCACTTCCTAGACAAAGTCTTTCAACGAAATTCAATATTTAATTTCCTTATAGTAACCCTAGGTTTAACCAACAAGAACAATGGAATCACAAGTTCAAAAAACAAAAGAAACACGAAATTGAAAACATAAATTCAATAATCTAGAATCACTAGCCTCTTGTGTTTGGTATTCCAAGATCTAAACAAAAGGATGAACTAGTTATGATGCGGAAACTAATAACTAGTTATACCTTTTGTAGCTTATAGACCTCACGATCTTCTGTCGTAATCCTCTTCTTATCTCGGACGTCGTGTGGGCGACGATCTACGGAGACGAGAATCCACCCAAGCCTACTTCTTCTCCTTGCAAATTTTGGCCAACAACTATCTCCTAGAGATGAAGAACTTCGGCCACCAACCAAGCTCCAAGGGATGCAAAGAAATAATGTTAGTTAGAGCCCTAGAGCCAATCATTTGATGATTGTATTACGCACTTGTTGTATTATATTCTTATATAATTAAAGGCATTTTTTTTGGTTATTATACTTACTTGTATTGGTGCCAAATAAACTAAGTATAATAACGTCCTTGAGTAGAAGGTTCTTACCTATATCAATCGATTGGTTGAATCGATAGTGAGATGATATAGGGAACACTACTCTTAATTATTCTTAGTCGAGTATTAACATTCAGGGACAATGTTAATGCAACGAGACTAGCATGTAGGTCAACTTGATGATTAGATCTCACAAGTCATGGATATAGAGATATCAAGTTGACACATGGGTATGCATTGGAGAATGTATACTGAATGACCCACCATGAAAAAGTATCATGGATCGTTATATGATTGTCATATACTTTCTCATGTGGCTATTAGTATGACTACTAGTCCTTGGATCTGAAGTCACCATGAATCCCTACATAAGGAGTTACGTACTTTGGTTTCATCAAACGTCACCCATAACTGGGTGGACTATAAAGGTGATTACTAGGTATATAATGAATTATGTAGAGGGATGTGAGTGATGTAGATGAAATCTATCCCTCCTATATGATGGGAGAGACATCGATATTCTTGATAGAGTGAGGCCACGAAGTGCATGGCCATGCCCAAATGAGTCAATATGAGATATTGAGCTCATTTGATTGAGTGAGTCTACTTGGAGTTCAAGATTTAGATTGATTAGAGGATGACACGGTCTATGCCTCACATTGATCAATCTAGATGTCTAGGATAGAAGGACAATGTCATATATTGTGAGGAGTCACAATTAGTAGTCACAAGGTGATGTTGGATCTCAACATTCTTATAACTTGGGTAGTAATGAGGTGTTGCTAGATACCGCTCATTACTTATGCTTCTAAATGGGTTTAGGAGCATTGTCAACGTTATAAGAACCTATAGGGTCACACAAAAAGGACAATTAGATGGAGATTAGGTTCATATGATGAACCAAGAGGATTAGATTCATGTGATGAATCAAATTGGATTAAGAGTAATCCTAATTGAGCTAATTGAGTTGGACTCAAGTTGATTCATGTGTTCAATGAGTCTAATTTAGATTATAACTCATTGAATCAATTTAATTAAATGAATTAGATTTATTATATTAAGTTGGTTTGAATCAAATGGTTTGATTAGATCAACCATGAGAGTGATTTGGTTAAGTTTGACTTGACTTGAGAAGGAAGATGAAAGGTCAAGTTTGACTTGACCATTTGCCACCTCATTTGTGAGTTGGCATTAGGAGAACCAATGATGATGTGCCACATCATCAAGGCTAGCACATGTGTGTGCCACCCCATGGAGGTTGCAAATCCCCTTTCAATTTAATGTGGTCAGCCACATTAAATGAAAAGAAGTTACACATGTGGCCGGCCACTTTTGTGAGTGAATGGAATTCATTTTTCATTCAAGCCAATTGATTCTATCATCTTCCTCCTTGCATCTTCTTGCTCTCCCTCTCCTCCTCCTTGGCCGAGACCCTCTAGGAGTGCTAGCACACTCTAAGGCTCTCCCTCCATTGATTTGTTCATGTGGATACGTGTAGAGGATTATCTACTTTGACAATCTTGAGATCCGGCACCTTGGACGAGCGGGATTCGCGAAGGGTGCGCATCAAGGGTAAAAGACTCTTCTCCTAATGTAGATCTAGATGTAAGAAACTCGTACTCATAAATTTTTGTTTTATTTTACTTCGCACGGATCCGGTGACGGGGGTTTCAGGGTTTCCGCGACGCGGAAAAACGATTTTCGCGGCCCGAAAATCTCAACAGTGGTATCAGAACCACGTGCGAAGTCTTGTATGAGTTTATTTTGTATTTATATGAAAAATAGTAGTTCTGTAATATTCTGTAAATTTCCTATTTTTATTGTTTTTATGGGTATTTTTCTCTCAGAAGCGAAGCACAAGTGTTTCGATAGTTTTTGGCTTCGACTACCGAGAAGATTTTTCCGAACGGCAAGGTTTCGCCCCAAATCTTTTTGGGACTGCAGGCTAAGGCACTGTAGGATCGCTAAGAAACACTCGTGATGGTTAGATCGCGGGTAGGGGCACTGCCCCTGGCCCCGCAAGGTGATTCGTTCCGCGATTGCGCCCGAAAACCCGCTAAACGGAACCGCCGGGAATTTTACTCATAAAAATTGTAAAAATTATAGTAAAAATTACAGAAAATTATAGAAAATACATAATTTAGAATTATGTATTATTTTATGATAGTCATGGCCCAAAAGACCCAATTTGATTGGAAATGTGTTGTAATTCATAATACGGTCTGCGTGCCGTCATGTGATGTGCGTGTTGTATATTTGATTCGCGACCTGCGTATCGTGTCTTTCTCTATTTTTATATTCTTGTTATAAATTAGTTTAGACTTGAATGTAACTCGAGTTTCAAAATTGTAATGTACAAAATTGGAGCGGTGGAAGGTCCACTCGAGACGGAGTTACGAGGAGGGCGCGAGCAACACAAGGTGGTCAAAGGGAGGAGCTTGAGAAGCTGTTGACCCTAGGTTGACCATCCGATCTTCTCATTAGCTTGAGAAGATCATAGAAGGGCCATGACAAATCACAAAATTTAATTAATTGCTTGTGTGTATGTGATGCATAATTAGTAATTAATTAGTGTCTAACGATTAGATTCGATCTAAATCGTGTACAAGATGCACCCTCTCGATTAGATTAGATCTCAATCGCGTCAACTCAAATGTCTACCGTGCCGTGATACCTATCACTACCTCGATCACATGTGTTGTTGAACCTGCCAAAGCAGAGCAACACATATTATCTTGGTAGGGTACGGAGGGACAATCTTGGTCCCGCTTATCAACGCATGGGTGAGTACAACTCAATTAGATTGAGTAACTAGTTAACTCAATTGGATTGAGTTTAACTATAGGCATTTTCCAATGGTTGGTAGATAGGTCAAAATCACATTTATATTAATTCTTGGGCGTATTAACCAAAGCTAACTCGAGTTTTAATATAAATGCGGATCTTGATCCTATAAACAAGAGTTGCATAGAGATGTAATTGGTAAATTGTTACCTACCGATCATACTAAGTGTTGGGCATTTTAGCCAAAGCTAACTCTAGGGTTAGTATGACGTGGATCTTGTCCCACATGAGTTATAAAATTCAGTGGGAGCATCATTTAGTTAAAGGCCTAATTAAATGATTAAAAGAATATGATATTTATTTTCTGCATTTTTCTGTTGTAGATAACCATGACGTCAAACACGAACACCTTCTCTCTGCGTTCTGTCCTTGACAAGGACAAGCTCAACGGAGCAAATTTCCTGGACTGGTACAGGAATCTGAGAATAGTTCTCACCCAAGAATGTAAATTGCACGTTTTGGAGCAGCCCATTCTGGAGGCTCCTCCTGCCACTGCCACGCGAGCTGACTGAGATGCTTACAAGAAGCATCAAGATGACGCATTAGATGTGTCCTGTCTAATGCTCGCAACCATGAACTCTGAGCTTCAGAAGCAACACGAGTTGATGGGTGCTTACGATATGGTTGAACATCTTCATCAACTATATCAAGGACAAGCGCGACACGAGAGATTTGAGATCTCAAGGGCACTATTTTAGTGCAAGATGTCAGATGGGGCTCCCGTAGGCCCATATGTACTCAAAATGATTGGGTACGTAGAAAACCTACAAAGGTCGGGATTCCCGCTTGGCCAAGAGCTGGCCACTGACCTGATCTTACAATCCTTGCCGGATAACTATAGTCAATTCGTTCTAAATTACAACATGAACGAAATTGACAAGCCACTGCCCGAGCTGCTTAGCATGTTAAGAACTGCTGAGCTGAACCTTAAGTCTGTTCTGATGGTTCAGAAACACAAGGGCAAGGGCAAGCCCAAAGGCAAAGGAAAGTCCCAAGCCAAGGGCAAAGGTAAGGCACTGAAGCCTAAAGGAGGGGTCGCCAAGGATGCTACCTGCTTCCACTGCGGTCAGACCGGGCACTGGAAGAGGAACTGTAAGGTGTACCTGGAAGATCTTAAGAAGAAGTGAAGTAAGACTTCCACTTCAGGTATATATGTTATAGAAGTCAATCTATCTATTTCTTCATCATGGGTATTAGATACCGGATGTGCTTCTCACATTTGTACTAATGTGCAGGCGCTGAGAAATAGCAGGGCATTGGCAAAGGGCGAGGTGGACCTACGCGTAGGTAATGGAGCACGGGTTGCTGCTGTTGCTGTAGGGACTTATTTTCTATCTCTGCCCTCTGGGCTTATACTAGAGTTGGATGATTGTTGTTATGTTCCTGCTTTAACTAAGAACATAATTTCAGTTTCTTGTTTGGACAAGAAAGGTTTCGCTTTTATAATTAAGGACAAATGTTGTTCTATTTATTTAAAAGATATGTTCTATTATAGTGCATCTCTGATAAACGGACTATACATTCTAGACCTTGAAAGCCCTACCTATAACATAAATACCAAGAGGTTCAAGTCAAATGACTTGAACCAAACCTATCTCTGGCACTGTCGCTTAGGTCATATAAATGACAAGCGCTTATCCCAGCTCCATAAGGATGGTTTGCTGGACTCATTTGATTTTGAATCTTATGAGACGTGCGAGTCATGCCTACTAGGCAAGATGACCAAGACTCCCTTTAGTGGGCACAGCGAAAGAGCGACTGATTTGTTAGGACTTATACATAGTGATGTATGTGGCCCTTTCAATGTCGCTACTAGAGGGGGTTAAATGTACTTCATTACATTTACTGATGACTTCAGTAGATATGGTTGTGTACTTGATGACACATAAGTCTGAATCCTTTGAAAAGTTCAAAGAATTCAAGAATGAAGTACAGAACCAGCTTGGCAAGAGTATTAAGATACTTCGATCAGATCGAGGTGGAGAATACCTTAGCCATGAGTTTCGTGACTATCTAGCTAAGTGTGAGATTCTATCCCAACTCACTCCTCCTGGAACACCACAGTGGAATAGTGTATCCGAAAGGAGGAATCGTACCCGATTAGATATGGTACGATCTATGATGAGTCACACAGATCTTCCTACATTTCTTTGGGGCCATGCTCTAGACACGACAACTTTTATACTCAACTGAGTTCCATCCAAGGCCGTGATAATGACACCATATAGGATATGGACTGGGAGAGATGCCCAGGTGTCTTTTATGAGGATTTGGGGTTGTGAGGCTTACGTTCGACGTCAAGTCTCAGACAAATTAGGACCCAAATCCGACAAGTGCTACTTTATTGGATATCCCAAGGAAACTAAGGGATATTACTTTTACATTCCCAGTCAGCACAAGGTAGTTGTGGCAAAGACTGGGGTCTTTCTAGAAAGGGACTTTGTTTCTAGAAAAACTAGTGGGAGTACGTTCGATCTTGAAGAAGTTCAAGATGCGAACAATAGCACTGAAGCCTCGATGGAAGTTGAACTGGAACCACAAAGTGTTGTGGATGATGTTGTTCCACAAGAAGTTGAGGAACGACAACCAGTTCAAGTAGACATACCTCTTCGCAGGTCAGATAGGGTACGTCGTCAGCCTGAGAGATACTCATTTCTCTTGTCTGACCATGATGACATTATGCTCATAGAGGATGAGCCTACCACCTATCAGGAAGCTGTGATGAGACCACATTCCGAGAAATGGCTAGAGGCCATGAGATCCGAGATGGAATCCATGTACACCAACCAAGTATGGACTTTGGTTGATCCACCTGAAGGGGTAAAACCAATTGGGTGTAAGTGGGTCTTTAAGAGAAAGACTGACATGGATGGACTTATCTATAAGGGTCGCTTGGTAGCTAAAGGTTTCAAGTAAATTCATGATATTGACTATGATGAAACCTTTTCTCCAGTAACGATGTTTAAGTATATTCAGATCATGCTTGCTATTGAAGCATACCATGACTATGAGATATGGCAGATGGATGTCAAAACCGCATTTCTGAATGGAAACCTGCTCGAGGATGTGTACATGACACAACCTGAGGGTTTTTTAGATCCACAGCATACTGGCAAAGTATGCAAGCTACATAGGCCTATTTATGGACTAAAGCAAGCTTCTCGGAGCTGGAATCTTCGATTCGATGATGCAATCAAACAGTTTGGTTTCATCAAGAATGAAGATGAACCTTGTGTCTACAAGAAAGTTGTAGGGGATATAGTTGTCTTCCTCATATTGTATGAGGATGACATACTTCTCATTGGGAAGGACATCTCTTTGCTTCAGTCTGTCAAGACCTGGCTAGGGAGTTGCTTCTCAATGAAAGACTTAGGTGAAGCATCTCGCATTCTAGGCATACAGATCTATAGAGATAGATCTAAGAGATTGCTTGGCCTAAGTCAGAGTACATATATTGACAAGGTACTCCTTCAGTTTGCCATGCAGAACTCCAAGAAGGGATTTCTGCCGATGTCACATGGCATGAGTCTTTCGAAGACTCAAGGTCCCTCTTCTAGAGAGGAGAGAGACCGTATGGATCAGATCCCTTATGCCTCAGCCATAGGATCTATCATGTACACCATGTTATGTTCTCGACCTGATGTCTCGTATGCTTTGAGCATGACGAGCAGATACCAGTCAGATCCAGGTGAAAGTCACTGGATAGCGGTCAAGAATATTCTTAAGTACTTAAGATTCTAGAGAGGAGAGAGACCGCATGGATCAGATCCCTTATGCCTCAGCCATAGGATCTATCATGTACGTTATGCTATGTACTCGACCTGATGTCTCGTATGCTTTGAGCATGACGAGCAGATACCAGTCAGATCCAGGTGAAAGTCACTGGATAGCGGTCAAGAATATTCTTAAGTACTTAAGAAGGACTAAAGAATATTTCTTGATATATGGAGGCAATGATGAGCTAGCTATAAAGGGTTACAGTGATGCCAGCTTCCAGACCGACCAGGATGATTATCGATCGCAGTCGGGGTTTATGTTTTGCATAAATGGTGGTGTTGTGAGCTGGAAGAGTTCGAAGCAAGACACAGTTGCTGATTCTACAATAGAGGCCGAGTATATCGCTGCATCAGAGGCAGCAAAGGAGGCAGTTTGGATCCACAAGTTCATCACTGAACTTGGGGTGGTTCTTAGCATCGCTGACCCCATTGAGCTCTATTGTGACAACAATGGAGCTATAGCACAGGCGAAGGAACCTCGCTCACACCAGCAGACCAAACACATACTACGGCGCTTCCATCTCATTCGAGAGATTATCGAGAGAGGAGATGTGAAGATTTACAGAGTACCCACAGAGGCTAACATCGCAGATCCCTTGACCAAGGCTTTGGCAAAGAGAAAGCATGATGGTCACACTAGGTCATTGGGGCTTAGAGCCCACACTGATTGGCACTAGTGGTAGTGGGAGATTGTTAGTTAGAGCCCTAGAGCCAATCATTTGATGATTGTATTATGGACTTGTTGTATCATATTCTTATATAAATAAAGGCATTTGTTTTGGTTATTATACTTACTTGTATTGGTGCCAAATAAACTAAGTATAATTGTTGATGCGGGAAGCATCCGACGATCGAACTCGTGTTTTGATAATGGCAAAGGATTCAAAGTTAAGGTACCTTGTGATCTAACAAATCTACTTGAGTATTTTAGGAAAGTCCTAGCTGCGGTTAGACAATTGGAAAACCCCTAGGGGGTGGCAACCCTAGGTCATAGGGGGAGGTAACCCTATGCGGAAAGTCTTGGCAGGTTGATGGCTTCAGGCAAAAGTCCTAGGGGTGGTAACCCTAGGTGGAAAGTCCTGGTCTCGCGAACCAGGTGAAAGACTGGACTAGCCGAGAAGCGGATGTCCAGTAGAAAGTCCGGAAGCGTCGAGTGCTGAGCAAAAGTCCAGTCGATCTGGAGGATCGCACTGGCAACAGGTAAATCTCCTGAGTGGAGTAGGTGAAGAAGCGTTCCCCGTAGAGGGAACAGTAGGCGTCGGGTCGACCTAGGGTTTCCGGTTGGAAATCCGAAGTCAGACTCTGACAGTCCGAAGACTATCATTATCACATCTATTATGTTTTATGTGCTAACTTTGTGCTGCAGGGTATATTTGGGACTAATGTATCTTGCAGGGACCAAAGTGCAAAGATTAACCTCGGATGAACAGTATCCGAGGTGCCTCCATGGAGCTTGGAGGCGCCTCGGGGGCAAAACCTGAGCTGGCTGCGAAGCAAGCTTGGAGGTGCCTTGAAGGAATCAAAGGCGCCTTGGACAGCTTGATGAAGGCGCCTTGGAGAGGTTGGAGGCGCCTTGAACCTGATAAGGTTCGACCAGTTCAGCACTTATCTCCGCGGCTGACTCGGCTCATTCAAGGCGCCTTGAATACCCTTTATAAGGGGTCTCGACCAACAGCTCAAAACAAGAATTTCCAAGTCTTCTGTCTCCAACGTGCTGCTCTGAAAGACGCCCGAAAGTGCTGCTACAAGTTTACGACGACCCGAAGCTCCGAGATTCTATTCTTGTCGTCGGTATAATTAGTTTTTACATTTAATTGTACTTCATCTTGTAATCATTTTATCGAGCTTATAGTTGTTACCCACGCAAAGCGATCAAGGATCGCGGGCCTTCGAGTAGGAGTCGATCAATGCTCCGAACGAAGTAAAAATCTCTTGCGTCTTTGTATGTTTGTTCTTATTCCGCTGCATTAACTCTTATGCTTTTTACGATTCCGATAATCGAAAAGAAATAGCCGCGAGCGCTATTCACCCCCCCCTCTAGCGCGTCTCGATCCAACAATTGGTATCAGAGCGGGGTTGTTTTGAATTGGTGCAACCACCATTCAAAACATTTTTTTTCGTGGTATTTTTTGTTTTTCTTTCGGAGTCAATTGAAAATTAGCTAAGTAGCTAAAATTCTAATTCTTTTCAAAATCGGTGTTGCTCAAAGTTGGTTAAAACCACTTGAGCACATTTTTTTTATTCCTCCCGCATTACTAATCCAAGACTCAGTCTTGGAACAGATCTTTTTGTTTTTGTTTTTGTAAGATTTAGATGGCCCAACAAGAAGGATATAGCACTGTTCGTCCCCCACTATTCACCGGAGAAGACTTCGGGTATTGGAAGGGACGAATGGAGACATATCTAAAGATCCAGTTCGACACCTGGATGATAGTCAAGACGGGACTGCAACTACCAACTGGTGCAGACGGCAAGCCTACATCCTGCCAGAACTGGGAGCCAGACCTTATCAAAAAGGTGGAAGGCGACGCCAAAGCCACCTGCACCCTCCAGTGCGGTCTTACCAAGGAAGAGCTCAACAGAGTCGGTCCGTTCTCTTCTGTAAAGGAGATGTGGGAGAAACTGATCGAACTCCACGAGGGCACTTTCGACACTAAGGTAAGTAAAAGGGATCTTTTACTTAATAAATTGTATAACTTAAAAATGCAGGAAAATGAGACGGCGAGCCAGTTACACGCTCGAATTCAAGATATCCTTAACTCCCTTCACGGAATCGGACAGAAGGTAGAAAATAGGGATATAATAAGGTATGCTCTTAATTCGTTTCCAAGGAGTACATTGTGGGCATCAATGGTAGATGCCTACAAAGTCTCCAAGGATTTGTCTTCTTTAAAGTTAGATGAATTATTTAGTGAATTTGAACTTCATGAGCAGACTAATGCACAGCCATCCGAGAGAGGTGTAGCTTTGCTTGCAGGTACCAGTAGAACGCGCGAATCGAGATCTCGGCGAAAATTTGAACCAGAATCAGAAGACGAACCCGACTCAGAAGATGAAGAAGATGAACTGACCAGCGAACTAGTGAACCTCGTGAAGAAGCTCTACAAGGAGAAGAAGGGCTTCAACAAGAAAGACCTGAAGAAGGCAGTGCAATCCAAGGAGGCTCAACCGAGTCCGAAAGTGAAGTTTGAAGTTACCTGCTACGGGTGCAACCAGAAGGGGCACATCAAAGCCAACTGCCCCAACCAAAAGGAAGCCAAAAAGCAAAGAAGAAAGAAGGCCCTGAAGGCAACCTGGGACGAATCTTTTTCGGAGGACGACGACTACGAACTCGATCAAACGAGTTTACACGCATTGATGGCCCGGGACCAAATCGTCGAATCCGAGAGCGAGGGCGAGGGCGAGTCGGAGGCCGAGTTCGAGCGAAGCCACGGATCCACATCCATTTCCGAAGGGCCAGACTCCAATGTATGTATTCCTAGACTTAATAATTTAGTCAATTATTTATTACGCAAGTTAGCTAAGTCGAACCTTAAGATAAAGTCACTTCTAAAGGAAGTAGCTGTCCTTAAAGAAGTAACTAACATTAAATCCATACCTGATCAAGTTCAGACTGAAAATTCTACTCATGTTCAAAAACTTGAGGAAGAAAATTCAAGTTTGAAAAATCAGGTCAAGGATTTAAAAAATATCTTAGAACGGTTTTCTTTAGGCTCCAAGAATCTTGACCTAATTCTTGGGACACAAAGAGCCGTTTACAATAGAACTGGACTAGGATATAAAAGTAAAAAAGAAATATAAATCTTATTTATCCTTAATAAACAAACAAAATAGTACATTAGTCTAAGCATGGGTTCCCAAGTTCAAATTGGTCATTCAAATTGGACTTGGTCAATACTGGGTCCCGAAGGATCAAATACACTACCTTGATAGGCCATATCGAGGCTATGATCCAGGAGGAGTTAAAAGAAAAACGATTTTAATAAAACAAAACTCAAATATTAATTCAAAAATCAAAATTAAAAGTTTGAAATTAAAATATTAATTCAAAATTCAAGATCAAATTAAAAATTAAAAATTAAAATATTAAATCAAAATTCAAAATCAAATTAAAAATTCGAAATTAAAATATTAATTCAAAATTCAAAATCAAATTAAAAATTTGAAATTAAAATATTCGAACTTAAAAGATAGATGGAGGATCCAGAATAGCTGGCACCCCCAACTGAACTACCCGACAGGGTAACTGAACTTAATCTACCCGAAATGGGTAAAACAAGAGTAGAATACCCGGCAGGGTAATTAAGGTTAGATTAAAACGGACTAGGTTTAACTTGACCCACGGTACTGGTGAAGTTTTTGGATGATAGTACGTTAGGGAAGCTTAGGCATCGCATTTCTAGGAAGATATGGCTTCAACCTGGTGCATTTGGCCAAGTGGAACTGACCGAAGCTACCCTTAAATGGATCCTTACTAGTTAGACCAAGGTTTAGTATTAAGCTCAATGGGTAGGACTATTTGGAAAACCTCGAATGCATGGTTACTTTAATGAGTTCCTTGTGACTCACCATAGCCCAGAAGTTTATCCAAAAAATGCTTACTTGTTGAACCCAAAGCTAAACCTGAATCTAACACAAAGTTAAACCTTACCCTAAAATTCAACCATAATTCATCTCACAACAATTATAGGGTTCCCTGATTGAAAATTTAGATCGGGTGAGATGACTAAGAAATTAAAATTGATTTAAAACATAATTTAAAAATTATTTTAAAAATTATTTTAAAAATTAATTTCAAAATTATTAAAAATCTTTTCAAATTAATTTCAAAATTATTTAAAAATCTTTCCAAAATTAATTTCAAAATTATTTAAAAATCTTTTAAAAATCAATTTCAAAATTATTTAAAAAATATTTTTAAAATTAATTTCAAAATTATTTATTTCAAAATATTTTCAACAATTAATTTCAAAATTATTTAAAAATATTTTCAAAATTAATTTCAAAATTATTTATTTGAAAATCTTTTCAAAATCAATTTCAAAATTATTTTAAAATCTTTTCAAAATTAATTTCAAAATTATTTATTTCAAAATCTTTTCAAAAATTAATTTCAAAATTATTTATTTAAAAATCTTTTCAAAAATTAATTTCAAAATTATTTAAAAATCTTTTCAAAATTAATTTCAAAATTATTTAAAAAATCTTTTCAAAATTAATTTCAAAATTATTTATTTCAAAATCTTTTCAAAAATTAATTTCAAAATTATTTAAAAATATTTTCAAAATCAATTTCAAAATTATTTAAAAATCTTTTCAAAATTAATTAACTTAAAATCATTTTAAAATCTTTTAAAAACTTTTCAAAATTCATTTCAAAATCATTTTAAAATCTTTCAAAATTCATTTCAAAATTATTTAAAAATTTTAAAAAAAAATAAAATATAATAATAATAATAATATTTATTTATAAAGGACACATGACGCCTCATTGAGGCGCTTGCCACACGAGAAGGCGCCTCAAAGCACAGCGGGAAAGTTCCCGCCACATTAATCTAAGACGCCTCGGATCGAACCGAGGCGCCTCCAAAAACTACTTATGGCGCCTTAAGATGCTTAAGGCGCCTTCAATCCCCAACTTTAGGAAACGAACAGATTCTTTCTGTTCGTTTTCTACCGATGCCGAGCACGTCTTCCGCGTGCGAATTCTAGCAACCAAGGCGCCTTCAACCCATTGATCTTCCCTCAACACTTAGCAATGCCTCCTAGGTATAATCTCAATCCTTCCCGATCTAATTTTACATAAAATTTCTGCTTATTTTTGCCAATTTTTGGTAAAATCGTTGAAAATAGGAAGCGTCGTCACGTTGATCCTACTCCAGCTAGACTTCCATCAGCAGATATCAGATTCCCTACTGTACATCTTAGGGATACCTTTGCTAATTACACTTTTGAACCTATCAAACCTAGATATGTAAATAGGACCTTTTTTACCCAGTATTGTTAGCCATCTATCCAGATGATAGAGCACTATCAGCTGGACCAACTGGTTTACTGCATTGATACAGTAAATCAGGAATTATGTGCACAGTTCTATCACAACCTTCAAAGGGTTGATGATAGTAGGTATTCCACCAGAGTGGCTGGTGTTGACATTGAGCTTACTCCCTCTTTGTTACGTACCACCCTAGGACTTAGGGCTTCAGAGTCTGCTTTCCTATACTACCCCAGTAGGGACCTGCCATTTGGCGATCCTTACTCCCATATTACGTTAGATACTATCTATTCGTATTTCTTCGGGGAAGAGAGACCTCTTGGCCTGACTGAGTTCAGGTCAGTCTCTCTTCTGGTTCAGGATTACGTGATGTATAGAGTCCTGACAACATGTATTTTGCCGATCTCATCTCGGGATGTCCCGAAGATGAGGCCTTCACACTCATTTTTCTTGTACGCCTTGTGCCATCGATTAGATATCGATATAGCCTTGCATATGTTCCAGAACATTATTTGTGCATCTGGGACAGTCACTTCCAGGATAGTACACATGCCCTATTGTCATATTTTGACACGCTTCTTTTCGACCATAGAGGGTATAGATGTGACCAGGGGGACAGTCATTCCTCTTACTATATATGACGAGCTAGGATCCCGTAGTTGTAGACTAGCCAGTGCTAATATCACCACTGATGGAGTTCTAGCCTGGACAGGACGACCACAGCCAGCGGCTGCCCCTATCGCTCCAGCAGCCGAAGATATACCAGGCGAGTGAGAGGAGTGGGCTGATTTCTTAGCTGAGGATCTTTTCACGGATCCCTCCCCGTCTGCCGGACCATCCACCTCAACTGAACCTTTGACCTCTGCATCACTCTCCGTCGAGGACAGACTTGCTCGACTCGAGGTCGAGTCCATCTAGACACGTCGAATAGTTCTCTCCATTCGATCCGAGATGGCTGCCGAATTTACGTCCCTCCGTGATGAGATACGACGTCTAGGTCAGCCAGCACCCGAGCAGCCCCATGCACCACCTCCCACTGATGACCCGCCAGCTGATGCTCCTCGAGTAGATGATCCTGCTATTTGATATGACCCTTTTATGCATTGTACTATGGATTGTTGCCTATAAACACCTTCACTTCACTATCTACTTATTTGTCAGACCTTCTTGAAGTGATATATACTTATTTGCATGCTTAGTCAACAACTTACTCAGTTTCAAATAATCTGGGTTTACCTATCATTTTTTTTTTCAAATTCTAGGAAAAATAATTTTCAAAATTCCCTTTTCTTAGATGTTTCAAAAAGTTTGACTTAATTTAGGCTTTCCCCTAGAAATCTTGTTCCCCTAGACTTAAGCCAGAGTATCTCACAAACACCTAGGTAGACCTTGATTGTGTTTGAAAGACTTAGAATGGTGTGAGATGCATAGGGTATAGCCTAGACTCAAGAATGCTTATATCTGTGCATCAGTATGAGTCTGGGCGTTAAACACGCAATATACATCAATCAAGTCAAGTCTTCCAGCTCTAGTCAAATCTAACTGGACCAAATTGACTTAACTTGACTAACCATATGAAAGTTGTTGCCCTGTAGGCAATCAGCAAGTAGCTAAAGGTTAGACAGTTGGTAAAGGATACTCAGTTTTCTGGTTAAGCATGTTTTGATCTTTAGGACTCTGATACCTCTTAAAAGTCAATCTATTAAACTTGACTCATGCTTGGACTTAAGGACCAACTGACTTCCTAAACTAAATTTTTAGCTACTCTGCTCCCTCCTAGCTCTAAAATCTAATAAGTATTGTTTAAAATTAAGCTAAGTTTTTTTCTAAGCTATAGCTTTCAAAATCCAATACTTGCAAAGAGCTTCGCTTTATTTTCAAAACTTTAAAACTTAGCTCACTTTAATCTAACTTTATAAATTCTTGTTTTCTTAAGTAAAGCACAGTTTTCAAAAATTAAAAAGTATCTTTTTTTCTAAATACAAATTATAGTTTTACTAGCTTTTTAAACTATCAAAAAAGATCCACTTTCTAGTAGTTTTATAATTTTAAGTTTCCAAAAGCTAACATCATTTTCTCACTTCGCTAAACTATTAAATGTTTTTCAAAATCTTGTTAAATCAAATGACTATTTTTGCTTATTTTTTATATATGGCAAAGGGGGAGAGTAGCAAATTCAAATACTAAGTAGCAAAGTCAAATACTTAAACTCAAATACTTCAAACGTAAAATAATGAATATTAAAGGAGGAGCAACAGTTAAGGGGGAGCCTATACTTTAAATTTTTAAAGTTTACCTTAGCAAAATAATTTGCTAAGCTTGCTTTAAATGTTTGTTGTTTGATATCTGTTTACTTAACTTTGAATTCGAGTTGCCATAATCAAAAAGGGGGAGGTTGTTGATGCGGGAAGCATCCGACGATCGAACTCGTGTTTTGATAATGGAAAAGGATTCAAAGTTAAGGTACCTTGTGATCTAACAAGTCTGCTTGAGTATTTCAGGAAAGTCCTAGCTGCGGTTAGGCAAAGGGAAAAACCCTAGGGGGTGGTAACCCTAGGTCATAGGGGGAGGTAACCCTATGTGGAAAGTCTTGGCAGGTCGATGGCTTCAGGCAAAAGTCCTAGGGGGTGGTAACCCTAGGTGGAAAGTCCTGGTCTCGCGAACCAGGTGAAAGACTGTACTAGCCGAGAAGCGGATGTCCAGCAGAAAGTCCGGAAGCGTCGAGTGCTGAGCAAAAGTCCAGTCGATCTGGAGGATCGCACTGGCAACAGGTAAATCTCCTGAGTGGAGTAGGTGAGGACGCGTTCCCCGTAGAGGGAACAGTAGGCGTCGGGTCGACCTAGGGTTTCCGGTTGAAAATCTGAAATCAGACTCGGACAGTCCGAAGACTATCATTATCACATCTATTATGTTTTATGTGCTAACTTTGTGCTGTAGGGTATATTTGGGACTAATGTATCTTGCAGGGACCAAAGTGCAAAGATTAACCTCGGATGAACAGTATCCGAGGCGCCTTGGGTGCAAAACCTGAGCTGGCTGCGAAGAAAGCTTGGAGGCGCCTTGAAGGAATCCAAGGTGCCTTGGACAGCTTGATGAAGGCGCCTTGGAGAGGTTGGAGGCGCCTTGAACCTGATAAGGTTCGACCAGTTCAGCACTTATCTCCGCGGCTGACTCGGCTCATTCAAGGCGCCTTGGTGAACAGTAGAAGGCACCTTGAATACCCTTTATAAGGGGTCTCGACCAGCAGCTCAAAACAAGAATTTCCAAGTCTTCTGTCTCCAACGTGCTGCTCTGAAAGACGCCCGAAAGTGATGCTACAAGTTTACGACGACCCGAAGCTCCGAGATTCTATTCTTGTCGTCGGTATAATTAGTTTTTACATTTAATTATACTTCATCTTGTAATCCTTTTATAGAGCTTATAGTTGTTGCTCACACAAAGCGATCAAGGATCGCGGGCCTTCGAGTAGAAGTCGATCAAGGCTCCGAACGAAGTAAAAATCTCTTGCGTCTTTGTATGTTTGTTCTTATTCCGCTGCATTAACTCTTACGCTTTTATGATTTCGATAATCGAAAAGAAATAGCCGCGAGCGCTATTCAACCCCCCCCCCCTCCAGCACGTCTCGATCCAACAATAATAGCGTCCTTGAGTAGAAGGTTCTTACCTATATCAATCGATTGGTTGAATCGATAGTGAGATGATATAGGGAACACAACTCTTAATCATTCCTAGTCGAGTATTAACATTCAGGGACAATGTTAATGCGACGAGACTAGCATGTAGGTCAACTCGATGACTTGATCTCACAAGTCATGGATATAGAGATATCAAGTTGACACATGGGTATGCATTGGAGAATGTATACTGAATGACCCGCCATGAGAAAGTATCATGGATCATTATATGAGTGTCATATATTTTCTCATGTGGCTATTAGTACGACTACTAGTCCTTGGACCTGAAGTCACCATGGATCCCTACATAAGGAGTTACGTACTTTAGTTTCGTCAAACGTCACCCGTAACTGGGTGGACTATAAAGGCGATTACTGGGTATGTAATGAATTATGCAGACGGATGTGAGTGATGTAGATGGGATCTATCCCTCCTATATGACGGGAGAGACATCGATATTCTTGATAGATTGAGACCACGAAGTGCATGACCATGCCCAAATGAGTCAATATGAGATATTGAGCTCATTTGATTGAGTGGGTCTACTTGGAGTTCAAGATTTAGATTGATTAGAGGATGACACGGTCTATGCCTCACATTGATCAATCTAGATGTCTAGGATAGAAGGACAATGTCATATATTGTGAGGAGTCACAATTAGTAGTCACAAGGTGATGTTGGATCTTAACGTTCTTATAACTTGGGTAGTAATGATGTATTGCTAGATACCGCTCATTACTTATGCTTCTAAATGAGTTTAGGAGCATTGCCAATGTTATAAGAACCTATAGGGTCACACACAAAGGACAATTAGATGGAGATTAGGTTCATATAATGATCAAGAGGATTAGATTCATGTGATGAATCAAATTGGATTAAGAGTAATCCTAATTGAGATAATTGAGTTGGACTCAAGTTGATTCATGTGTTCAATGAGTCTAATTTAGATTATGACTCATTGAATCAATTTAATTAAATGAATTAGATTCGTTATATTAAGTTGGTTTGAATCAAATGGTTAGATTAGATCAACCATGAGAGAGATTTGGTCAAGTTTGACTTGACTTGAGAAGGAAGATGAAAGGTCAAGTTTGACTTGACCATTTGCCACCTCATTTGTGAGTTGGCATTAGGAGAACCAATGATGATGTGCCACATCATCAAGGCTAGCACATGTGTGTGCCACCCCATGGAGGTTGCAAATCCCCTTTCAATTTAATGTGGTCGGCCACATTAAATGAAAAGAAGTTACACATGTGGCCGGCCACTTTTGTGAGTGAATGGAATTCATTTTTCATTCAAGCCAATTGATTCTATCATCTTCCTCCTTGCATCTTCTTGCTCTCCCTCTCCTCCTCCTTGGCCGAGACCCTCTAGGAGTGCTAGCACACTCTAAGGCTCTCCCTCCATTGATTTGTTCATGTGGATACGTGTAGAGGATTATCTACTTTGACAATCTTGAGATCCGGCACCTTGGACGAGCGGGATTCGCGAAGGGCGCGCATCAAGGGTAAAAGACTCTTCTCCTAGTGTAGATCTAGATGTAAGAAACTCGTACTCATAAATTTTTGTTTTATTTTACTTCTCACGGATCCGGTGACGGGGGTTTCAGGGTTTCCGCGACGCGGAAAAACGATTTTCGCGGCCCGAAAATCCCAACAAATAAATCCTCCTTTCTCTACTTCTTCTCCAAGCAAAATCAGACCACCAAGAGTCTCCTAGAGAGTTAATGCTGCCGGCCAAAGAAGAAGAAAAGGAGGAGAGGATGAGGGTCGGCCACACCAAGGAAGAGAGGAGAGGAAATAATATATGTATTGTTATAAGGTGAGGCACCTCTAACCTCTATTTTATATTCCTTGGTCTTGGCAAATAAGGAAACTTTAATAAATAAAATTTCCTTATATTCCTTGCCAATGTTTAAGAAAGAAAATTTAATTAAAAATTTCCTTTTAAACCCTTAATGGCCAACCCCTCATTGTCCTCCAAACAAGGAAAGTTTTAAACACAAAATTAAAACTTCCTAATTTGTTTCCCGAAATTTTTAAAATAACAATTTCTCTTTAAAAATTCGCTTCATGGTTGGTTATAAAAGGAAACTTTTATAAATTAAAATCTCTCTATTAAAACATGTGGATGATTTCAAAAAGAAAAGTTTTCTCCAAAATTAAAATCTTCCTTTTAACTACAAATAAGGAAAGATATCAAATCTTTCTCTTAATCTTTTGTAGAAAACTATAAAAGGAAAGATTTATAATTTTAAAACTCTCTTTTAAAATAATGAGGATGGTTACAAAAAAGGAAAATTTTATCAAAAATTAAAATCTTCCTTTTAACTACAAATAATGAAAGAAATCAAACCTTTCTCTTAATCTTTTGTAAAATGCTATAAAAGGAAAGATTTAAATTTTAAACTCTCTTTTAAAACCATGGATTCCACATAAGAAAAGATTTTAATTTAAAATTCTTTTATTTTAATTGTGGCCGGCCACCTAAGCTTGGGTTCAAGCTAGGGCCGACCACCTACTTGACCCATCTAACCTTGGTTTGGCCGGCCCTAGCTTGGGCTCCAAGCTAGGCTTGGCCGGCCACCTTAAGGTGGGTAAGAAGGTGGGTTTAGGTGGGTATAAGACTTTATAATAAGAGGCTATGACAGGGACCGAGAGGAGGAATTGGTTTTGGTCTCCCGATGAACTTGAGCTTCCCGTGTTAGCCCCAAATACCCAACTCGAGTTCATCAATAATAACTCATTTCACTAAAGAGTTATTATTGAATTAACGAACCAATCCCATATTACTATATGGGCTCCTTCTTATCATGAGTGTATTAATCTCCCTTTGTTTAAGATAGTGAATGTCCATTAATTATATGAGTTAATGACAACTCACTTTAATTAATATCTAGCTCCAAGAGTAGTACTAGTCAACCTTATCGTCATGTCAGACTAAGTCCACCTGCAGGGTTTACATGACAATCCTTATGAGTTCCTCTTGGGGACATCATCAACCTAGATTCCTATGACATAGTTTCCTTCTATAATCAACAATACCCACTATAAATAATATTATTTTCCAACTTATCGTGCCTATTGGTTTATCAAATTAAATCACACCCTTTGATAAATTAAAGAAATAAATATTAAGTATATGTGCTTGTTATTATATTAGGATTAAGAGCACACACTTCCATAATAACAAAGGTCTAGTTTTTTTATTAATTCGGTATAAAAAGAACTTACCTTTAATGGTCCAGCTTAATACACTCTGACTGTACTAGTGTAATTTTATAGTCAAGATAAACTAATACCAAATTACACTACGACTATTCCAATGGTTTGTTCCTATCCATCTTAGTCGTGAGCAACTGTTTATAATTTATAAAGAACTGATAATATGATCTTCTGTGTGTGACACCACACGTCATGTTATCTACAATATAAAGTAATTGAACAACTATACTTAGCATATAAATGTAGGCATTTGACCAATGTGATTCTTTATTTCAAAATAAATGTTTACAAAAAGCTAGGCTTTTAGTATACACTCTAACAATCTCCCACTTATACTAAAAGACTATGCTGCCATAAACCCTACCATATATCTGATTCCCAACCCTTTAACATGCCCATCAAAAGCTCTTGCCTTAAGGACCTTAGTGAAAGGATCTCTCAGGTTATCATCTGATGTAATCTAGGCGGCAACAACTTCTCCTCGTTATATGATGTCTAATATTTGGTGGTACTTGCGCTCTATGTGTTTACTTGCCTTATGGGCTCGTGGTTCCTTCGAGTTTGCTACTACACCAAATAATTTTGGGCAAACCAGGAATCACATCTATAACTTCTATGGCTGTCTCAAAGGCTACCACATACTCAGCTTCTATGATGGAGTCCGAAAAAGCACCTATGCTTAACACTCCTCCATTGTTATGGCTTCACCTCCTAAAGTAAACACAAAACTCCGAGGTCGACTTACTATTTTCCCTATCTGATTGGAAGTCTGAATCTGTATAACCCACAGGGAGCAAATCATCTGCCTTGTAAGCTAGCATATAATCTCTAGTCCCTCTAAGGTACTTTAATATATGTTTTACGACAGTCTAGTGTCCCAGTCCTGGGTTACTTTGATATTTGTTAACCATGCCCACGGCAAAACAGATATCCGCTCTCGTGCATAACATAGCATACATTAGGCTTCCGACAGCCGAAGATAAGGAACTGCCTTCATGTCCTCTATCTCTTTTGATGTCTTCGAAGACATATCTTTAGATAAAGCTACTCCATGTCTAAAAGGTAGAAAACCTTTCTTGGAGTCTTGCATGCTAAAATGAGCTAGGATTGTATCGATATATGAAGCTTGGGATAAGCACAACATTTTTTTCTTGCGATCCCTTATTCTTTGATCTAGAGAATATGTGTGCATTCTCCCAAGTCCTACATATCAAATTGCTTGGGCAACCATACCCTTACTTCCGACAACACTTTAATATTATTTCCAACTAACAAAATGTCATCTACGTATAGTACAAGAAGTACCACCACGTTTCCATCACACTTCTTGTATACATAAGACTCATTCGGACACTGGATAAATCCATACGACTGGATTACTTCATTTAACCGGATGTTCCAAGACCTTGAAGCTTACATCAGTCCATAAATAGACTGATTTAGTTCTTTGCCTTTTTCAATGAACCCCTCTGGTTGCTTCATATGGATGTTTTCTTCAAGACTTCCGTTAAGGAAAGCTGTGCTGACATCCATTTGCCAAACCTTATAATCCATATGAGCAACAATAGATAAGATTTTCTGGATAGACTTGAGAATAGCTACTGGCGAAAAGGTTTCCTCATAATCGATTCCCTCTTTCTGAGTATACCCCTTCGCAACAAGCCTTGCTTTGAAGGTTTCCACCTTCCCATCTATCCCTCTTTTCCTTTTGTAGATCCACTTACATCCAATGGCTTTTACACCATTTGGTGGTTCAACAAGCTCCCAGACCTTATTAGAATACATAGATTCTATTTTAGAATTCATCGCCCTTTGCCAAGATACTGCATCTTTATCTTGGAGTGCTTCGTCATATGCCCGGGGATCAAGTCCGAGGACTCTCCCAAAAACATGAATCTTTCAGGTTGTCTCACAACCCTCCTACTACGACGAGGCACTATCTGTGGTTGTGTATCATTTGTGATACGTGTTGTAGTTTCTTGTGATATTTCATCTTGCACTGTTGGTACTAGACTAGACGTGTCCTCTCTAATTTCTTCTAGAACAATTTCACTCATGGGCTTATGGTTCATTACATAATCTTCCTCTAAAAATCGAGCATTGGTGCTAACAATGATCTTCTGATTTTTGGGATTATAAAACAAATCACCTTTCGTTCCTTTAGGATATCCCACAAACAGACAAATTTCTGTATGTGATTCCAACTTGTCAGTGTCTCCCTTCAGCATATGTGCTGGACTACCCCATATCCGAATGTGTTTCAGACTAGGCTTACGCCTATTCCAAAATTCTATGGCAGTAAAGGGTACTGATTTAGAAGGTACCATATTCAGAATGTACATTACTATTTCTAGATCATATCACCAAAACGAATTTGGTAATTCTGAATAACTCATCATTGATCTAACCATCTCCATAAGAGTCATATTCCTTCGTTCTATCACACCATTCTGTTGGGATGTACCCGGTGTAGACAGTTGGGATTGAATCCTGACTTCTAATAAGTGACTCCTAAACTCTCCTAAGAGGTACTCACCACTACGATCTCACCGTAGTGTCTTGATACTTTTACCTTGACGCTTCTCCACATCAGCCTTGTACTTATCAAAGCACTTAGACTTGCGATGCATCAAGTAAACGTACCCATATCTCGAATAGTCGTCTATAAAAGAGACAAAATATTCGAAACCACCTCTTGCCTAGATAGTCATAGGTCCACACAAATCAGAATGAACCAATTCTTACACATCTTTGGCTCTATACCCCTTAGACTTAAAAAGCCTCTTGGTCATTTTTCCTTCCAAGTAAGACTTGCAGGTTGGAAAGTTTTCCACCACCAATGAAGCCAAAATTTCATCGGCTATTATCCTTTAAATCCTACTCAAGTTAATATGACCTAGCCTTAGATGTCAAAGATATGATTGGTTCATTTTCGAAGGTTATTTTTTCTTATTAGAGTTAGAAGATGTGTTATTAATTTCTTTTTGTTGCATCGTGAGAGTTTTTGGATTTAGAATATCTAGATTGCCAACCAACGTATCAGAACAGATACTTTCCCTATTTTTCTTGATAACAACTCTATTATCAAAAGAGACAGAATATCAAGTTCTTTGAATAGTTTAGAAACTGAAATCAAGTTCTTTCTAAACATGGTACGTAAAGATAATTTCTCAAAATCCATGTTTTATTCCTATCAGAGGATAAACTTCTCCCACTGCAACAGCTGCTACTTTTTGCAGCAGTGCCCATGTAGACGGTAATTTCCCCTTCATATAGTTGTTAGGTTTCCTGGAACCCCTACAATGAATTGCAGACATGATCAATGGCTCCCGTATCTACACACCAGGTACTGGTAGATAATACCACAAAACATGTTTCAAGAACTAATGAATAAAATACACCTTTATTGTTCTCAGTTCTGAGAGGATAGTCCACCTTAATGTCCAAGTTTTTTGTTTTTAATCATTATAATTGGGACTACTAAGTCTATTCTATAGTATAATAGCTAGGGGATTGAAAAATATTTGAAATCCTAAGAATCACAAAAATATTTGGTCAAGACCAACACCTCAAAATCCTTATGATTTATCCATTAATTTTATTGTCTTATCAACCTATCTTTATGACAAATAAAATTAATAGTTGGTCTGTCTTCGATCAAATATTTGGTCAAAACTTTAGAATTTAAAATGATATTAATTCCTCAAAAGAATATCATTTAAATTCACCAACACCTCTAACACCGTGAATTTTGTATGCCACGTTAGTGAGGATGTATACAAAATCAAACATTTGTAAGAGGAGGGTCTTACCCATTAATTATCTTGTCAACCTTGAATTACCTCAAACACCATGAATTTTGTATGCCACGTTAGTATGGGGGTATACAAATTCAAATATTTGTAAGAGGAGGTTTTACCCATTTTATTATCTTGTCAACCTAACTTTATGACAAATAAAATTAACTCAAACACCATGAATTTTGTATGCCACGTTAGTGTGGACGTATAGAAATTCAAACATTTGTAAGAGGGGGTTTTACCTAGCTTTATGACAAATTAATAGTTGGTATTCCTTTGGTTACACAAATAATAATAGTGACTCCGTTGGGGAGGATACTATTAGATGCGCCTAAGTGTATACCATTACTTGATACTTAGTCCATTAAATATAATTGTGCCCCTTCAGTTGGAGAAGATCGCACACATCCTAAATAATTTCCTATAATCATCCATAAAGGAAGTTTGATCTAGTGATCTGCAAATAAACTCATCCGTTGTGGAGGGAGGCACTAAGAGTCAACGTGTAAGTTTGTTGCATCACTTACAAACCAGTAATAGAGACTGTGGAATTTATTTAAAATCCCTCTCCCACTTAGTTATTTAAGGTGAGGAATTTTATCATGCAAGCACACATCACATGCACACACACATCACAACAAATAAAAAGCAATAAATATGAAAAAATAATTTTCCAACTATTATGGCCTCTTCCATCACTGTCCTCCATGTGCTGTCAACCCTAGCTGCTATCATTTTTAACCACTGCCATCGGGTCTTGTTGTCGCATCTATCTTGCTTCCTTTTCTGCTGCGCCTCTGGTCCTCAAATAGTACCACGCCTCGCAAGGATACGATCCGTGACAAAAATAGAATTTTACATATATCGATCATCTATTCCACAAAGGAATGTACATAGAGTCTAGATCGAACAATAATGTAAAATCCTAAAACTAATACAGCTCCTTTTGTATTTAATACATACAATCATACACACGAATAAAATTCCCTTGACATGTCCAAGGGTCCAATCACACACAATCACTATAAGTCATAATAGTTGGAGCATGCAACCACAAAGTTAGCATATCCTACTATTATCCTACCTAAATTATGTATGACATGTGCATAATTAAATTGAAAACCAAGCACACAAAGACAAACCCTAGCTCTGATACCAATTGTTGGTTGCTATCCGGAATATCGTACAAGTTCCCTTGTATAAAAATTTTGTACAAGTCCTGAACCTTTACTAACAACCTATTGTGTTCTTTAGAAATTAAATTTGGAATCACAAATAGAACATAACATTATTGATTCCAAATTTAACTTATTTGTTCTTAGAGATTTAGACTTGGATCATAAACGATGCTTAACATTATTGATTCAAATCCACCCATGTTACAAATTCAATTAAATATTAATTTCAGAGATCAGCTTCCAGGTTAAACATGGCGAAGTACTAGGCGTTCTTGGGTATGAGAGCATCCACCACTTCCTAGATAAATCCTTTCAACAAAATTCAATATTTAATTTCCTTATAGTAACCCTAGGTTTAACCAACAAGAACAATCGAATCACAAGTTTAAAAAACAAAAGAAACACGAAATCGAAAACATAAATTCGATAACCTAAAATCACTAGCCTCTTGTGTTTGGTATTCCAAGATCTAAACACAAGGATAAACTAGTTATGATGCGGAAACTAATAACTAGTTATACCTTTTATAACTTATAGACCTCACGATCTTCTGTCGTATTCCTCTTCTTATCTTAGACGTTGTGTGGGCGACGATCTACCGAGACGAGAATCCACCCAAGCCTCCTTCTCCTTGCAAGTTTCGGCCAACAACTATCTCCTAGAGATGAAGAACTTTGGCCACCAACCAAGCTCTAAGGGATGCAAAGAAACAAATCCTCCTTTCTCTACTTCTTCTCCAAGCAAAATCTGGCCACCAAGAGTCTCATAGAGAATTGATGCCGCCAGCCAAAGAAGAAGAAAAGGAGGAGAGGATTGTTGGTGCAACCTTAGGTCAAGGTTGACCTGGTTGACCCGACTCAAGTTAACCTGACTCGAGTTGTATTTTGATGTTTGACGAGAACAGAAGAGTTGTATTTTGATGGGAGATTGTTGGTGCAACCTTAGGTCAAGGTTGACCTAGTTGACCTGACTCGAGTTGACCTGACTCAAGTTGTATCTTGATTTTTGACAAGAACAGAAACTTGGGAGGTTGTGGGTGCAACCCTTGGTCAAGGTTGACCTGGTTGACCCGAGGTGAGTTGACTTGGTACGGAAAAGTCCAAGCAGGGAGCTTGGCACGGGAAAAGTCCAAGCAGGGAGCTTGGCATGGGAAAAGTCCAAGAAGGGAGCTTGGCACGGGAGAAAGTCCAAGTATGGAGACTTGGCACGGAGAAGTCCAAGTATGGGAACTTGGAAAGTGGAAGTCGGAGAGGGCTCGGTAGCTCGTTCTCCGGACTAGGTCAGAGAGGGCTCGGTAGCTCGTTCTCTGGACCGGAAGTGAATGACGGAGAGGGCTCGGTAGCTCGTTCTTCGGACTATGTTAGAGATGGCTCGGTAGCTCGTTCTCTAGATCAGGAAGGCAGATGGAAAATCCTGGTGAGTAAAGCCAGGTGAAAATCCTGGTGAGTAAAGCCAGGTGAAAGTCCTGGTGAGTAAAGCCAGGCAGATGGAAAGTCCTGGTGAGTGAAGCCAGGCAGACGGAAAAGTCCTGGTGAGTGAAGCTAGGCAGATTGGAAATCCTGGTGAGTGAAGCCAGGTGAAAACCTTAGTGAGTGAAGCTAGGTGAAAGTGAAAGTCTTGGTGAGTGAAGCCAGGCAGTTGGTGAAAGTCCTGGTGAGTGAAGCCAGGCAAGGGAAAGTCCTGGTGAGTGAAGCCAGGAAGTTGGGAAGTCCTGGTGAGTGAAGCCGGGCAAGGAAAAATCCAGATGGATCAAGGCTGATCGGACATCTGGTGTTGTGAAGGTCAAGTAGGTCAAGGGAGTGACCGGATACTTGGCACGAAGAGAAAATTCTAAGTGGGTCAAAGGGATTGACCGGACACTTGGTAGGGAGTCTTAGCAGGTCAAGGGAGTGACCAGATGCTAAGCATGAGATACCAATAGGTCAAGGTTGACCGGATATTGGTTTGGAAGGCGTGGGACTTAGTTTGGGCAAAAACCAAGAGCTGGATCGATCAGTGGATCGATCCAGTGATACACTGGGTTATCTGATCGGTCTGGTGACCGATCAGTAACCAAACAGTATGCTACTGTATGTTATCTGATCGGTCTGCAGACCGATCAGAAATCGAACAGAAGGCAAAGAGAAAAGGAGGGGATCGGTCTGTGGACCGATCCACATGCACCCTAATCGGTCCACAGACTGATCAGGCCTCGAAGCCAACTCTCACAGAGAGTTGGCTGATCGGTCTGGGGACCGATCAGCCTAGGGCCTGATCAGTCCACAGACTGATCAGAGCCATCCTGGACCGATCAGGTTGGAGCCTGATCGGTCCAGGCCTAGCCGTTGCGATACAACGGCTAGATTTCTCTGTGTCTTCTTTGTCTTCTTCGCAGGTGCAGATTATATAAAAGCCTCTACAGTGAAGGTGCAAATATACTTCTTCTTCCTCACTACTGTGATTTGAGCTTTGCTGAGCTCCTCTTTGCTAAAGCTTCGCGTGAGCTTCGTGCTGGTTTTCTAGCTGCTGGAGCCGTGAAGCTGCTGCTTCATCAACGGACTCCGACGAGAAGGCAAGCAAGTGTGTTTACAATTTCTATTGTTCTTGTTTGTTTCCTCTATTGTTGTACTCCTCTGTTTTGCTGTTGCAAAGACTTTGTGGTGAGGTTTCTCCACCCAGAAGGAGTTCATATTAGCCGGTTATCTGGGGTTTCATCCACCGACGGATTGATAGGCTTCGTCCACCTTACGGACACGCCAAGGAGTAGGAGTATCATCTCCGAACCTCGTTACATCGCTGCGTCTAAGGTTTGATCATCTTCGTTTCGTTTCTATTATTTTATTTCCGCTGCGCTAACTTGATTTGTAGAAAGAAACGCGAATTTGGGGTCGGCTATTCACACCCCCCTCTCTAGCCGCGACCGTCGATCCTAACAAGTGATACAAAGTTCGAAAAGTTTTGAAATAGCTCAAAGTTTCGACCATCACTAAGGTTACAAGGGGAGTCACCCCTAGAGTTGATCTTGATGAGTCTCAAATGACCAAGGCTTTAAAGCCTAGGAGGGTCATTAGGAGGGTTGCTAGGGAAGTCATCCCTAGTGAATATTTAGTGAACCCAATGAGCTCCAATAGGTATTGGGTTCATAAGAGCATGATTCCATCACGCTAGATGGATTAGAGTGTGCCAACCTTAATTGAATAGGTAGTTAATCTATTCATGACAAAAGGTGGCACTTTAGGAATTTTCAAGGTGTAATCAAACCTTGAAAATGAAATTAAAAATTATTCCTAAGGTGATTAGGATGTGCCAATCATATTTGAGGAGTTGTCTAGAGTCAATCTAATTGGCACATAGTGATCTAAAAATCTTTGGTATAAGATGCTAGGTCTATTACACTTAGGAATATAGAACCTATGGCAAAATGATCAAAACTATCAAAAATGGCAATTAAGGCTAGAATTAGGTATCTTCTATACCTTTACATGTTATTTACCATATATTGTTTGCCATATGCCATGTCATGACATCATATTTAATTTATTATCATTTGAAATGTCATGATAATGCTTAGGTTAGTTAAATGTCATGCTCTATTTAAGTTTCATACTTTATGCCATGACATCATGACATTGGCACATGTTCCATTTATGATACTATTTTATGCCATGTCATCTTCTCTTGCATTTATAATCAATGAAATTGATTTAAGGACTAAAACACAATTTGATATGGAGATCAAATTATTGTTTAGAAAATGCATGAGAACCTAGTTAAGATGACCTAAATCCATATCTCACATCAAAATTGACTTGGATGTGTTTGATACACCTTAGATGTGTGTGAGATATTAGGATGATGAGTTAGGATCAAGGTGCATAGTTCTTGTACCTAGATGAGCCTAATTCAAAATTGAAGGATCATAGGGAAAACTTGTGTACAAGTCATGTACATATAGTCCTGAGATTATGGTCCTAAATTAAAGGGTTTAAAATCATTTTAAAATTGATTTTAAAAACCTTGATGAAGCTTTTCTAGTGATAGCATTCATCATTGAGCAAGTTGATACAAAGTTGAGTTAAACTTGAACTATTTCAAAGTTTTTCGAACTTTGTATCAAGTTTTAAAAATGGAAGTTATTTTCATCGAAAATTATTTTTCCGTGATAATATATGTTATGAGGAATGTATCCTCAAAATTTTATAATTTTTGAAATTTTATGTGAATTTTGAGAGGTTTCTGAATTTCGGAAGTAGAAAAATCAGAAACTTCTGATATCAGAGTTGGGGACCGATCAGAGGGGATTCTGATCGGTCCAGGGCACTGGATCGATCTAGGGAAGTGTGGATCGGTCTGGTGACCGATCCAGGGAAGGTCTGATCGGTCAGGTGACCGATCAGCGCGTGCCAACTTGCTGATTTTCGACTGTTTTGTCTGAAATTTCAGCTGGGAGTTGGTGTTTTGGATTTCTAAAGGCTTGAAACTCTCCAAGACATTGTTGGTGCAATGGTCAAGGGGGAGTTGACCTTTAGGGGGAGTTTTACCTATTAGTCAAGGGGGAGTTGACTTTTAGGGGGAGTTTTTAATCCTAAAGACTTGAGTGATATGGGATTATCACTAAGTTAATTGTTGACCTTAGTATCAAGGGGGAAATTAAGGGTTTCAATGAAAGGTATGGGACCTTTATTAGAAAGAAACTCTTGACCTTGATTCACACTTTTTGATGTGTGTCAAAAAGGGGGAGAGTGTAGGTTTGGGGAGAATGTTCAAGGAAGAACATTAGAAAACCTAAGTTAGGTTATGGTTTTGTCAAACATCAAAAAGGGGGAGATTGTTGGTGCAACCTTAGGTCAAGGTTGACCTGGTTGACCTGACTCGAGATGTATTTTGATGTTTGACGAGAACAGAAGAGTTGTATTTTGATGGGAGATTGTTGGTGCAACCTTAGGTCAAGGTTGACCTGGTTGACCTGACTCGAGTTGACCTGACTCAAGTTGTATCTTGATGTTTGATAAGAACAGAAACTTGGGAGGTTATGGGTGCAACCCTTGGTCAAGGTTGACCTGGTTGACCCGAGGTGAGTTGACTTGGCACGGAAAAGTCCAAGCAGGGAGCTTGGCATGGGAAAAGTCCAAGCAGGGAGCTTGGCACGGGAGAAAGTCCAAGTATGGAGACTTGGCACGGAGAAGTCCAAGTATGGGAACTTGGCAAGTGGAAGTCGGAGAGGGCTCGGTAGCTCGTTCTCCAGACTAGGTCAGAGAGGGCTCGGTAGCTCGTTCTCTGGACCGGAAGTGAAAGACGGAGAGGGCTCGGTAGCTCGTTCTTCGGACTATGTCAGAGAGGGCTCGGTAGCTCGTTCTCTAGATCAGGAAGGCAGATGGAAAATCCTGGTGAGTAAAGCCAGGTGAAAATCCTGGTGAGTGAGGCCAGGTGAAAGTCCTGGTGAGTGAAGCCAGGAAGATGGAAAGTCCTGGTGAGTGAAGCCAGGAAGATGGAAAGTCCTGGTGAGTGAAGCCAGGCAGATGGAAAAGTCCTGGTGAGTGAAGCTAGGCAGATTGGAAATCCTGGTGAGTGAAGCCAGGTGAAAACCCTAATGAGTGAAGCTAGGTGAAAGTGAAAGTCCTGGTGAGTGAAGCCAGGCAGTTGGTGAAAGTTCTGGTGAGTGAAGCCAGGCAAGGGAAAGTCCTGGTGAGTGAAGCCAGGCAGTTGGGAAGTCCTAGTGAGTGAAGCCGGGCAAGGAAAAATCCAGATGGATCAAGGCTGATCGGACATCTGGTGTTGTGAAGGTCAAGTAGGTCAAGGGAGTGACCGGATACTTGGCACGAAGAGAAAAGTCTAAGTGGGTCAAAGGGATTGACCGGACACTTGATAGGGAGTCTTAGCAGGTCAAGGGAGTGACCAGATGCTAAGCATGAGATACCAATAGGTCAAGGTTGACCGGATATTGGTTTGGAAGGCGTGGGACTTGGTTTGGGCAAAAACCAAGAGCTGGATCGATCAGTGGATCGATCCAGTGATACACTGAGTTATCTGATCGGTCTGGTGACCGATCAGTAACCAAACAGTATGCTACTGTATGTTATCTGATCGGTCTGCAGACCGATCAGAAAGCGAACAGAAGGCAAAGAGAAAAGGAGGGGATCTATCTGTGGACCGATCCACATGCACCCTGATCGGTCCACAGACCGATCAGGCCTCGAAGCCAACTCACACAGAGTTGGCTGATCGGTCTGGGGACCGATTAGCCTAGGGCCTGATCGGTCCACAGACCGATCAGAGCCATCCTGGACCGATCAGGTTGGAGCCTGATCGGTCCAGGCCTAGCCGTTGCGATACAACGGCTAGATTTCTCTGTGTCTTCTTTGTCTTCTTCGCAGGTGCAGATTATATAAAAGCCTCTACAGTGAAGGTGCAAATATACTTCTTCTTCCTCACTACTGCGATTTGAGCTTTGCTGAGCTCCTCTTTGCTGAAGCTTCGCGTGAGCTTCGTGCTGGTTTTCTAGCTGCTGGAGCCGTGAAGCTGCTGCTTCATCAACGGACTCCGACGAGAAGGCAAACAAGTGTGTTTACAATTTCTATTGTTCTTGTTTGTTTCCTCTATTGTTGTACTCCTCTGTTTTGCTGTTGCAAAGACTTTGTGGTGAGGTTTCTCCACCCAGAAGGAGTTCATATTAGTCGGTTATCCGGGGTTTCATCCACCGACGGATTGATAGGCTTCGTCCACCTTACGAACACGCCGAGGAGTAGGAATATCATCTCCGAACCTCGTTACATCGCTGTGTCTAAGGTTTGATCATCTTCGTTTCATTTCTATTGTTTTATTTCCGCTGCGCTAACTTGATTTGTAGAAAGAAACGCGAATTTGGGGTCGGCTATTCACACCCCCCTCTCTAGCCGCGACCGTCGATCCTAACAAGGATGAGGGTCGACCACACCAAGGAAGTGAGGAGAGGAAGTAATAGATGTATTGTTATAAGGTGAGACACCTTTACCCTCTCTTTTATATTCCTTGGTCTTGGCAAATAAGGAAACTTTAATAAATAAAATTTCCTTATATTCCTTGCCAATGTTTAAGAAAGAAAATTTAATAAAAAATTTCCTTTTAAACCCTTAATGGTCGACCACCTCATTGTCCTCCAAACAAGAAAAGTTTTAAACACAAAATTAAAACTTCCTAATTTATTTCTAGAAATTTTTAAAATAAAAATTTCTCTTTAAAAATTCCCTTCATGGTTGGTCATAAATGGAAACTTTTATAAATTAAAATCTCTCTATTAAAACATGTGGATGATTTCAAAAAGGAAAGTTTTCTCCAAAATTAAAATCTTCCTTTTAATTACAAATAAGGAAAGATATCAAATCTTTCTCTTAATCTTTTGTAGAAAACTATAAAAGGAAAGATTTATAATTTTAAAACTCTCTTTTAAAATCATGAGGATGATTACAAAAAAGGGAAATTTTATCAAAAATTAAAATCTTCCTTTTAACTATAAATAAGGAAAGAAATCAAACCTTTCTCTTAATCTTTTGTAGAATGCTATAAAAGGAAAGATTTAAATTTTAAACTTTCTTTTAAAACCATGGCTTTCACATAAGAAAAGATTTTAAATTAAAATCCTTTTATTTTAATTGTGGTCGGTCACCTAAGCTTGGGTTCAAGCTAGGGCCGACCACCTACTTGACCCATCTAACCTTGGTTTGGCCGACCACCTTAAGGTGGGTAAGAAGGTGGGTTTAGGTGAGTATAAGACTTTATAAATAAGAGGCTACGATAGGGACCGAGAGGAGGAATTGGTTTTGGTCTCCTGATGAACTTGAGCTTCCCGTGTTTGCCTCCAACACCCAACTCGAGTTCATCAATAATAACTCATTCCACTAAAGACTTATTATTGAACTACCGCATCAATCCCATATTACTATATGAGCTCCTTCTTATCATGAGTGTGTTAGTCTCCCTGTGTTTAAGATAGTGAATGTCCATTAATTAAATGAGTTACTGACAACTCACTTTAATTAATATCTAACTCCAAGAGTAGTACCACTCAACCTTATCGTCATATCAGGCTAAGTCCACTTGCAGTGTTTACATGACAATCCTTATGAGCTCCTCTTGGGGACATCATCAACCTAGATTCCTAGGACACAGTTTCCTTCTATAATCAATAATACACACTATGAATAATATTATTTTCCAACTTATCATGCCTATTGATTTATCAAACTAAATCGCACCGTTTGATAAATTAAAGAAATAAATATTAAGTATATGTGCTTGTTATTATATTAGGATTAAGAGCACACATTTCCATAATAACAAAGGTCTAGTTCTTTTATTAAGTCAGTATAAAAAGAACTTACCTTAAATGGTCTAGCTCAATACACTCTGAGTGTACTAGTGTAATTTTATAGTCAAGATAAACTAATATCAAATTACATTACGACTATTCCAATGGTTTGTTCCTATCCATCTTAGTCGTGAGCAACTGTTTATAATTTATAATTAACTGATAACATGATCTTCTATGTGTGACACCATATACCATGTTATCTACATTAATTGAACAACTACACTTAGCAAATAAATGTAGACATTTAACCAATGTGATTCTTTATTTCAAAATAAATGTTTACAAAAAGCTAGGCTTTTAGTATACACTCTAATAGCATATCCCTCCTATAAAGGAGATTTTTCTTTTTTTTTTACTTATCTTAGGTTTGGGACTCCTCCCCTTCCTTTGGGAAGAGTTTTCCCTTCTAGCGTAAATCCTAGAATCGTCATCTTCATCTTCTTAACGATTCGTTCACCTCTGAAGTAAGAAATTTAACCTAGAAGACCGACAACGCATTGCTAAACTTTCTCTTCTCCTTTCTTTATGATTTGAGTTGTACAATGCTATTCTTCATGTCTTTTGGTTGTTTCTTCTTTGCTATGGAGTAGTCCTCCGATTCTCAGGATGTAGGGAGTAGTTATGATGTGATGTTGATGTATGAACTATGTATTTGCTTATTTCCTCATTCAATGATATGTTTATGTCATATTCTATTGTGTTGTGTCATGTATGTGTTTGAAGACATTAGGGTTGTAAACAAACCAAGCTGAGTTGAGCTTTAGGGTGTTCAAGCTTGTTTGATAAGGTAATCGAGACAAGCCGAGCCAAGCTTAAAATTAACCAAGTCTTTAAAATGATTGTTCAAGATTAGCTTGATTTATTTTTAATAGGATTGAGTTTGTTTGAAGCTTAGCTTGAGCTTAGTTTGTTTAGATATTATGGAACTCTTAATTCAAACTTGGCTGAGCTTGGTTTGTTTAGATGTTATCAAGTTCTTAATTCAAGTTTATTTGATTGTTTGAAACTTTTACTTATTTGATTGATTATTGAGCTTGATAATTCAAACTTATCTATTTGTTTTAATTTTTTATTTATTTAGCATGTTGATATGAGTTTTATTAATGAACATGATTGTTCATGAATGTTGTTCGCGAACATTGTTCACGAACGTTGTTTACAAATATTAATGAGCTAAACACATATGTGTTCATGCTTGTTTGTTTAGTTTAATGAGCTGCTCAAGATTATTTATTTAATTGATCTTATGTATATTGAACGAACATAAACAAGCTCTTATCAAGCTAAATACCAAACTTGTTCACAAACGTTTAGTTCATTTGCAGCCTTAGACAAAATGTGTTTGAGGTCAATACATAGATGTAGAGGGTCACTCACCATGTAGAGGAGGTATTCTGAATTGTACGACCGAGGGTGCCTTGTCATAGAAGGTATTTCTTTAACCAGATTTTCTAGAGTATCATATTGAATCGAAGATTAATTCTTTACAAGGGAAGTTAATTACAGTTAGATAGGTTTTCTCCAACTTAATGTTAGGAAGTGACTTATGTAATCTAGAGATTGTATGATCAAGGGATCCTATGATAAAGGATATCCCTTTAACTAGACTTTTTAGGTTACCTTTTTACTTAATGCTTCGACTTCCAAATGGATGGGAGGCACTTAAGGCCCTAAATTTCTATATCATACTTTATGGGTTACATATGCCTCTAAATTTCAATCGTTCATGTGTGAATCTCCTTGGGGTGGATAGTTGGCTAGTGTATGGTGGTATTGCTACCATGAGATATGGAGGTCAAATCCCAGTTAGTAGTCGGGTGTCTGCCCTCCCCCATACAGTATTCAACTGCCTAAGACTAGTAGTCACTCATGATTTATCTTTTCAGTGTTAGCCTAGAAACAGGCTGGTAGAGGCACTTAGGGTGAGTGAATCACTTTTTGTCACCATTAATCTAATGTTAGAAAGTAAATGAGATAACTCTAGCGATTATATGACCGAGGAGCCCTAGGGTATCTCTTTAACAAGACTTTCTAGAGTTATTTCTTTAATTAATGACATTAGAACTTGGTGTAAACTCTCCAGTGTAACCTTCGTGGTGTTGTGTTAGACTCTAGTTAGAATTCCTACAAGTGTGTAGGCAAGGAGTTCAGGAAATGAATAATATATAGGGATATTAACTAGCGTCATAATGAAACTGAATCCAAGATTCACTCCCAAATCTAACTTCACCTTAACTCACCTATGCTCACTCTCTCCCTCTCTCTCTACTCTCTACCCACACACACTCTCTCTCTTTCTTTTTCTTTCTCTCTCTTTCTCTTGTGTTCGTGATCATAAACCACCTTCTGATTATCTAGATAATTCACCGTGCGAAGTTAACTAATATTTAATCAACAGTCCCTATGATTTGATATATTTTTATTATTGAAGGCGTGGTCATGCACTTATGGCTTCGTAACATGTTCACTACCTTATTTAGCAAACGGAGTAGAGATTTTGGCCAGAGGCAAAAACTCTAGCGATTGGCTAAGCAAGGGGAGACATCGGCAAGGTCAACGAGGGCACTTTCTTTGAGGCCACTTGGGAAGAGAGTTGAAGGTTTGGGAGGGAGTTTTAAAATTCAAAAGCAAGTGGCAGATTTGTTTTGGGTGGAAGGGGGTAGAGTTTGAAAATTCAAATTTCAAACCATTTGAACTTTTCCCCCTACCGGTGAACACCAAGAATCAACTCAAGCCTCATGGGCTGTGGGGATGGGCCTAGGCTTGGGTTCACACCCCACCATCCATGAGACAATCGGCCGGTGGGCAAAAGGCTTCTTCTCCAATAACACCTGAAATAGTCGGCCATCTCAATCAACCAGAGCACACAATTGGGAGGTGAAGGAGCTTCCTCTGCTTGGGAATTCAAGGAGACGGAAGCTCCCTGTTGGCAAGTAAGCCATGGAGCACACATAGAGGGAGGAATTGGAAGAACCTTCCGTTGATGGTGCTACCAGGAAGGAAAAAGGGAGAAGGGAGTTGCGGACAAATTGTGGACAAATTGGGAAGGCCTTTTGTGAGGCTGTCGTGGCAAGGGAACAGTCAATTCTTGCATTTCATCAACACATAGTCACTCATAACTTCTACTAGCAATTGGCGCCCTCACTTGGGAGCTCAAGGGGTGGCCAGAGCTCCGACCACCTGACCAGAAATATGCTGAAAAATAGGACAAGAAGAAGGGCTTGAGCATAAACAAAACCTCTACTAAGATCGGAAAGCACTTAGAAATCGATGTCAGATCAATGGAGGTTGGTCGGAGATGTGGGAGGAAGTCGGGAGGCAATGGATGACTGCAGATGAGACGCTGCGATTGATATGATTGACGGACGATGATGGGGTACATCGTTTTGTGAGATCGGTGTGAGAGATGTATGATTGTGATCATGTTTGAGATTGTGTTGGATTTGTGATTATGTTTGACAATGATGATGCTCACACATACACCAATCCATGTGATAGGGGTTGCACCTAGTGTATGCCCTAACTCATTAGATGGTATCGTGAGTCTCCCATCCAATCCGATATATATCCAGATGCGACGAGTGGGAACCAACGGTACCATTAGTTCTGTATGTTTTTCAATGATCTATATGTTTACCTTTCATCCAAAAATGTATATTTTTCAATGATCTATATGTTTACCTTTCATCTAAAAATAAAGGATCATCTAAGTGTGCACATTATAAATATAAAAAATACAAGCAAAATTCTTCAAGACAAGAAACACGAAATTTCAAAAATCTTGGATAAGTAGTAGTAAATAATACAAAAACAGTGAAAATAATATATATAATATGCAAAGAAAAAAAATTGATTAAATTTATTGATGGAAAACTATTCAAAATTGTCTATTAACACAAAGCGCTCGACTCTTTAAGATGTGGTTAGGATTGTTAAATCCTAAATTCAAATAAGAGGATTAGGATAATTAACAAAGAATGGATTGTTGGATTGTTAAATCCTAAATTCAAATAAAAAGATTAGGATAATGAACAAAGAATGGGCATCTGATAACAACGCATCTAGGCGACCGAGAAAGGGTTTCAGTTGGCAGGATAATCACTATATAAAGGCCCTCGTTGCGCACATCTCAAACATCAAGTAGTTAGTGTTAATTGACAATCCTAAATTCAAATTAGAAAATGATGGACCTATTAGGTCGCTTTGACAATGAGGGCCTTCATTTGACACTAACTAAGCGCCGAACTCTTTAAAGCAATGCCGCAAGGAGAAGGTTAGCGACCTGAGGATTTCCTTTCTCTTCTTTTCCGTAGTTTACTTTCATTTTTTCTTTTCTCCATCCTTCCCTTCCCTTCCCTTCCCTTCCCTTCCCCCAAAGATATATTTTAACTGTAGATTCTTTTCCTCTTTATCCATGTTTCCGAGTAAGCAGAATGTAAAAGTATTAATCCCTAACCTATCTTAGATCATATCTTTGTTAATAGAAAGTTGTTATTAAAGATTCCATGGTATTTTAATATCTCAATGAAATGTTAAACAACAACCAACGGAAACATACAAGCCATCGTTTCACTAATCCGGGGCTTAAATATATGTTATTTCCCACCATGGAATAGCTATCAGGGTCCATGCCAATAAATCAAAAACATGCTACAAAATTATTATGAGAAACGAAAATATTGGATCAATTTCTTCCTACCTTAAACCTCAACATTAGGTCAAAGAACCATGCATGCATGCATAGTTTTTCTGCAAAAGGCAAGCCACAAAGAATGAAGTGGAATTTAACCATAACCGCATAGCTCCCTTATATCTTCCTTAAGTTGAATGCTCTCGGAATGGTCATCCATCCTAATTTGCTCTACACCACACATGCTTAACAATCCCTGCATGAATACTCGGGACTCACCATCAGCTTCAAGAGATGGTGTGCTACCTATGAACAGTGACCAATTTTAAGAAGAATGACTCTCAAAAATTACATTAAAAAGTCACCTCGATATATTATCTTCTGTTCTCATTTCTCATAATTCCAGATTATATGCAACTGTGATTGTCCCTCAATTTGAGTATCTTCAATAAAACAATCCTGAATTAGTTGCCACTGGAAAGAACACTTTTCAACGACCATGTATCACTTCCCCATGAGATAAACCTCGCATTTCCTTTGTATTATGGAAGCTGCTTACAAGAGAGGAGTAAACAGAATCATCTGGATTGATTCCGGCCTTCAACATCTCATCATACAACTTAAATGCCTCATCTGATTTCCCTTCTTTGGACAACCCTGATATCAGTGCTGTATATGTGACAACATTTGCCTGCACATTCCTTTGCTTCATCTCCGCAAAGTACTTGACAGCAACATCCAACTTCCCACCTACACAATGACCATGAATCAGTGATGTGTATGTGTATACATCGACCAGCATACCTTTCTTTTCCATTTCCCTTTGAAGCCTCTCAGCCTCCGTAATGCTACCTTTCTTGACATAGCCATCAATCATGACATTATAAGTTACAACGGTAGGATCTGCACCATTATTAACCATCTCCCTGAAAAGCCTCTTTGCTTCAACCATGTCCCCTTCTTTGCAGAGTATATCTATCAACGTCGTACAGGTGACAGTGTTGGGAACAATCCCTTGCTGCACCATAACATGAAGAAGACTCTTAGCTTCTTTGATGTTATTGGATTTGCACAGCCCACAGGCCAAAGTATTGTAAGTGTAGACATCGAGCTGTATTCCTTTCTTCTCCATTATAGCTTTCAAAGTCAATGCTTTGTCTATCATTGCTTTTCTGCAGTACCCATCGATCATTGTGTTGAAAACAATCTGATTAATGTCGATTCCCTTGCTTTGCATTTCATGCATCATCATTTCCGCCGCCAGAACCTGTCCGTGCTTACAAAGCCCATTGATCAATGCTCCGTAGGTGTAGTCATTGGGTTCAAGGCCCTTCTCGAAGCACTGGTCAAAGAGGGCAAATGCTCTCTTGATGTTTCCCGCCCTGCAGTTTGCATTGATCAATGAAGTGTATAAATAAATATCCCCAATAAAACCTTTTGTAGACATTTCCTCGAACACCTTCTCAGCCTTGTTTGCATCTCCAATTTCAGCGAATGCATCAACTAAAATCGTGTACGTTGCAACATTAGCCTCAACGCCTCTTTCGTCCATCACCTTTAGCACTTGATACATTAAGCTGAAATCACCTTTCTTGGCATAGATTTCAATCATAGGATTATAAGACATGACATTTGGTGCTAGACCACGAAGGAACATATCGTCCACTAGCTTCCGTGCAGTTTCCAAGACACCATTCTTGCACAGCCCATCTACCACTATCGCCATCGAGAACGCCGACACATCAACAGCATCCGAATCAAGCATCCGAATAAGGAATTGGTGCGCCTCGTTGATGCGGCCGGATCTCCGTAGCGACTGGAGGTAGACGGTGCAAGAGCGATCCTCGACGCGTCCGAAGCGTTGGAGCAAAATCTCGAAGGTCTCCAGGGCTGGGTGTGTCAAGCCAGCGTCGGCATAGACTCTGAAGAGCATGTCCAGCGCGGTGGGGTAGGAGATGGAGGCCGCTCGGCAGGAGGCCTCGAAGGCCGAAGCAAGGGAGGTGGACAAGGGATGGTCAGAGGTGGCGAGGTGGGTGAGGAGGGACTTGGCGGCGGCATAGCGCTTGCTCTTGAAGAGGGAGCAGAAGCGATCGAGCTGGGAGAGAAGAGGAAGGGGGATGGAGGTAGATTGGGTGGGGAGATGAAAGAAACGGGGAAGGATGCGTTTGGGATTTGAGAAAGTAGGGTTGTTGTGGAAGAAAATAGAGGAGCGGTTGCTCAATAGCTTTATTGTCGATGTAGAAGCCATCAGAATGCTAAGAGTCGGCGTTCGAGGAGGAGGCGGCGGCTGATTAGAGAGAAAAACAAAACGCCGTATTGAGTATAATGAAGAACGATGGATCATGAATGTGTTAGTAAAACGAAACGCAATGAACGGCGAAAAAAAACAACAGGAGAGGAAAGCAAAAAAATAAATAAATAAGACAGAAAAGAAGACTGCCAATGAGAATTATATTCTTCTCATCTTTTATTTTAAAGGAAATAGTAAGATTATTTCAAATTATTCTCGCATTTGATTTTATATTGTAGTTTTGGAATTATTTTCAAACATACTATGCACTGTTGTTGCTATGATTGCAGAGGCAGAGACTTCTACATATGATTTTCTTATAGAATTCTTGAGTATTGGTAGATATCAAATGTTATGACTAGTGTGATGGATGTTCCAAAAAAGTCCGAGAGAGTAAATAGTTGCTCATGTAAATAAAAACTCATTGTGTGGTCTGATATAATTGTAAATTTTGTAATTTGAATTAAAAGTTTAATTTAAGCAGGACATTTATGTTCGATATATGTATGTAGAGATTTAAGTTATGCATACATGGACATGACTTGGTGTGGCCAAAGTTATGGATACCCAATGGCTCAAGGTCCATGGGAGATCGGTGAAGAGTGATATGGTTTATCTCAATGTTTGTTGAGTGTGCAAGTATAGGTAAATTTGACATAAGTTGCAAATGTAACAACTAAACTCTAAGAAAGTTCTTGACATAGAAAAGTCCAAGTGAACACTTGGCATGAAGAAAACCCCTCAACATATTGAGGTCAAACAGATGTTAGGTAACTAAAAAATCTTAATGCATCAATAAGGATTGAATGTTAGGCAAATGCAACAAGTCTTAGAGAGCCAATGAGGACAAGACGCTTACCAAATGCAAGAAGTCCTAGTGGATGGATGAGAATATAATGTTAGGCGAATACAATTAGTCCTAATGGGTCGACGAGGATTGTATGCCAACCATGATAAGTCCTAGAGGCAACATGATCCATGGTATGGAGGAAGTCACAGAGGTTTGGAAAGCCTCTTGGCACCAAGGTTCAACTCAACAAGGAGGGTTAGCACTTTGGGGAACGAAGGAAGCCAGAAAGTAAACATTAACTCAAATTGTAAATGGCTTGAGACAACGTGCAGTTAATTGAAGATTAGCATCAGTTGACTAGACACTAAGGCTACGTTTGGTTGGGTGTAATATAATCTAATTTGTAATGTAATTAAATTTGTAATGTAATGTAATGTAATCTTAATTACATTATTACGTTTGGTAATATAATGTATGTAATATTTGATTACAAGGGTGATTACATTCTTTTGTTTGGTATCCATTATTTTTTATAAGAAATGTAATTCATATTATTATAAAATGACAAAAATATCCTATGACTTCTACCGATGGGCGTTGCATCTCTGTCGGAGCTTGCGTCCGATGACCGATGACAGTCGACCGGCGGTCGGAGACAGGTGACCTGCGACGACGATGGCGGCGGCCGACGACCGGCGGTGGCCGACGACCGGCGGCGGCGGCGGCTGGCGACCGACGGCAGCGGCCGCCGACCGACGGCAGCGGCCGCCGACCGACGGCAGCGGCCGCCGACCAGGGCGGCGATCGGTGGCAACGGCGGCGACGACCGGCGGCCGGCAACCGACGGCGGAGGCGGCGACCGGCGACCGTGGCCGGCGGCGGCGGCGGGCGACCGTCGGCGGCGGCCGGCGACCGGCGGGGCGGCCGGCGACCGGCGACCGGCGGGGCGGCCGGCGGCGGCCTCTACCAATGGTCGCCACACCTCTACCGGAGCTTACGACAACTAACGGTCGACGCCGTTGGCCTCCTCCGCCGGCAACCACCATCGGCAACCGCCGACGATCGCCGGCGGGGGCCGACGGTGGTTATCGGCGACGATCGATGACGGTGGTCGGCGGCGACGATCGCCGAAGGTGGTCGCCGGTGGCGATCGCCACCGCCGACGGTCGGCGGGCGACGACCTGTGGTGGTCGCCGACAGCGGTGGCGGTCGGTGGGCGACGACCGGCGTTGGTCGCCGACGGCGGTGGCGGTCGCAGGCGACCGGCCGGCGGTGGTCGCCGGCGGCTGGCGGCGACCGGCCGGCGGTGGTCGCCGGCGCCCGGCGGTGGTCGCCGGCGCCCGGCGGTGGTCGCCGGCGCCCGGCGGTGGTCGCCGGCGCCCGGCGGTGGTCGCCGGCGCCCGGCGGTGGTCGCCGGCGCCCGGCGGTGGTCGCCGGCGCCCGGCGACGACCGGTAGGCGGGGCCGACGGCGGTGGGCAGCGGCAGCCAACGACAGTGGATGGCGGCCACAGTGGACTAGGGGTATATTCGACATTTAACTTTTGGTTAAACGGTGACCTCGTAATGTAATCCGATTACATAGTATTTGCTTTGTAATCCAGATTACAAAACTTCACTACCTTTTATAATCAAAATTATATTACATTACAAGTTTAAAATTAAACCAAACAAAATAATCAACCTTGTAATGTAATCCTAATTACATTACAAGGTAGATTACACCCTACCAAACGTAGCCTTAGTTGATTTGAGAGTTTTGCTATAAATAGGGGCACAAGAAGGCACGATGCTAAAGGGATCATATTCAAGATGGGGTTCGAAGATGAATTTAAATATGAGTTTACATTGCTGTTTGAATTAGGAGGATTTTGCTCATTTGAAGGCGAGAATGAAAACCTTCCTTCACATAGACATTAAAAATTTGTTTGCCTTCATAGAAACATCAAAAGTTCCAAAAGTGTAGAAATTATATAATAATTGCACAGAACAATTAAACACTTACAGCGATCTCCCATAGATCTATAATCGGCGACGGTAGGACTTACTGTCGGAAGAACGATCACAAAATCGGAAAGTTCTTTATGGTTTACAAACCAAATCCCTCTTTAATGGATGTTCTCCTTCTCTGCAAGACACATAGTCTTGGTAGAATTTTGACAGCACTTCTGTTGTGCTTCAATCTCATCTGCATTCACAACACAGCAACCTTTTCCTGATGCATGCACTCCTTTCTCGTCATCCATCAATTGCCTTAGACGTTCTTTTATATAGAGGAAGATGACTCTTTCTCTACCTCCATTAATGGAGGAAGGTGAAAGGGTTGGAAGATGAAGGGAAAGAGACACTCTTTCACCTTCTTAACACCAACATCTCCCATCCGTCCAAGTCAATCCTTAAAGGTTAACTAGTCACATAGAACATGTTAGTCACATAGACTACAAGGTGATCATGCCACAATAACAAAACCAAACATTAATTGGTCACAAAGACCGATTAAGTCATATAGACTATTTAACGATTAAATCACAAAGACCGGAGCAAAATTAATTAGTTACAAAGAACAAATAAGAACATCCATTCCACACATTAGGAAAAATGGTTCGTGCGAGAGCAAGCACACTGAGCAATTATTACTAAGAAGATTGTTACACTTTACATAACTGCTCTTTGAGCAATCAATGCTAACAAAATTGTTACACTTTACTTAGCCACTCTTTCAAATGAATTAGAGACACTCTCATTATGGCACATAGCCTCTCTCCTGGCTGAACATATCCGTTACCCAGGAAATATCTGTTAGCTAGAGCCCTAGAGCCAATCATTTGATGATTGTATTTTGGACTTGTTGTATCATATTCTATATAAATAAAGACATTTGGTTTTTGGTTATTATACTTACTTGTATTGGTGCCAAATAAACTAAGTATAATAACGTCCTTAAGTAGACGGTTCTCACCTATATCAATCGGTTAGTTGAACCCATAGTGAGATGATATAGGGAACACTACTCTTAATCATTCCTAGTCGAGTATTAACATTCAGGGACAATGTTAATGCAATAAGATTAGCATGTAGGTCAACTCGATGACTTGATCTCACAAGTCATGTATATGGAGATATCGAGTTGACACATGGGTATGCATTGGAGAATGTATACTGAATGACCCGCCATGAGAAAGTATCATGGATCGTTATATGAGTGTCATATACTTTCTCATGTGACTATTAGTATGACTATTGGTCCTTAGACCTGAAGTCACCATGGTTCCCTACATAAGGAGTTATGTACTTTGGTTTCGTCAAACGTCACCCGTAACTGGGTGGACTATAAAGACTTTTACTGGGTATATAACGAATTATGCAGAGGGATGTAAGTGATGTAGATGAGATCTATCCCTCCCATATGACGGGAGCGACATCGGTATTCTTGATAGAGTAAGACCACGAAGTGCATAGTCATGCCCAAATGAGTCAACATGAGATGTTGAGCTCATTTGATTGAGTGAGTCTACTTGGAGTTCAAGATTTAGATTGATTAGAGGATGACACGGTCTATGCCTCACATTGATCAATCTAGATGTCTAGGATAGAATGACAATGTCACATATTGTGACGAGTCACAATTAGTAGTCACAAGGTGATGTTGGATCTCAACATTCTTGTAACTTGGGTAGCAATGATGTATTGCTAGATGCCGCTCATTGCTTATGTTTCTAAAGGAGTTTAGAAACATTGCCAACGTTACAAGAACCTATTGGGTCACACACAAAGAACAAGTGGATGGAGATTGAGTTCATATGATGAACCAATTGGATTAGGTTCATATGATGCACCAAAGATTGGATTCAAATTAGACTTATTGAGTTAGACTCAATTAGATTCAATTGTTGAATGAGTCTAATTTAAATTTGATTCATTGAGTCAATTTATATTAATGAATTGAGATTCATTAAATTAAAATTGACTTGAATCAAAGGTTGGATTTAACTCAACAAGGAAGATAATCGGTCAATTTTGACTTGACTAAATAGAAGTTGAAACATCAAGTTTGACTTGATGTATTGCCACATCATGAAGGTTGACTCATCCTACATGGCATGACTAACCTTGCCACATCATTTCCACCTCATAATGGTGTGCCACCTCATGGAGGTTACACATCTTATACCACTTAATGTGGCCGGCCACATTAAATGAGGAGGCTACATTGTGTGGCCGACCACACTAATGTAAGGAGGGGGTTTTCATTTGGTGGCATTCATGTGTGGTAATTGTTTTCTTCTTCTTCCTTGCTTCTTCCTCCTCTTTGCTTGCTGTTGCCGTGAGCTTTCATGGAAGGAGAAGGTGTGTGAGTTATGTTCCAAGAGAATAAGGGAAAGTGAAGGTCACAAAGGAGGATACTACTAGTGAGTGTACAAGATTCCTTTTTGCTTTCTCTCTTTTCTCTCTTTTAAATCCTACCCGAGAGCCCAAGAAGTGCTAGCACACTTGTGGTGCTCTCTTCTCCTGTTAGCTAGAGCCCTAGAGTCAATCATTTGATGATTGTATTTTGGACTTGTTGTATCATATTCTATATAAATAAAGGCATTTGGTTTTTGGTTATTATACTTACTTGTATTGGTGCCAAATAAACTAAGTATAATAACATCCTTGAGTAGACGGTTCTCACCTATATCAATCGGTTAGTTGAGCCGATAGTGAGATGATATAGGGAACACTACTCTTTATCATTCCTAGTCGAGTATTAACATTCAGGGACAATGTTAATGCAATAAGACTAGCATGTAGGTCAACTCGATGACTTGATCTCACAAGTCATGGATATAGAGATATCAAGTTGACACATGGGTATACATTGGAGAATGTATACTGAATGACCCGCCATGAAAAAGTATCATGGATCGTTATATGAGTGTCATATGCTTTCTCATGTGGCTATTAGTATGACTATTAGTCCTTAGACCTGAAGTCACCATGGATCCCTACATAAGGAGTTATGGACTTTAGTTTCGTCAAACGTCACCCGTAACTGGGTGGACTATAAAGGCGATTACTGGGTATGTAACGAATTATGCAGAGGGATGTGAGTGATGTAGATGGGATCTATCCCTCCTATATGACGGGAGAGACATCGATATTCTTGATAGAGTGAGACCACGAAGTGCATGGCCATGCCCAAATGAGTCAATATGAGATATTGAGCTCATTTGATTTAGTGAGTCTACTTGGAGTTCAAGATTTAGATTGATTAGAGGATGACACAGTCTATGCCTCACATTGATCAATCTAGATGTCTAGGATAGAAGGACATTTGTCATATATTGTGAGGAGTCACAATTAGTAGTCACAAGGTGATGTTGGATCTCAACATTCTTGTAACTTGGGTAGTAATGATGTGTTGCTAGATACCGCTCATTACTTATGCTTCTAAATGGGTTTAGGAGCATTGCCAACGTTACAAGAACCTATAGGGTCACACACAAAGGGCAATTAGATGGAGATTAGGTTCATTTGATGAACCTAAAGGATTAGGTTCATTTGATGAACCAAATTGGATTAAGAGTAATCCAAGGTAGGCTAATTGAGTTGGACTCAATTTGGTTCATGTGTTAAGTGAGTCTAATTTAGAGTTAGACTCATTTAATTAATTTAATTCAATGAATAGAGATTCATTAAATTAAAATTGACTTGAACCATTGGTTAGATTAGATCAACCATGGGAGAGAAGTGGTCAAGTTTGACTTAACATAAGTACGAAGATGAAGAGTCAAGTTTTGAGTTGACTTTGACTTGACCAATGCCACATCATCAAGGCTTCTTCATTTGGTCAAGTTTGACTTGACCAAATGCCACCTCATGGGAGTTACCAAGAGTGGTGACTCTTGATATTCCATGGGAGTTACAAGCCAAAAAATGTGGTCGGCCACTTTTATTCATGAAAAGGAGTTTCATTTTTCATGTGTAACTCCATCTTCTTCTTCCTTGGTTCTCTTCTCTCCCTCTCCTCCTTCACTACTGATCTCTAAGGTTGCTAGCACATCCTTAGAGGTTTTTCTTCTTCTCTTGCTTGTGTGGATACACATAGAGAAGTGTCTACTCTGACACTTTCGAGACCCGGCGAACCGAGGACGAGCGGGATACGCGAAGGGCTTCGCTTCAAAGGTATAACCCCTTTTCATGTAGATCTAGGAATAGATCTCGGTAGAAACTCGTATTCGTAGTTTTCAAAATTTTTCTTTGCACGGATCCGTTGGCTTTGGGGCTTTCGGGGTTTCCGCGACGCGAAAACGTGGTTTTCGCGGCCCGAAAAACCCAACATCTCCATCCTTGAGTGTTAGAGAATACTTCTTGTTCGTGTGGATATCACTAGAGAGTTGTCTACGTTGACAACTTTGAGATCCGGCGTACCGTTGGACGAGCGGGATTTGCGAGGGCACGCTTCAAAGGTATAAAAGGTTTTTCCTTTCTAGATCTACTGTAGATCATAGTTTGAAACTCGTACTCGTATTTTTGAAATCTATCCTTCGCATGAGATCTAGTGGCATGGGTGATTCGGGGTTTCCGCGAAGCGAAAAGCGGTTTTCGCGGCCCGAAAAACCCAACAATATACAATCTCTTAGTGGCACACAACCATTATCTAGGAGATATCTATGTCTTGCTATTTATCCAGATTAAATAATCTTCATTTACATCAATATGAACATCTCTAATTCCTTATAATGACTATTATGTCAAGAGCATGTTTCATATTCAATATTTACAATCATTTCTATACATAACATAAATGGGTCGACCAGTGAATAACATCAAAAGATGTAAATATATTTAGTCTTCCTTTTTAGCTAAAATCTATTCATTTTATTTAGCCACTTTCCTAGTTATGATTCATAGACTGAATCATCCATAGCTAATAGGAAACATGCTAAAGTAGCATACACTGATTATAACTTTAAGTAGACGGTTAAATAGTCACTGAGGGTAAAATTGAGATTAATTTATAATCTCAAGGGTCTCACATAGTAGAGAAATAGGAATATATTATCCTACTACCCTTCTTGTCACCATAGTACATGTGGTATGAATCATATGCTACGATGTTATTCTCTTTACTAAAAAGAGTGCATGTTTTTCTCAAATTTTAACATCGTATATATTTCAATCTAGACATACCTAATGTCTAATCCTGAATTCAACATATGAATTCCAATCTGACCTTAAACATATTCAGTAAATGGTGGGTACATTTACTCTGATCATTATATAAATGATCTTATCTTGACACAATTATCAAGACAACCTTAACTTATAGGTATGTCTCTATTGACAACTACATAAGTTGTCCCATAAGTAACGGTCTTACCTCTATTTATACTTAACAAATAGAAATGATTGTCCATGTGAGTGGACCAATCTCAACCTGCCAACATCATCGAGACTTTAATCCAAAATGTAACAACTTATACATAATAGATCATGATATTTTACAACGTGTTACATTTTACGAAGTCACAAAGACTTCCCATTCTTTGAAATTACTCTTTAGTCAATGGCTTAGTAAAAGGATCTGCAAGCATAGTATGTGTAGGGATATACTCAAGAATTATTATTTTCTTGTCCACAATATTTCTTACAAATTATACATAATTCTATATACTTGTCTTTGCTATGATATTTGGGATCCTCAGCTTGATTGTCACAATACACTGTAATAGGACTCCCACTATCTTCAGCAATCTTTAAATGCTTTAGGAATCTTTTCAACCAGACAGATTATTGCATAACTAATGCGTAAGCCACACAACTTTCATTGTCGACAAGGTTACACAAGACAAGCCATATATCTTCTATTATCAACAAGCCTACACAACCCAAGCCACATAGTTTCTATTGTCGACAAGGCTACATAAGCCTACTTCTTTCTATGAGATAGCATTACCATTTAGCAAGAAGGTATAGCTAGATGTGGATTTTCTATCATCAAGGTCTCCTGTCCAATTTGCATATGTATAACCCTTCAGGTTCATCATAGATCTTTGGAAACAGATACAATAATCTGTTATCCTTTTTGAGGTATTTTAATATCCTCTTCACCGCTCTCCAGTCTCTCGATCTTAAGCTTAACTGGAAATTACTAACTAAGCCAACATCAGATCTTATAGCAGGATAAGTACACAATATAGTGCGTATCAAACTACCAATAGCATTGACAAATGATTTTTTTTTCTTACAGCTATTTCTTCAGGAGTCTTGGGATACAATATTGTAATTTAACATATTGAAGTGTTGTAACATCTTATTGATATAAGGCTCTTGAGATAAACTTAAAAGCCTTTTTTTAATCAATCTCTCATGATTGTCACTCCTAAAATGTAAGTAGCCGAGCTTTGTACCGATTAATCGATTCATTCGCTTTCCTCTTCATTTTAAGGATCAACTTATTGTTAGTTAGAGCCCTAGAGCCAATCATTTGATGATTGTTGTATGGACTCATTGTATCATATTCTTATATATAAAGGCATATAGTTTTGGTTATTATGCTTACTTGTATTGGTGCCAAATAAACTAAGTATAATAGCGTCCTTGAGTAGAAGGTTCTTACCTATATCCATCGATTGGTTGAATCGATAGTGAGATGATATAGGGAACACTACTCTTAATCATTCCTAGTCAAGTATTAATATTCAGAGACAATGTTAATGCAATAAGACTAGCATGTAGGTCAACTCGATGACTTGATCTCACAAGTCATGGATATAGAGATATCAAGTTGACACATGGGTATGCATTGGAGATTGTATACTGAATGACTCGTCATGAGAAAGTATCATGGATCATTATATGAGTGTCATATACTTTCTCATGTGGCTATTAGTATGACTACTAGTCCTTGGACCTGAAGTCACCATGGATCCCTACATAAGGAGTTACGTACTTTAGTTTCGTCAAACGTCACCCGTAACTGGGTGGACTATAAAGGCGATTACTGGGTATGTAACGAATTATGCAAAGGGATGTGAGTGATGCAGATGAGATCTATCCCTCCTATATGACGGGAGCGACATCGATATTCTTGATAGAGTGAGACCACGAAGTGCATGGCCATGCCCAAATGAGTCAATATGAGATATTGAGCTCATTTGATTTAGTGAGTCTACTTGGAGTTCAAGATTTAGATTGATTAGAGGATGACACAGTCTATGCCTCACATTGATCAATCTAGATGTCTAGGATAGAAGGACAATGTCATATATTGTGAGGAGTTACAATTATTAGTCACAAGGTGATGTTGGATCTCAGCATTCTTATAACTTGGGTAGTAATGATGTGTTGCTAGATACCGCTCATTACTTATGCTTCTAAATTGGTTTAGGAGCATTGCCAACGTTATAAAAACCTATAGGGTCACACACAAAGGACAATTAGATGGAGATTAGGTTCATATGATGAACTAAGAGAATTAGGTTCATGTGATGAACCAAATTGGATTAAGAGTAATCCTAATTGAAATAATTGAGTTGGACTCAATTTGATTCATGTGTTCAATGAGTCTAATTTAGATTATGACTCATTGAATCAATTTAATTAAATGAATTAGATTCATTATATTAAATTGACTTGAATCAAATGGTTGGATTTGATCAACCATGGGAGTTATAATGTCAAGTTTGACTTGACTTGAGAGGAAGAGGAAGAGTCAAGTTTGACTTGACTATTTGTCACCTCATTTGTGAGTTGGCATTAGGAGGACTAATGATGATGTGCCACATTATCATAGTTGGCACATGTGTGTGCCACCTCATGGAGGTTACAAATCTCCTTCTTTAATGGCCGGCCACATTAAATGGAGGGGGTTACAATTGTGGCCGCCACTAAGTGTGGAAGGATGAAAATTTGATTATTCATTCAAGGCATTCATTCCTTCTTCATCTTCTACCTCTCTTCTTGCTCTCCCTCTCCTCCTCTTTGCCGTGACTGATCTAAGGTGCTAGCACACCTTTGTTTGGTCTTCTCCACCTAGTTTGTTCATGTGGATACTTCTAGAGGATCGTACACTTGACGATCTCGAGATCCGGGGAACCGTTGGACGAGCGGGATTGCGAAGGGCTTCACTATAAAGGTATAAGATCTTCTCCTTGTAGATCTAGTTTAGAACTAGCATAAGAAACTCGTACTCGTAATGTTTTTGAAAATTTTTACTTCGTACGGATCCGGTGGCATGGGAATCGGGGTTTACGCAATGCGAAAAAATGGTTTTTGCGGCCCGAAATCTCAACAGTGGTATCAGAGCCACGTGCGAAGTCTTGTACGAGTTTAATTTGTATTTTTTTTAGAAAAATATCAGTTCTGTAACTTTATGTAATTTTATGGTTTTTATGATTTTTATGGGTATTTTTCTCGTAGAAGCGAAGCACAAGTGTTTCGACACTTGTAGGCTTCGACTACCGAGAGGATTTTTCCGAAACGGCAAAGTTTCGCCCCAAAATATTTTGGGACAGTGGGATAAGGCGCTGTAGGATCACTAAGGAACACTCGCGATGGTTATATCGCGGGTAGGGGTACTGCCCCTGGCCCCACAAGGGGATTCGTTCCACGATTGCGCCCGAAAACCCGCTAAACGGGACCGCCGGGAATTTTACTCATAAAATTATAAAAATTGTAGTAAAAATTATAGAAAATTATAGAAAATACATAATTTAGAATTATGTATTATTTTGTGATAGTCATAGCACAAAAGACCCAAATTGGATTTGAAAATTTGTGTTGTAATTCATATTACGGCCTGCGCGCCGTCATTTGTGTTGTGTGTTGTATACTTGATACGCGACCTGCGCGTCGTGCCTTTCTCCATTTATTCTTGTTGTAAATTAGTTTAGACTCGAATATAACTTGAGCTTCAAAATTGTAATATACAAAATTGGAGCCGTGTAAGGTCCACTCGAGACGGAGTTACGAGGAGGGCGCGAGCAACACAAGGTGGTCAAAGGGAAGAGCTTAAGAAGCTGTTAACCCTAGGTTGACCATCCGATCTTCTCATTGGCTTGAGAAGATCGTAGTAGGGCCATAACTAATCACAAATAGTATAATTAATTGCTTGTGTGTGTGTATTTGATGCATGCTAGTAAAGTAATTAATTAGCGCCTTAACGATTAGATTAGATCTAAATCGTGTACAAGATGCACCCTACGATTAAATTAGATCTCAATCGCGTCAACTCTAAAATGTCTACCATGCCGTGATACCTATCACTACCTCGATCACATGTGTTGTTGAATCTGCCAAAGCATAGCAACACATATTATATTGGTAGGGTACGGAGGGATAATCTTGGTCCCGCCTATCAACACATGGGTGAGTAGAGACTCAATTTGATTGAGTACAACTAGTTAAATCGAGTTTAACTATAGACATTCTTCTAACGGTTGGAAAGATAGGATATAAATCACATTTATATTAATTCTTGGGCGTATTAGCCAAAGCTAACTCAAGTTTTAATATAACTACGGATAATGATCCTATAAACAAGAGTTGCATAGAGATGTAATTGGTAAATCGTTACCTACTAATCATACTAAATCTTGGGCGTATTAGCCAAAGCTAACTCAAGGGTTAGTATGATGTGGATCTTGTCCCACATGAATTATAGAATTCAGTGGGAGCATCATTTAAATAAAGGCCTAATTAAATGATAAAAAGAATATGATATTTACTTTCTGCTTTTATTTCTGTTGTAGATAACCATGACGTCAAACACGAACACCTTCTCTCTGCGTTCTGTCCTTGACAAGGACAAGCTCAATGGAGTAAATTTCCTAGACTGGTACAGGAATCTGAGAATAGTTCTCACCCAGGAATGTAAACTGTACGTTCTGGAGCAACCCATTCCGGAGGCTCCTCCTGCCAATGCCACGCGAGCTGACAAAGATGCTTATAAGAAGCATCAAGATGACGCATTAGATGTGTCCTGTCTTATGCTCGCGACCATGAACTCTGAGTTTCAGAAGCAACACGAGTTAATAGGCGCTTATGATATGGTTGAACATCTTCGTCAACTATATCAAGGATAAGCACGACACGAGAGATTTGAGATCTCAAGGGCACTATTTCAGTGCAAGATGTCAGATGGGGCTCCCGTAGGCCCATATGTACTCATAATGATTGGGTACATAGAAAACCTACAGAGGTTGGGATTCCCGCTTGGCCAAGAGCTGGCCACTGACCTAATCTTGCAATCCTTGCCGGATAGCTATAGTCAATTCGTTCTAAACTAAAACATGAACGAAATTGACAAGCCACTGCCCGAGCTGCTTAGCATGTTAAGAACTGCTGAGCTGAACCTTAAGAAGGTTAAGCCCCAATCTGTTCTGATGGTTCAGAAACACAAGGGCAAGGGCAAGCCCAAATGCAAAGGAAAGTCCCAACCCAAGGGCAAAGGCAAGGCACTGAAGCCTAAAGGAGGGGTCGCCAAGGATGCTACTTGCTTCCACTGCGGTCAGACCGGGCACTGGAAGAGGAACTGCAAAGTGTACCTGGAAGATCTTAAGAAGAAGTGAAGTGAGACTTCCACTTCCACTTCAGGTATATATGTTATAGAAGTCAACCTATCTATTTCTTCATCATGGGTATTAGATACCGGATGTGCTTCTCACATTTGTACTAATGTGCAGGCGCTGAGAAATAGCAGGGCATTGGCAAAGGACGAGGTGTACCTATGCGTAGGCAATGGAGCACGGGTTGCTGCTGTTGCTGTAGGGACTTATCATCTATCTCTGCCCTCTGGGCTTGTATTAGAATTAGATGAATGTTGTTATGTGTCTGCTTTAACTAAGAACATAATTTCAGTTTCTTGTTTGGACAAGAAAGATTTCTCTTTTATAATAAAAGACAAATGTTGTTCTATTTATTTAAAAGATATGTTCTATTGTAGTGCACATATGATGAACGGACTCTATATTCTAGACCTTGAAAGCCCTATCTATAACATAAATACCAAGAGGTTCAAGTCAAATGACTTGAATCAAACCTATCTCTGTCACTGTCGCTTAGGTCATATAAATGACAAGCGCTTATCCCAGCTCCATAAGGATGGTTTGCTGGACTCATTTGATTTTGAATCTTATGAGACATGCGAGTCATGCCTACTAGGCAAGATGACCAAGACTCCCTTTAGTGGGCACAGTGAAAGAGCGACTGATTTGTTAGGACTTATACATAGTGATGTATGTGGCCCTTTCAATGTCGCTGCTAGAGGCGGTTATAGGTACTTCATCACATTTACTAATGACTTCAGTATATATGGTTATGTGTACTTGATGACACATAAGTCTGAATCCTTTGAAAAGTTTAAAGAATTCAAGAATGAAGTACAGAACCAGCTTGGCAAAAGTATTAAGATACTTCGATCAGATCGAGGTGGAGAATACCTTAGCAATAAATTTCGTGACTATCTAGCTGAGTGTGGGATTCTATCCCAACTCACTCCTCCTGGAACACCACAGTGGAATGGTGTATCCGAAAGGAGGAAACGTACTCTATTAGATATGGTACGGTCAATGATGAGTCACACAGATCTTCCTACATTTCTTTGGGGCTATGCTCTAGACACGGCAGCTTTTATACTCAACCGAGTTCCATCCAAGGTCGTGATAAAGACACCATATAGGATATGGACTGGGAGAGTTGCCCAGGTGTCTTTTATGAGGATTTGGGGTTGTGAGGCTTACGTTCGACGTCAAGTCTCAGATAAATTAGGGCCCAAATCCGACAAGTGATACTTTATTGGATATCCCAAGGAAACTAAGGGATATTACTTTTACATTCCCAATCAGCACAAGGGGAGTACGTTCGATCTTGAAGAAGTTCAAGATGCGAACAATAGCACTGAAGCCTTGATGGAAGTTGAACTGGAACAACAAAGTGTTGTGGATGATGTTCCACAAGGAGTTCAGGAACAACAACCAGTTCAAGTTGGCATACCTCTTCGCAGGTCTGATAGGGTACATCGTTAGCCTGAGAGATACTCATTTCTTTTGTCTGACCATGATGACGTTGTGCTCATAGAGGATGAGTCTACCACCTATCAGGAAGCTGTGATGAGATCAGATTATGAGAAATGGCTAGAGGCCATGAGATCCGAAATAGAATCCATGTACACCAACCAAGTAAGGACTTTAGTTGATCCACCTGAAGGGGTAAAACCCATTGGGTGTAAGTGGGTCTTTAAGAGAAAGACTGACATGGATGGACTTATCTATAAGGGTCGCTTGGTAGCTAAAGGTTTCAAGCAGATTCATGGTATTGACTATGATGAAACCTTTTTTCCAGTGGCGATGTTTAAGTCCATTCGGATCATGCTTGCTATTGCAGCATACCATGACTATGAGATATGGCAGATGGATGTCAAAACTGCGTTTCTGAATGGAAACCTGCTCGAGGATGTGTACATGACACAACCTGAGGGTTTTGTAGATCCACAGCATACTAGCAGAGTATGCAAGCTGCATAGGTCCATTTATGGACTAAAGCAAGCTTCTCGGAGCTGGAATCTTTGATTCGATGATGCAATCAAATAATTTGATTTTATCAAGAATGAAGATGAACCTTGTGTCTACAAGAAGGTTGTAGGGGGCATAGTTGTCTTCCTCATATTGTATGTGGATGACATACTACTCATTGGGAAAGACATCCCTTTGCTTCAGTCTGTCAAGACCTGGCTAGGGAGTTATTTCTCAATGAAGGACTTAGGTGAAGCATCTCGCATTCTCGACATACAGATATATAGAGATAGATCTAAGAGGTTGCTTGGCCTAAGTCAGAGTACATATATTGACAAGGTACTCCTACGGTTTGCCATGCAGAACTCCAAAAAGGGATTTCTGCCGATGTCACATGGCGTAAGTCTTTCGAAGACTCAAGGTACCTCTTCTAGAGAGGAGAGAGACCGCATGGATCAGATCCCTTATGCCTCAGCCATAGGATCTATCATGTACGCCATGCTATGTACTCGTCCTGATGTCTCGTATGCTTTGAGCATGACGAGCAGATACCAGTCAGATCCAGGTGAAAGTCACTGGATAGCGGTCAAGAATATTCTTAAGTACTTACGAAGGACTAAAGAATATTTCTTGATATATGGAGGCGATGATGAGCTAGCTGTAAAGGGTTACAGTGATGCCAGCTTCTAGACCGACCAGGATGATTATCGATCGCAATCTGGGTTCGAGTTTTGCATAAATGGTGGTGCTGTAAGCTGGAAGAGTTCGAAGCAGGACATAGTAGCTAATTCTACGACAGAGGCCGAGTATATTGCTGCATCAGAAGCAGCAAAGGAGGCAGTTTGGATCCGCAAGTTCATTACTGAGCATGGGGTGGTTCCTAGTATTGCTGACCCTATTGAGCTCTATTGTGACAACAATGGAGCTATAACATAGGCGAAGGAACCTCACTCACACCAGCGGACTAAACACATACTACGGCGCTTCCATCTCATTCGAGAGATCATCGATAGAGGAGATGTGAAGATTTGCAGAGTACCTCCAGAGGCTAACATCGCAGATCCCTTGACCAAGGCTTTGGCACAGAGAAAGCATGATGGTCACACTAGGTCATTAGGCCTTAGAGCCTATACTGATTGGCACTAGTGCTAGTGGGTGATTGTTAGTTAGAGCCCCAGAGCCAATCATTTGATGATTGTTGTATGGACTCATTGTATCATATTCTTATATATAAAGGCATTTAGTTTTGGTTATTATGCTTACTTGTATTAGTGCCAAATAAACTAAGTATAATAGCGTCCTTGAGTAGAAGGTTCTTACCTATTTCAATCGATTGGTTGAATCGATAGTGAGATGATATAGGGAACACTACTCTTAATCATTCCTAGTCGAGTATTAACATTCAGGGGAAATGTTAATATAATAAGACTAGCATGTAGGTCAACTCGATGACTTGATCTCACAAGTCATGGATATAGAGATATCAAGTTGACACATGGGTATGCATTGGAGAATGTATACTGAATGACCCGTCTTGAGAAAGTATCATGGATTGTTATATGAGTGTCATATACTTTCTCATGTGGCTATTAGTATGACTACTAGTCCTTGGACCTGAAGTCACCATGGATCCCTACATAAGGAGTTACGTACTTTGGTTTCGTCAAACGTCACCCGTAACTGGGTGGACTATAAAGGCGATTACTGGGTATGTAACGAATTATGCAGAGGGATGTGAGTGATGTAGATGGGATATATCCCTCCTATATGACGGGAGCGACATAGATATTCTTGATAGAGTGAGACCACGAAGTGCATGACCATGCCCAAATGAGTCAATATGAGATATTGAGCTCATTTGATTTAGTGAGTCTACTTGGAGTTCAAGATTTAGATTGGTCAGAGGATGACACGGTCTATGCCTCACATTGATCAATCTAGATGTCTAGGATAGAAGGACAATGTCATATATTGTGAGGAGTCATAATTAGTAGTCACAAGGTGATGTTGAATCTCAACATTCTTATAACTTGGGTAGTAATGATGTGTTGCTTGATACCGCTCATTAATTATGCTTCTAAATTGGTTTAGGAGCATTGCCAATGTTATAAGAACCTATAGGGTCACACACAAAGGATAATTAGATGGAGATTAGGTTCATATGATGAACCAAGAGGATTAGGTTCATGTGATGAACCAAATTGGATTAAGAGTAATCCTAATTGAACTAATTGAGTTGGACTCAATTTGATTCATGTGTTCAATGAGTCTAATTTAGATTATGACTCATTGAATCAATTTAATTAAATGAATTAGATTCATTTTATTAAATTGACTTGAATCAAATGGTTGGATTTGATCAACCATGGGAGTTATAATGTCAAGTTTGACTTGACTTGAGAGGAAGAGGAATAGTTAAGTTTGACTTGACTATTTGCAAACTCATTTATGAGTTGGCATTAGGAGGACTAATGATGATGTGCCACATCATCATAGTTGGCACATGTGTGTGCCACCTCATGGAGGTTACAAATCCCCTTCTTTAATGGTCGGCCACATTAAATGGAGGGGGTTACAATTGTGGCCGCCACTAAGTGTGGAAGGATGAAAATTTGATTATTCATTCAAGGCATTCATTCCTTCTTCATCTTCTACCTCTCTTCTTACTCTCCCTCTCCTCCTCTTTGTCGTGACTGATCTAAGGTGCTAGCACACCTTTGTTTGGTCTTCTCCACCTAGTTTGTTCATGTGGATACTTCTAGAGGATCGTACACTTGACGATCTCGAGATTCGGTGAACCGTTGGACGAGCGGGATTGCGAAGGGCTTCACTACAAAGGTATAAAATCTTCTCCTTGTAGATCTAGTTTAGAACTAGCATAAGAAACTCGTACTCGTAATGTTTTCAAAAATTTTTACTTCGCACGAATCCGATGGCATGGGAATCGGGGTTTCCGCAACGCGAAAAAATGATTTTTGCGGCCCGAAATCCCAACACTTATTCCCAATGACCCTTCCACCTAGAGGAAGATCGACTAAATCCCAAACTTGATTCTTTCTCATTGACTCAATTTTCTCATCCATTGCAACTTACCTTTTTTTTCTCTAACTGAGAATCTTAATGCTTCCTCAATCGTTCTAGGTTCATTGCATCAATTGAGAGTGTTATTAATGCCTTATTATCAATATTAAATCATTCCCGAGGTTTAATCTTACAAACACTTATTCGTAAGTTGGGTTGTTGAGAAATCAACTTATGACTTGGCAAATCACTCCCACTGGGTTGACTAGACTCTGGCATCTTATTTGACACCTTTCTTGTTGATAATATATCATCCTCTTCTAAAAGAGGAACACTTTTATCAACATCATCTCTGGTTGAGAACTCTGTTTCAAGAAAAGTCACATCTCTCGAATCTATTTCGGAGATGCTTCCATCTAGTTGCTCACCTATGAAAATAAAGCCTTTAGAGGTCTCATTATATCTAATAAAGATACATTTCTTACCCCTAGACCTCAGTTTTCCATACTTGTGAGAACTATCATGAATATATGCAGCTGACCCCAAGGTCTCAGATTACTCAAATTTGATTTTTTGACTATCTAACGTTCATATAGAATAGATGAAACTGACTTTAAAGGCATCTTGTTAAGTATATAGAATGCAACTAATAATTCATCTTCCTAATAGGAGATTTGCAAATTAGCCTGCGCCATCATAGACATAATCATTTCAAGAAGAGTCCTATTTCTTCTTTTAGCTACCCCATTTTGTTTTAGAGTTCCTGGGATTATCAGTTGTCTAATAATCCATCTATCATTACATATTATTTTGAGCATATTAGACAAATATTCCCCTCCACGGTCAGTGTGTAAGGTCTTAACTTTACATTTTGTTTGATTCTCAACTTCATTCATATAACGAATGAAGCAATCCAATGCTTCAAATTTGTGAGAAATCAAATACACATGACCTAACCGAGAGAAATCATCAATGAATGTCATGAAATTGGAAGCTCCATGTCTAGCCTTCACATTCATTGGACCCCAAATATCCGAATGAATTATTTGCAATGGTAATTCAGATCTAATAGTCTTACCAAATGGTTTTCTAGTTGCTTTTCTAGAAAGACAATGCTCACATATAGACAAGTGAATCATAGTTTGAGTGCCCAATAGACCCTCTCTAGCCAACCGATTCATATTTTCTTATCCTATATGTCCTAATCTAGTATGCCAAACCTCATCAGTTATATCTACATTACTAGTTAGAGCAATGTTCAAAAAATAACCTTCAATTGCACAATTGACATCTGGTTCTACTAAAAGAACCATAAAACTATTTGTTAAAAAATCACATCCGATTAACACTGAGTCAATCTTAAGTTCAACACATTGGCTGTAAAAATTAATACAGTACCCTAAATCAAAAAGACATGTAATGGAAACAAGATTCCGTCAAATTTCACCACGAAGGTTAAGTTTACAAGTGCTGATTCCTTTTACTTCAACTCTTGCATTGTTTTCTACATAGATCTATTTGTTGCCAGCTGGTACCCGATGGTACTCAACAAATGTAACTCATTCCCGAGCTACATGGTTGATTGCTCCTAAATCTTTTTTGACTCAGTGCAGTACTCCTGAGTGAAGTGACCTTGCTTGCCGCAATTAAAATAAGTCAACTTATTTTTAGGTTTCTTTCCAGCCTTCTTTCATATCTTCTTGATTGGGCCCTATCCCATAGTAGTAGCTTCTTTCTTCTTTCCCTTCCCTTTCTTGTATTATTTCTTTTTCATGGATCTAGATGATCCAACAGAACCGACAACCACATAGGCTTGTCCAGAAATCCTTACGAATTCAACACTCTTCGCCTCGAATTCTACATGGCGTGAGACATTAGTGAAAGCCTTGATACTCTCATACTATGAGTCTGGGTCTACTTCATGGTCTCCCGAGAATTTGGAAGGGAATGAATAACCTCTTGAACCTGTTATTCATCGGTCAACTCATGACCAACAGTTTTAAGCTCCTGAATCATGCTCGACATCTCCCTAAGCTGTTGAACCATTGAAACATTTGGACGCTTCTTGTAGAGGTCAAACCTGATTGTCAGCTGTCGAAGCTTGCTCGGACTTACTCCATTGTATTTTTTTTAAGGGCTACTCAGACTGCATGAGCCAAAAGATAAGACTCATACTCAAAAGCTAGGTTATCTACCATTGAACTAATCAATATGTCCTTTGTAATGGAGTCCTTTTTCTTCCATGTCTTATAGGTATCAAGATCTCGTCTGTGCTTTGTAGTAGGACTATCTACAGGTTCTATCATAACCTAATTTACAACCTCTAGAACTTCTTATTCCTCAAGTACATATTGTATATTGAGCTGCTAGATTTTGTAGTTATCCTCATATAATTTCTCTCTGTTATTGAGTTTAGCTATGATGTTCTTATTTGCTATGATCTAACATAAATAAATATATTATTTAGTATTCAGTGTAATTCACATGCATGCAATTTATGATTAACTCATTGTTAACTTGAGTTAGTTTACAAAATCAAGTGATAACTATGTTTTTACTCATCATAATTTGTATGGTTCAATCAAATCAATATTGATCAGTACTATTACACATATCCCAACTAATAAACATAATCATTATTCTATCATGATTTCTTAATTAAAGGAACTAATTATTTTTCATGACATCATGTAGATCAATCAACATATGACTGAACATATCATTAACATAAACATGTTGCAGTTTGTTAACATATAACAAACTAACATGAACTAAATGGACTAATACTATTCATACATAATGACAGTGAACTCTAATTAACTAGATAAGCTACTATCACTCCCACTAGGACAGAACCCTAGTGTAGTGGCCAACATTGTCCCTCTCAACTTAGATTCATTTGGGGTAATCTCAGGTGGGATAGCTTCAAGATTCTCTATCAGATCCCCAATTGGATCCTCTTCTGGATCCTCCTCAATAATTTACGGGTCCTCATTAAACTTTTCGAGATCCTCTTCAGTCATGTGGTGAAGCAGTTCCTCACATAATTCTGAATATGTGAGACGTCCTTGATGACGCCCCCAAATATAGTTTGCTATCATCTTAGGATTCTCTAGCAATGAACGTATCAAATCTCAGATCTAAAAACTATCCAGGACTGGAAACTCTTCTCGTTCAAGTTTCCAAAATAGATCATCAAGCCGTCCAACGTGTCCGTCGACTTCATAAACAGAGTTATACTCTATCTCCTAAATTTCCTCCCTGAGCTGATTTCGTCACACTTTGCGACGAGTTAATGTGGTAATAATCCGTGTCATCTGAAAAATTAAAATTAAATAAGTCAGTACAAAACTGACTTAATTCAATTTATACAGGCATAGTACCAACATAATAAATCAAAAAAGAACAAATATTCTCGATTTTCAGGAGTCTAAGTCGACTGACCCATTGGACCGATTGATTGGGAATCCAAATTCTAAGCTCCAATCCTTTGTCCTCATTAGAACTAATCTAATTTGACAGGGATATATAGTACCTATGCTATGTTATTATTTAATCTAAGTCCATTTCAGTCAAACTCAGACTTATTGATCAAACTCAGGTTCGTTTGATCAAACCAAAGCTCATTGGTTTAAGTCTGACCAATTAGAATAAATCTAATGCTTTTGATTAAATTTGACCCAATAGAACAAATTTGGTCATTTGATCATATTCGGTCCAAGCCCAATTAATCAACCCAAATGTTTTCTAATTTTGATCAAATTAGTTCAATTAAACCAACTAATGATTTAATCTAAACCGAGTCTAAGTGGACCAAACAAATCTAATAAATTAATTGAACCAATTTTCCAATTAATCACCACATGCAAAAATTAATGCTACAGTATACATGTGTTGGCAAAAAAAACATGCATTGATAAAAACATAAAGTTTAACTTTATAAACCTACTATGTTTCTTAATTTCAAGATGCATGTAGTAATGAAACATTTAATAATAATAATAAAAATAATAATAATATTATTATTATTTATTTTCTAAAAATAAACTTTTTCTCACAAAGCACTATGCTTCGTGTTTATCCTTTATCCGCTTTCTTTGTCGCACGATACTCACGCTGGCTCAACCGTTGCCTCCACGCAACCATAACAGACATGGTTGCCAGCCACGAAGGTTAATCTCTAACCTACTAGGGCGGTCGTCGGTTCTATCCTGCACCAGAATCCAGTCACTTTTGGCTCGATGAAGACGTTCACTACAACAAAAATATTAAAAGACAATGGATTTTATCCGTTGTCATAGGCCCTTTAAAACTGTTGTAATTGACAGTGTTGTTAAAAGTGGGGGCTATGACAATGGTTTAAAACTGTTGTCGCAGAATAAAACGACAATAGTTTTGCAACGATTTAAAACTGTTGTCTTTGAATGGAAAGACAACAGTTTAAAACCTTTGTTGTTTAGAGCACTTTTAATAACGTTGCTGCCAGTTATAATGGGTTTTGGGGCTACAACAATGGTTTTTAACCGTTGTCTTTGAGGGCGATAGACAACAATAATAATAATTTTAAACCGTTGTCTTTTAAACTATTGTCTTTTAATACCAATATATCAGATTTTAATATAAATATATAATAAAAGCTCATAATCACAAAAGAAAGATTATTCCCCATATCAATGTCATTCAAAATGTTACTTATACAAGAATTATAATCATAAAAGAAGAAACATGTCTCATATTCAAATAAAATTTATCCCAATACAAATAAACAAATAAACTCCATTTACAATTGTTTCCTGTGGGCCAACTCCCTGAACGTTTGTGGGCTCATTTGTGGACTCTCTTCCCTCAACGTATCGTTGAGCATGGCCAAGTCCCTGAGCTATTGCTTTTTGTAGTAGTCCATTGACTCGTCCTGCAAGATTTGGAGTTTGAATGGTGACTATGTTTCGATAATAACGTTCGCATCGACATCTTGTAGAACAACGCGGAGGATGCAACCTAGGTGAAAGATTTTGTTACCACAGGTTTCAGAAGATCTTCAAGGGTGGCAACAGCTTGGTTTAAGCGAGCATCAATTATGTCTAGTGTAAATTCTGCCTCCAATAGTGTGTGCAGCAGTTTGTTTAAGTGTTTATATCCAGGTTTATCCCGTAAACTTTCTTCCTGTTCAAAAAAAGGGGGGGAAAACTTGAGTATTAAGACAAGAAATAATGCACCTTAGCTTTTGAGTTGATAATAACAATCCATTAGGACATATTATAGGATGCTAATATCAAAAATTACATAAGTTCTAAAATGCACGGTTAACTTAATGTCGGTGTAACTTGTACAAAGAACAACATACTCTAGCAGAAAACAAGAGAAGAGAAACTCATATCACATTCAAAAACATGGATTATTTTACCTTCAAACATAAAGACAAAGATCTATGTTTTATATAGGTAGGCCTTAAAAAGTTAATAGTGAGGATGATACATAAAGGTTTGGGAGATTGGAATATACTCATTTTTCATTAAGATAAATATTACATGATATCCACATACCATTATAGAATCCTTCACTAAACCTCGACCTCCTATATAAACCCTGCATTGAGTTGAAGCTTCAACTCTTTTTAAGGAGTTCCCACGTGGTCCCAGTAAACGGCCAACAAAGTTGTACTAAAACGCATGAAACTAGCAGTTTAATGTTGAGAGATTAACTAGTTGAAGCTAAGAAAACACAAACATACACTTGGATACTTGTCAACAGGAACATCTAGTCTCACAACTTTCTTTACAAGACTTTTAGTAAGTCCAAGAGTTCCACCCCAGCCTGGACTTGATGCTCAGAGGATCCCCATTCTATAGAGGTATTCATTTTCCTGAAAATAAATTAAGCAGTTGTGAGATCATTTCAAAATGGAAACTAAGAATAGTTAAGCAACAATCAAATTTCCAAAAGTAAACTTATAACACGGATTAGAGCAACTCCTCGAATTGAAAAACATCAAGATATAAGTTTATAAGAAATCTTGTAATCAGTTTTCAAGAATCATATAAACGGATCCAACAACAAATTGATATTTATAAGTATGCCAAATGGAACATATTTGTACTTCCTAACAATAAACATAGGAAACAATGTAGTAAATCAATTCAAAAATTGATGTAAGATTTGGGCATAAACTTGAGGCTTTAAGGTGGTCAAACACTTAAATGTGTTTGATTGCAACCAGTGAATCATATCCAGTCAACTTAAACAGACCAATCCAACATGTTTTGTCACCTCGAGCCAGTCTTGAGTCACAACAACCTCACAAACCAAATATAATCAAGATAGTAAGGATACATCAAGGCAAATATACATAGATCAAGAAATGAAGATTGACAAAATTACTTACAACTGCGATAAAAGGGCTAGAATCTTCCCCAGGATGAGGATGTGTTACATCAGCACCAAATATTATAGTTGTTCGGTCGTTAACAAGAGGAATGTACCTTGACAATGCATCGATAAGAACTATATCCCTTCCTCCAACCTATGAATCAAGCGTTAGTAACACAAAACAGAACAAGAAAATAAGATCCACCTTCCACGTACTCACCTTTCCATTGATCTAGAGGCCAACATTGGCAAGGTACTGTTTACTTATCCTGAAAACATGCTTTGTCAAACAACATTGTGAAACTAAACCATGGCCAGTCTCACATATCTACTTTTGATCACCTGTAATAACTAATACACAAGACTCATTTGGACACTGAATAAATCCATAAGATTAAACCGGATGTTCCAAGATCTCGAAGCTTGCACCTGTCCATAGATAGACCGATGCTGCATCTTTATCTTGGAGTGCTTCAACATATGTCCAGGGATCAGGTTCATGTTCACCAGGGATCAAGTCCGAAGATTCTCTCAAAAACATGAATCTATTAGGTTGCCTAACAACCCTCCCACTACGACGACACACTACTTGTAATTGTGCATCATTTGTGACACGTGTTGAAGTTTCTTGTGGTATCTCATCTTGTACTGTTGGTACTAAAATAGGTGTGTCTTCTCTTATTTCTTCAAGAACAATTTTACTCATGGGCTTATGGTTCATTACATAGTCCTCTTCTAAAAATCGGGCATTGGTGCTAACAACGACCTTCTGATCTTTAGGACTATAAAATAAACCACCTTTCGTTCCTTTAGGATAACCCACAAATAAGCGAACTTCTGTACGTGATTCCAACTTATCAGTGTCTCCCTTCAACACATGTGCTGGACTACCCTAAATCCGAATATTCTTCAAACTAGCCTTACGCCCATTCCACAATTCTGTGGAAGTAGAGGGTACTAACTTAGAATGTACCAAGTTCAGAATGTACACTGTCGTTTCTAGAGTATATCCCTAAAATGAATTTAGTAATTCTGAATAACTCATTATTGATCTAATCATTTCCATAAGAGTCCTATTCTTTCGTTCCGCTACACTATTCTGTGGGGGTGTACTAGGTGCAGACAGTTGGGATTGAATCCTGACCTTTGATAAGTAACTCCTAAACTCTCCTAAGAGGTACTCGCCACCACAATCAGACTGTAGTGTCTTGATACTTTTACCATGATGTTTCTCCACATCAGCCTTGTACTCTTTGAACTTATAAAAGCACTCAGACTTGCGACGCATCAAGTAAATGTACCTGTATCTCTAATAGTCGTCTATAAAAGAGACAAAATATTCGAAACCACCTCTTGCCTAGATAGTCATAGGTACAAACAAATCAGAATGAACCAATTCCAACACATCTTTGTCTCTATACCCCTTAGCTTTAAAAGGTCTCTTGGTCATTTGTCCTTCCAAGCAAGATTCGCAGGTTAGAAAATTTTCCACCACTAATGAACCCAATGGTCCATCGGCTATTAGCCTTTAAATCCTACTCAAGTTAATATGACCAAACCTTAGATGCCAAAGATATATTTGGTTTATTTCCGAAGGTTGCTTTCTCTTATTAGAATTAGAAGATGTGTTATTGTTACGCAACTGCAAGTGTACAGTTTTGTCGTCAGTAATAAAAATATCGAATCCACAGGGACTGTTGATTAAGCACTAGAGATGTTGCAAAATAAGTTATCTAGATGGTCGAAAGTTGACTTTGGCGCTTGCGAACTACCGAGTGTGATTAAAGAGAGGGAAAGAAGGTTGAGAAGAAGAGAGAGGAGAGAGAGAGTTGATCTTGGAGGGAGTTGAGCTTCGGGAGATGGATTCTAGGATTTCGGTTTCATTGTAATACTAGGAGATATTATATAGATTGCCTAGTTTCTACCCTCAATGTCCATGCTCTTGTAGGAAGTTAGATTAATCAATATCCCTAAGTATCGAATAGAGACGATCCCTGAGAAATCCTGTAACGGTTAACTCCTGTCACTAGGGCGCCTTGGTAGATCACAGGAGTTTGTTTCTAGTAAATAGAAATAAAGATAAAGGTAGATGGTACGGGTTCCTACTTCCTTATGGAGGAATTACCTCTCCTTTCAAGAGAATGTCCTAGACGTCTGTGAATGGATTACCCTTGTCATTAGGGCCCCTCGGGTATATGATCTAGAGCACTCTCTCTACGAGAGCAGCAATTCCTAAGGGATTGTTTCTCCTTTCAAGGGAACGTCTTAGACGTCCGGAAAGGGTTACCCCTGTCATGAGGGTACCTTGGTCAATACACTCTAAGGCATCCCCTTGCATGATCAACAATCCTCCACAACAATCAACGAAGCATACATAGTCACACACACAACTCATCAATATGAACAAAAGCATTAACAAGTCATTGAATATAAACAAGACGAATCTACATAGTTTTGCATCTCCATTATATTACAAATACTCCCTAATCCTAGAAGAAGGTTTCTACTCCAATGTGGGGGAAGAACAACCCCAAAACATAATGAAGAACATACTTACAACCCCTGATATGAGAAGGAAGGGAAGAAGCGATGCTTGCCTAGATTTCTGATGTCTTGGGGATGCCTCCTTGCTCTGGAGATAGACGGAACGTCAAGGGACGGCGGTGGATGAAGCTCTAGGGTTTCCCCCGAAGGAGAAAACCCTTTCCCAAGGAGAGGGACGAAGTCCCGAACCAAAGATCTCCTCAAGAATAGGTTTCTTGACCCTTTTATAAGCTAGGGTATGGGTGCCGCACGGCCCGTGGCACGACCACACCCATCCTCTCTTTTGGTGAAGCTGCACGGTCGTGACGATTGGCATGACCGTGTGGTCTCTGGCTTCTGCTCCCTGAGGCACGGCCGTGCAAGGATGCACAACTGGGCATTCCTTTGTCTCAGCCTGGGGTGGCACGGCCGTGCAATGATGCACGGCCGTGTGCTGCTTTGCCTCTGCCATAGTCGCACGATCGTGCATGGGTGCACGACCATGTACTGCTTCACCTCTGCCATGGCCGCATGGCCGTGCAAGGGTGCACGTCTGTTCGCTGCTCCCTTCTGTCTAGTCACATGGCCGTGTGTTGCACGGTCGTGTTCCTTGGCTTGTTTCGGTGCGTAGATAATCGCCATTTTTGCTCCGAAAGTCGTCCCTGTCAACACAAACCAAACAAAGAGCAGATATCCGAACAAAAGATGAAAGAGGCAATCATGCAACAAATATATATGAATAAAGTACGTGAATGTGCGCTAAAACCTGCGTAAATGATCATAATATTTACGCACATCAGTTATCAATTTCCATTTGTTGCATCGTGGGAGATATTGGATTAAGAGTATACAAATTGTCAGCCAATGTACCAGAACAGATAACCACTCTATTTTTCTTGGCAACTACTTTGTCATCAACAGAAACAGAATATCCATCCTTAAATAATTAAGAAAATGAAATTAATTCTTTCTAAAACTTAGTACATAAAGATAATTTCTCAAAATCAATATTTTATTCCTATCAAAGGATAAATAAACATCTTCCACTGTAATAGCCGTCACTTTTGTGGCATTGCCCATGTAGACGATGATTTCCCCTTCATATAGTTGTCGAGTTTCCTGGAACCCCTGCAATGAATTGTAGACATGATTAGTGGCTCTCGTATCTACACACCAGGTACCGGTAGATAACACCGCTAAACATGTTTCAACAACTAATGAATAAGATACACCTTTATTGTTCTCCCTTTTGCGAGGACAGTCCAAGTTTTGTTTCCAATTAATGTAATTGGGACCAGTAAGTTTGTTCTCTTTCAATATAATAGCAAGAGGATTGAAAGTCATTTGAAATCCTAAGAATCACAAAATATTTGGTCAAAACTTTAGAACTTAAAATAATATTGATTCCTCAAACAATATCATTTAAATTCACTAACACCTCCAAACACCGTGAATTTTGTATGCCACAATAGTGTGGGCGTATACAAATTCAAACATTTGTAAGAGGGGGTATTACCCATTAATTTTATTATCTTGTCAACCTATCTTTATGATAAATAAAATTAATAGTTGATTTTTCTTTGGTCACACAAATAATAGCAGTGACTCCGATGGGGAGGATACTATTAAATGTGCCTAAGTGCATACCATTACTTGATACTTAGTCCATTAAATATGATTACGGTCCTTCAGATGGAGAAGATCACACAAACCTAAATAATTTCTTATAATCATCCATAAAGGAATTTTGATCTAGTGATCTGCAAACAAACTCATCCAATGTGGAGGAAGGCACTAAAAGCCAACGTGCAAGTTTGAATGCATCACTTACAAACCAGTAATGGAGACTGTGGAATTTAAATAATTCCTCTCCCACTTAGTTATTTAAAATGAGGAATTTTAACATGCACACACACACAACACATATAAATAGCATAAAAGGCAATAAATATGAAAAATAATTTTTCAACTATTATGGCCTCATCCATAGTTGTCCTCCGTGTGCCACTAACCCTAGCCACCGCCAACGGGTCATGTTGTCGCGTCTATCTTACTTCCTTTTCTGCTGCGCCTCTGGTCCTTAAATAGTACCACGGCTCACAAGGATATGATTCGCGACAAAAATAAAATTTCACATTTATCGATCCTATATTCCACAAGGTAATGTACATGTAATCTAGATCGAATAAAATGTAAAATCTTAAAACTAATACAGCTCCTGCTGTATTTAATAATTACAATCATGCACACATATAAAATACCCTCGATATGCCCGAGAGTCCAATCACACACAAACATAATAGGGCCATAATAGTTGGAACTAGGATGCCTGCAACCATAGAGTTAATCTATTTGCACATCCTACTATTATCTTGCCTAAATTTATGTATGAACCGTGCATAATTTAACTGAAAAACCAAACACAGAGGCAGAAAACTCGCTCTGATACCAATTATTGGGTGCTACTTGGAATTCCATTCTGTTTCCCTTGTACAAAATTTGTACAAGAACAGAACTTTTCCTAGCAGCCCATGTACTCTACAGAAGTTAAATTTGGATTGCAAATGAAACTTAACATTTTTAATCCAAGTTGTTCTTCAGAAGTTAAACTTGGATTGGAAACAGAACTTAACATTTTTACTCCAAGTTCAACTCATGTGTTTTTCAGAAGTTAAACCATATTACAAAAGATGATTAAATATCTATTTCAAAGATTGACTTCCAGGTTAAACATGGTGAGGCTCTCGGCCTTCTTGGGTATGAGATCATCCATCACTTCCTAGACAAAGCTTTTCAAAAAAATTGAAACTTCTTACAGTAACCTTAGGTTTAACTATAGAGACCACAATAGAAACACAAAATCGATAGCCTCTTGTGTTGGTATTTAAGGATCCATACAAAGAAAAACTAAACTATTTTCGCTGCGGAATAAATTAACTAGTTATACCTCTTTTTGTATATTAAAGACCTCTTGATCTTCTGCTGTATTCCTCTCCTCCTCTTGGACGTCATGTGGACGATGATCTACCAAGATGAAGACACCCGACCTTCGCCTTATTTTCCAAGCTTTTGGTCACCAAAGAATACAAAGTGAAGAGGCCTCCTCCTCCTCCTTCTTCTTCTCTACCAAGAAACCGGGCACCAAGTGCTTCTTCTCTTCTTCTTCTTCTCCTTCAAGATGTGACCACCAAGGTGAGATGGGCACCGGCCCTAGAAGGAAGAAAGGGAGGAAGTGGGGCGCCGACCTAAAGAGAGAAAGAGAGAAGAAGAGGGTCGACCACCAAGAGAATAAAAGAGAGAGAGCTTAGGTTGTTTTTATTAGAGAGCATCCCCTCCTCTTTTATAATCTTTGCTAGCGGCTAATAAGGAAAGTTTTTAATAAAATTTCCTTTTATTTGCTATTGTAAATGGTTACAAAAAAGGAAAGATTTTAACAAAATTTAAATTTCTATTTTAAACAATTGTAAATAGCAATAAAAGGAAAGATTATAACAAACACTACAAGAATTTTTGCATTCAACAACACCCAATAGACAACGCTTTTTAATAAAAATGTTGTCGTTCTTTGTTTTACAACGCTTTTAGTGAAAAGCGTTGTCTATGGTATTTACTTTTTACTAAAGACAACGGTTTTTAATGAAGTGTTGTCTTTAGTGTTGTTGTTTATGGTCAAAGACAACATTTTTTTAAAAAACATTTTTTAAAGTGTTGTGTATGTTTCCCCTAAACTCACTTAAAATAAATTCGCAGCCCTCGCTTTGCTAAACTCTAAACCCTCAACGCGCGCGCGCCTTCTCCTCACCACTCCTCTCCACGAGTTCTCCTCTCCACGAGTGCCTTCTCCTCTCCTTCTCCTCTCCACGAGCGCCTTCTCCTCTCCACTCCTCTCCACGAGCGCCTTCTCCTCTCCACGAGCGCCTTCTCCTTGCCGCGTGATCTCCTCTGAACCCTAATCTCGACCCAAACTCCTCACGCAAAACTCCTCACGCCGGCCCAACTCCTCCAAGTCGAGAGAGATGGGATCAGTTATGGTGTAGTAAAGGGATCGCACGGGGGGACGAGCGTGGTCTACCTTTTTGTGCTGGCCCCATTTTCGATTTTGTAACCTATCTATCATAAATAATTTTGTACCGTGCAGGCCTTCCTGCTAGGGTTTTGCACAGGGCAGAGACTTCCATCCCAATTCGTAAACTAAGCCAAGGTAAACCTCTCAACCATTTCCTTCTCTTCAACACCCTTCTTGCTGATCTGGTTGGTCAATTTTTGACAGAAAGTAATGTTAGAAAGCAGTAGTTACTTACCTCTGTTCGTTGTTATATTAGGTCGGCAAAGGGTCCTGCTTTCATTGTAGAGAGAATAGAGCTGCTGGATCTTGGAGTTGACCAGAGTTTTAATGTTCCAACGATCTCATCTGGTTGGCTAGCTGGTTCTGGTTGGGGGTAACATCTAACAAGTGCTGTTCTCATCGTTGCCTTTCATTTCATTTTTCCTTTGTTGGAATTAACAACAAAAGAACGAACTTTCTTTCTTTCTTTCTTTTTTCCAATAATGAAGTTTTATCTTGTTGTTAAAATCTTATCAATTTAGTTTGCAGATTACAATTTTTGCATGCGATTTTCTACATGGGCAAATATAATGCTTTAGTGTATAATTACATATCGGATTTAATTAGACTTCCAAAATTATGTCCTGCTTAAAAATGATCTGTTTTTCAGCATAATCTTTGTGATTTCTTGCGCATTTGAACCTAACTTAGGATTATATTTAATGCTTCATATATACCTTTATTCTTGGTTGGTACTAGGAATTTTTACTATTCAATTTTACATTTTGTTATTCTTTTAAGCAATAAAATTTACTCTTTTAGCTAGTGGCACAAACATTTAAAGCATGCACATGCTCAATAAGCATCAATCTAGCCACACAACCTGTCATACTCCATGCCTATCCTTTCTCTATATTGTAATATTCCCCTCATTCAGGGTCAGGGGCATAGGTATACTCATTAATCAAGCTCAGTTAATAAGCTTGCTTCTAACATGATAAAATAAGGAGCTAATTTAAACCAGAGTGTGATCCCCTTAAGCTAATTTGTAGTGCCTTCTTTCCTCCTGTAAGTATTTTTAAAATATATTTCCTCTAAGAACCCTCTAATTGATTCACATTAAATTATTTCACATTTGTTATTTGATTTTTCTTTGTTGTAGGGGACTGAATTATGTGATGATAATGACATCAATAGAGCTATTATGTGGAAGAAAGGACGCGCCAACAAAGGAGGAGAGTTTGAAGGTGAAGATTTGGTGAACACAGTACACAAGATTGTAAGTAAATTTTCATGTTCTTCTGATAATGACTTCAATATATCTTCTAGTTTTCGAGAGTAAAGTTGCATGCATGCATACCCTTTGCGTGAGGAAGCCAAGGCAAGCAGTGCAATGAGGAGTTTAACAACCATTCCTTGCATAGCTTGAATTCTCAGTACTAGAGCATGTATTGAGGAAGTAAATGGTGAATGAATGCATTGAGAGCTTAGAGGTGACGGGTTTATATAGAACAGATGTGGATTTACTAGGTATCTAGGTTTGAAATGTTCTTACTTGGAGAAGAGATCAAGTCGAAAAGTCTATTACATGCAGTGGTTTCCTTTTGCTGCAATCAATTAATGGTGAATGCATTGAGAACTTAGAGGTGATAGCTAGAGTTTCTATAGAACAGATGCAGATAAATCAACCAGGTTTGAAACGTTCTTGGCAGTAAGCAATTTGTAAGCTTCAGTAACCCAAGGGCCAGTAAAGTTGTTCCCCAGACCACTGCTCTGAAGCTTCTATTATGTTTTCCCACTTGATTGGTGACAAATAAAGCTCCTTGTCTCCTTGAGCATTCTCTTTGTGCTGTTTTAGTTTGAATTAAAGCATAAGATTCATGAATCGGAACTTGAGAGGTTGGGAACAACTTTACTTTTGATTATTCTTTCCTGCAACTCCAGACAATTAGCTTCAATTATGTGGTGGTCCAGACAATTCAGTGATCTTAATATTTGGTAATATTTGGTCTTTGATGCTCACGACAGAGTTCCAACGCTGCATGATTACCTTGTTCAAGCAGATTGCTCGCTGCCTCAGTAGCTCGCATTTTCAGGTTTGTTTCATCATTGATATTCCTTCTTTTTAGTGTTCTATATTAAAAGGAAATACTAACTGTCGATGAGATTGTTATCCTCTTGCTTGAACATGAACCAAAGTATATAAATTTGACCTTTTGATCTGAAAGTATAAAAAAAAGTTAATTGGATACTAGTTTTTTATTTTTTTTTTGCAGTTGCATTTGTTGTATTTTCATATGTTTCTCAGTGAACTTCTAAACAATTCTTTTTTCATTAATTTATTAAGGCTTATTATAAGTTTCAGTTTGATGGTGCAAATTGTTTTCTTTTGTAATCCATCTGTTTCTTCTTTGGTTTAGGAAAGTTGAAGTGAATCCCTTGATTTGGAGGAGCTGTCAGGATTAGTACCATGGATTGGCTTGGGCAATCTCAATATTTGCGTCAAACTGTCTTCTGGCCTTCCCTATCATCTGCAGTATCTGAGGTATACTATGCACATTTACCGTGAATTTTCCTTATTGAGCTTGGGCTAGTGACGGTTACGAATGTATTTTATTTCAAGAACCGTATAAGCAAGTGTTCGTGCATCTAGTTTTATAACAATGCACTTCGTATCTTTGATCTAAAAAGCTTCTGAAACAAGTCATCTTCTCCAAGCATGCCCTGGTCAACATGCTAGTCACCTACTGGAGTCATTTCCTCGATGGCATGGATGAATACCTGAAATCCATCCTCTACTCCACCATTCTTTGCCACTCCTCAAGCCGAAACAACTGCAAAGGTAGAGTCAACATCAAGTATTACATTGTACCTGGCTACAAGAAGACCGGGGCCGCAAAATCCAATAAAGACAGGTCAAACATCAAGTAGCATTTTGTAACTTATTCCTCTTAGGTTATATGCTTGGTTAATATATATGCTTAGAACTTGTAAAGACAGGTCAAACATTAATATGCTTGGTTAATATATCCATCTACAGCACTCCCGCTTTTTCCTCTAAATATGATTTTCATTTAGCACAGAACTAATGCCAATTTTTTTATTTTGATGCAATGTTTAAAGAGCTTGAGTAGAAGTTGGCCCTAAAGAAAACTTGTCAGTTACGATATAAACACACTTACGGTATGAATTACATGTATATATAACATTGACATATTATTTAGTACGAGATTTACATGTATGAAAGTTTTCATACAAAATTTCTTGATTGCCTACAACCCCAGGTGTGCTGATGACAAGTTGAAGAAGATGGCTCTAAGAGTGATAGCTGAAAGCCTTTCAGAAGAAGAGATTGCTGGACTTAAAGAAGCAATTCCATGCGATCCCCCGTTTGAGATCCCAGAAGGGCCCTCGTACACTTGTCGTGGCCGCCGCCGGCATTTCTAGTGCTGTCTCTGAGGCCATGGCCGCCAAGTGGGCACAGAAGACCGTCGTCGTCCCTGCTCAGAGGCGCGGATGCCATCTCATCACCCCCAAGGTTCAATCGCCCCCAAATCTGTCTCTTTTTCTTCCGATCATTTCTTGATTTTATCTCCCTTATTAATCAGTAAAAAGCAATTTTTTTCCTGTTGTGTTTGGAAAATGATCCACTGGTCAATCGATAGATGCGTTTGGTTGTACTTGATCTCTTATATTTCTTACTGATGGACGCTCGATGTATAGGAAAATGTGATGAAACATAACTCGTATGCTTCTGGTGTTGTGCCAGATTGTTGAAGAGATACAACAAGATTTGTCGGGCTTCAAATGCGGCCTTGCTCATCTTTTCCGTGAGTTTTCGTTGACTGCGATTACAATTTTATTAAAAACAAATTGTCCGTTGCATTTTGCTGCTGTTCTTCTGATCAGAAGGTTAAATACTTGTTCAGTGCAGCATACAAGTGCTTCTCTCACCATAAATGAGAATTATGACTCTGATGTTCAGAGCGACACTGAAACATTTCTGAATCGGATTGTGCCAGAGGTGATATTCATAGATCCCTTTAGTGATTACTGCAAAATATAGAATTGGATTTTTTTTTTTTGACGATTTACTTATGATTCATCCTTTGCTTATTGTGTTAGGGTCGATCTGCACCGTGGAAGCACACATTGGAAGGTGAGTAAACGTGAAAATTGCAGCCTCCCAATTTCATTAACACCCAATACTGAAATAGCCTTCTTTCATCTCTGGCAATTGCCAGAAAAATCAGTATCAGCTGATAAAGCAGTTACGATTTATTGAACTGCTGTGCTGATCTTGGCATTAAATATTGTAGAAGAGCTTATGATTGCCATTCCCTATGTATAATTCTTCTAATCAAGCGACCATCCTTCTCGAATAATAGCAGCAAGACTATTAATCATGCTTTATCTTTCTGTTTCAATAAGACAGGAATGGTTCTTCTCTTCTTTAAGGAAAGCACACAATTGATTTCTCTCCATTTTGAGGAAGCATAGAAACTTGTTCTATTATGTAGCACTTCACACTATTAGCTTGTAACTTTTGATCATTTTGTTTCAATGTGATGTATAGGTTGCTCTCTACTGGATATGGATCCTTTAAGATTAAGTCCAGCAATCTTAAAGAAGAGTCAATGATGAGGTTTTGTAAAACTTGTGTGTTTGAAAAATTATTGTCATGAAGTTAAGGATAACTTGTATGATACAAAATTAATTAGTGGATCAATATGTATACATTTTGTTTGTATAATATAAAGTTTTATTTATTTGTTAAATAGTCTTATTATAAAAATGATTGTGGTTGTGGATATTCAATTATATGTAAATTTTGAGTATTTTTTATAATTTTTGCTATTTAATTAAGAAAAACACTATTTTTTATAAATTTAAAAAGACAACGTTTTTAAGTAATAAAAGACAACGCTTAAAAAACAATGTCTTTGAGACCAACCACAACGCTTTTAAAGCGTTGTCTTTGATATGTGCATTTTTACAACAACATCTATAACAACGCTTTTTAAGAACGAAAAGACAACGCTTAAAAAGCGTTGTCTTTGTGACCAACCACAACGCTTTTAAAGCGTTGTCTTTGATATGACTTTCTACAACACCATCTACAACATCACTTTTTAAGTACATACGACAACGCCAAAAAAGCGTTGTTGTTTAGCTTTTTTCTTGTAGTGAAAGTTTTGTTTTAAACAAAATCTTCCTTTTATTCCTATAATGGTTGGTTACAAAAAGGAAAGATTTTAACAAAATTAAAGTCTCTCTTTTAACCATTGTAGATAACTACAAAAAAGGAAAGATTTTAACAAAATTAAAATCTCTTTTTTAACAATTTTAGATAACTACAAAAAGGAAATATTTTAATAAAATTAAAATCTCTCTTTTAACCATTGTAGAAAGCTATAAAAGGAAAGATTTTAACAAAAATTTTATTTTCAATAAAACTTCCTTTTCTCTTCTTGTATGGCCGACCCCATGCTCGGGCACCAAGCATGGCTTGGCAGGCCCACATCTTGGGTGGCCCCTTGCTTGGGCACCAAGCAAGGATGTGGCCAACCCCTCATTTGGGTAAGAAGGAAAATCAAAACGGGTGAGCGCGAGGCTTTATAGAGGCTACAACAAGGACCGAGAGGAGGAATTGGTTTTGGCCTCCCGATGAGCTTGAGTTTCCTGTGTTCGAACCGAACACCTAACTCATGTTCATCAATAATAACTCATATCACTAAAGAGTTATTATTGAACTACCGCACCAATCTCATATTACATTATGGGATCCTTCTTATCATGAGTGTGTTAATATCCCTGCGTTTAAGATATCGAATGCCCATTAATTAAATGAGTTACTGACAACTCACTTAATTAACATCTAGCTCCAAGAGTAGTACCACTCAACTTCATTATCATGTCGGACAAAGTCCACTTACAGGGTTTATGTAACGACCTGGCCCCTCGGCCACTTGGGCGGCCCATTTGGCGGCCCCGTGGTGGTCCCTTGGGCGGCCCAAATCGCGGCCCAACTGTTGACCCCTTATGTCATCGACTGACGACCCTCGGCCATGTCGTTACTCACTAGGTCTTCCCACCCCTGGCCAATAATATGCTCGCACTTCCATTGTGAAATAGGGATCCTCTGAAGTAATCCAGCATGTCTCTGGTGCTCAGCCTTCACCTGCTGACAAACAAGACATCTAGCTACAAACTCCGCGATGTCTTTCTTCATACCGTTCCACCAATAGGAACATCTCAAATCACGATACATACGGGTTCCACCTGGATGGATAGAAAATCTAGAACGATGAGCCTCCTGAAGTAACTCCTCCATGACTGGGTGAGACTGAGGCACACATAATCTGCCTCGGAAATACACAATACCCTCGTCATCTCGTGTAAACTCGGTCTGCTGTCTGGAAGATATCTGGCTGCCAATGAATTGTAAATGCTGATCTCCGGCCTAGGCCTCTCGAATCCTCATCCTGATCGACGACTGAGCAACGATGGTAACAAGAATACCCTGCTCTGTCCGTCCCTGCTCCTCAAGGCCCAACTCGGAGAATCCCTAAATCAAGTCCGCGACTAAAACTCGGGGACAAGCTAAATTCCCTCTGGACTTCCTGCTAAGTGCATCAGCAACCACATTAGCTTTACCCGGATGGTAGCTAATAGTATAATCATAATCCTTCAGGAACTCCATCCATCTCCTCTGTCAGAGATTGAGTTCTTTCTGTGTGAAAATATATTTGAGACTCTTATGATCAGTAAGAATCTCAAAAGTAATACCATAAATAAGATGTCGTCAAATCTTCAAAGCAAAGATAATAGCGGCTAGCTCTAAATCATGTACTGGGTAATTCTTCACATGCTCCTTCAATTGACGAGAAGCATAGGGGACTACCCTGCCGTGCTGCATCAAAACAGCGCCCAATCCCTGTAGAGATGCGTCTGTGTAAAGTACGAATCTGACCTCTCCGGAAGGTAATAGTAAAACTGGTGTTGATACTAATCTCCGCTTCAGCTCCTGAAAGTTGGTCTCACAGGCCTTTGACCAAGTGAACTTCACGCCTTTTTTGGTCAGACGTATCAACGGCATAACAATACTGGAGAAACCCTCAACGAATCGTCTGTAATAGCCAGCCAATCCCAAGAAACTACGGATCTCGTGGACTGACTTCGGCTGCTCCCAGCTGGTGATAGCCTCGATCTTCTGAGGATCTACTGAAATACCTTGGCTTAACATCATGTGTCCCAGAAAATCAATTGAGGATAGCCAAAAAGTACACTTGCTGAACTTCGCATACAGATGATGTCGTCGAAGAGTCTCCAAGACTATGCGAAGACGATGCGCATGTTCCTCCTCGGAACGCGAATAGATCAATATGTCATCAATAAACACGATAACAAACTGATCTAGATACTCTAGAAAGATACGGTTCATCAAATTCATAAATACTGTAGGAGCATTGGTAAGCCCAAATGGCATTACCAAAAAATCGTAATGTCCGTATCTGGTGTGGAATGCTGTCTTCTGAATATCAGAATCTTTGACTCTCAATTGATGATATCTGGACCATAGATCAATCTTAGAATACACTGATGTATCCCTAAGCTGATCAAATAAATCCTCAATCCGTGGCAATGGGTACTTATTTCTGACAGTCACGACATTCAGCTGCCTATAATCGATCCACAACCTCAGAGTACCATCCTTCTTCTTGACGAATAATACCGGAGAACACTAAGGTGGAATACCGTGGGGTTCTCCACAAGGACACTGGAATGCTCTTGCCCGTGCATGCCATATGCAGCTTCTGCAGGAGGAGTTGTCCTCTGCTGATGCTGCGAAGATTGGGCTTTTGGCCCTCCTCGCCGAGTCCCGGACTAACCAAACTATCCTCCCGAAACAGAAACCCCGGAGGCACCATGCTGAGCCTTCAGCGAACAGTTTCGGCTCATGTGCCTAGACAGTTTACAATAATAGCACACTGACTGTCCCAGGGTGCCTGCAGAGGAAATGTGATCTCGGGATCCGCATGGGGGGCAATGAGGGTCACCAGTGGACTGTTTCCGATTCTATTGAGAAGACCGGGAACGTACAGATGAAGATCATCCTGACTTCTGGGGTCAACCAGATGACCAAGAAGTACCCTGACCCGACTGAGTACGACTGCTCTGCTGCTCTTCGGTAGCTTGTGGCTGCGAGATCTGTCTGGAAGTCCAATCAGTCAGCTTTCTCTTGTCTGCATTCATTGTCTGATAAGCAGACTCAATCATAAGAGCTCTATCCAGTGCCTCTGTGTATGATGAATGACCAAAACCGGCAATCTTCACCTGATGATGCCTGTCCAGTCCCTAGATAAACTAAAGCATACGAGATCTATCCTCGGCAACTAACTCAGGATAGAATCTGGCCAACCGTTTAAATTTGACATTAGACTCCATCACTGAGCGGTTATTCTATCGAAGACTCAGGAAATCCCGTCGACGTGTCATCTATTACGTCCGGTAAAAATACTCACTCTCGAATGCCTCCCTAAATCTCGTCCAGGTAATATGCTGCTCGCCTATAATCGAGCGTTGTGTGTCCCACCAGATCTCTGCCTCGTCTCGTACCTCAAGTACGCAGTAGTAGGCACGACTAGAGGGGGAGCCGAGTATACTGAAGGTGATACCACTAGTGGTACAGTCGAGGTATGCACCTCTAGAGTCGGAACCGCCGGGGTCTTATAATCTGACGTGCCTATAATATCCTGACGAGTCTATCCCTGATGGACAGGCTCAACCCTAGCAGACCTCTCTGAAGACTCTGTCTCAGGAGAATCTATCGGGCTCTTACGTGGTCGCCCACGTCTCGGTACCGGAACACGTGTATGTGTCATATCTGTAAACAAAATGTTACCTAGATATTACTACAAGTATGAAAATTATAAAATTACCTAATTTACCTATTTGTCATCTGGAGATATCGTGTCGCTGCTTAGTCCCCCAAATAGAACCTCGTCAAATATACCTCGGAATTCCGAATCGAGAAAATCGACGAAAATCCGTAAAATCTGAAAATATCCAGATAAACTCACAAAACTCATAAAAATAAGTATCAGAAAATTGCTCTGATACCAAATAAATTGGTATTAGATAAACTCAAAAATCTGGAACAGATATCGCAAACATGCTCTGATACCAAATAAATTATCACGCCCCAGGTAGTCCCTGCCAGAAGAAATTTCGATAGCATCTCCCCTGTACGGGTGACAATATGAATCCCACAATACATATATCACTCCTCAGCCCACACGGCCGGAATTGTCATGCCCCAGGTAGTCCCTGCCAGAAGAAATTTCGGCAGCATCTCCCCTGTACGGGTGACAATCTGAAGCATTACTACATACAAAATTTGCCTCAGCCATACTCGGCTGGAATATATATACAAAATATAAATAACATAACATGTAGTTTAATATACTCAGCCTACCCGGCTGGACAAAAATGAAATAAACACACAACCACGCAGTATAATAACAGCTCACACGGCTAAAAGTAAACGTAACGGAAAACCATAAAAGAATACGAATGTAAAACCAACAACGACACTAACAAAAATACCTGCTATCACAGACTTGACCCAAAATTCACATCGACTTATTGAAAAGTAAAATACAAAAAATCAATATACCACCTCAAACGATAACAAAACAAAACGAAAACTATCCTCGAGTGTGACGTGGGACTAGCAACCGGGACTCTCCAAGCATCCATTGTTGGATGATCGATGGCCGGCTTGAAGGGGGGCTGGATAGCTAGGCCACCCCCAAATCGATTTCTTCTCTACAATACGTTAGTTTGCACAAGCGGAAATATAGAAACTAAAAACAAAGAAACACAAACGAGAATACAAACGCTAACACGCTCGATGTAACGTGGTTCGGAGATTGCTTGCTCCTACTCCACGACGTGTCCTTGAGGTGGACGAGCCCTTAATCCTTTGGTGGATCAGTCCCCGGCAATCTCCGGCTAAAGCTTCTCCTTCTCGGTGGAGCAAACCTCTCACAAAGTTCTCTTCCTCTTTACAAGATGAAACTTAGGGTTAGAAGGAAGAGAGTTGGCTTGGAAGCTTTGGGCAAGATTCAGAAGGTTTACAATGAGTATCAGTAACCCCTTCAATGCCCCAAAGCTCCCCTTAAATAAGAGGAAAGAGTTGATCACCAATCAACTCAAACCCTGACACCAGTCGACTGGTCCATGCACCAGTCGACTGGTGCTAGCCGTTAGGCAACACCAACGGCTCTCTTTAGAGCCCGTTTTCTGCCAACGGTCATGTACCAGTCGACTGGTCCCCTTAGTCGACAAGCACAGAATGCTTCTGTGCATTCTGTGAAGCTGGATCAGTCGACTGGTCCCATGACCAGTCGACTGGTCCCAGTACATTCACTCCTCTCATCCTTTCCGGAGTCGCCTTTGAAGTCCTCTTCCTCGGCCTTCGTCCCTCAGATGCACCCGAGCCCGCGGCTCCTCTCCGTGCCATCCTTCACGCTGCCTTGAAGTCCACTTCCTTCGGCTCCACTCCATTGCTCATCGTCCGCGCGGTCCCTCGGATGTCTTCCACACCATCCTTCACCGACTCAACGATCCGAGCCCTTGGATGAGCTTCCCGAACTTAGTCACACCAAGTCCTTATGTGTTCCACCAAGTCCTGCATGACTCAAACACATATCAAATACATATGAAAGCCTAACTTAAACTCTTTGACACACACATCAAAACCTAGGTCGATTGCACCAACATCCATGACTCATCTACCTGTTACATGGCGAAAGAAAACCCATTTACGAGGTGGTGAGTATTGGAACTCAATGGGTATAGGAAAGATAGTGCATGAACATAAAATACAACTAGAAAGTGAGCCAAGAGTATACAGTCTCATAAAAGAAATAGTAGATACTATAATAAAACCAAAATAAATGCTCATACCTGAAACCATATCCTAACCTAGGTATAGTAGGTCAGAACTAGTACTAATCTACTACAGTACTGCTCATACTACAGAGGTAATAAGCAAGATATATACAAATTTCCAATGACTAAACATCTACAATGAGAATATATCTCATTATAAGTAAGCATATCAGCATACGTGAATAACAACAATAAGTAAGCAATAACAGCATATATAAACAGCAACAATCAAAGCAAATATAATAACAACAGCGTATGCACGGATGGTCACTCCCGCCCACCTCTCTGCACCATGACCCCTGTATGGTTGAGAGGGGTCAGTGACAGACTGTACACCACTCCAGCTACCACTCTCACGAGTGGCCGAGAGGACAGTTGCATAGTAGCTAACTAGCTACATCTGCGACGGGGGTCCCTACTGCTCGTAACTCCAGCTACCACTACCCATGAGTGACCGAGTGTGGCACGACAGGACAAGCGACATCAACTCCAGCTACCACTCTCTCGAGTGGTCGAGGATGCGACCCTAGTCAACGACTCTCTCGACCGCAAGGGAGAATTGGTCGTTGACATACATGTCATGACATGATGCGCCAAATGCAACAATAATCATACAAATATAAGCAAAAAATTAAGTATGCTACATGAAGCCAGCATGCTCAATATAGTACATAATAAACAACAGTCAAAGCATACAAACATGGTATCTAGTATCTGTTGCTGATCATGGACAACAACAAGAGACTGTATAGATATGGAAACGAATTTCTCAAAGATCGCGTGGAAGTATCAAGCGCGGAAAAATAAGAGTGGAGTCAAGGTAAAAATAATTTCTTATCCAAATAGTTCATGCACAAAGGTCAAAGTACTAAAAGAAACAAAGCAAGAAGTACCTGCCTCGAAAAGAAGGTCGAATCAAACTAAATCCGACGTCGAGATGCTCGTCTCGAATCAAAGTCCTGTAACACATGATATACAGATTTAGCTAATAACATAAATTAATTAGCTAAAACAAATCCCCAACTAAATCTAATTCATTGATCAACTAAGGTTAACTTCGTTAAACCCTAATCGTTCCACTAATCAATTAGATTAAAATCTAAACCTAAATCAATTTTAATTCTCCCAAATCTGAACCTATCATCAAGTAATTCCATGATCTACAGCAAGCACAGTGTCATCCACAGAACAAAACCACACCTGCTGGAAACCACCTCACTAATCGGATCAAGGAGATTAAGAAATCAACACACCAATTCCACAACCTAATACCAGAACAAACTTATGCACCTTACCTCTTCCTCCCTAGCTATCTGCGATGACCAAGAATCCGGCGATGCAGACCTTCGGCTAACAGGGAAATGGTGGCTGGAAATCAATGATTGCTGAAACTTATGGCTTTATGTGGCAGCAGCGCAGGTGGTCACCGATGTCAGTTCAGCAAGCAACAACAACTAGGGCACGATGGTGATCAAAGGAGGAAGATAATTGAGGCTAGCGATCCCCTTGGATCCCCAAACACCTTCTCACGCCGATGATCTAGGGCACGGGTGAGGTGGAAACTCGGCGTCGGCGATCAAGCTCATAGCTGTCGGCGTCGGAACTCTATGGTCAGCGGCGCTGGAGAGGTACGACACCAGGAAACTAGGGTACAGCTATTCCTCAGACGCTGGCGACCACCCAGGCAAAGGGAGGGTGGCGACTGCTCTAGGGCAGAGAGAAAAGGCTGCTGCCGGCGGTGCTCTCTGTGGCGATCGACACGGTGAGGACCTCTGTGATGATGAGACGTCGCAGGGGAGAGGAAGCTTGGGTGAGGCATCGGCTGTAGGGCGTCGGGGTTCGGGAGAGAAGGGTCGAGGCAGCGATGTGATGAAGGGAAGGAAGGGTTCGCGGCGTCGTGAGATGAGGAGAAGAGAAGGAGGAGAAAGGGGCGGCGTCGGGCTTAGGGCGCAGGGAAGGGGAAGGTAATTTCGGTGCAGAGGGATTATGGAAGAATAAGAAACTTAGGCTTTAATAGAAAACCTAGGCCTATTAATCAAATCAACTCCCTAATAAATAGGTATTCCAAACAGACCTTTTCCAAAGCCAATAATTTTATCCCCTCAAAATACACCCTACGAGCTCCGATTAAATCCCCAAAAATTTCTAAAAATTCCTAAAAATTCCGTTAAAATTATTCATCCATTAAACCTTATTATTTAATTATTATTTAGGCACCGTATTTTACAAGAACAATACAATACAAATAACAACAATCCACGCAATTATATATATATTTGATCCATGCAGTTTATATAGACAATCCACGTAGTCTAATATACAGCCTCCGGCTGTCAACAAAATTTATAAAAAAGGAAAGACGATCTAGAAATCATCGTAGATATATGTAAACTCCTACTCCACTACAACAAAGAAAACATAATCAATGAAATAATGTAAACACCGCAGCGGAAAACATAAGAAGCAAACTCAAAGAGTTCAACATAAAGTCCTCAATACAAGAACCCACAACACCGGTTTATGACGATATAGAACGAATAATAAACATCTACAACCGAAAATCGTCGCAACAATGGGGGGCTAGCGACTGGAATCCTAACGGCCTCAACTTGAAAAGTATTAGTGTAACGGTGTGAGTTCAAAGAACTCAGCAGGTAACCAATAGATATGTACAGTAACATATAACTACCAGTAATAACCTATAGTATAGTCTCCTAACAGTATAACAAGTATGCATAGCTGAATAAACTGTAGTAACTAACAGTAAGCATGTAATACAGTCTACAGCAAGAATAATAAGAAATGCATAACTGAAATAAACTGTACTCACCTACGAGGCTTGAGCATATGACTGTCAACATACACAGATAAAAATAGTCAGAGCAAATAAGCATGTATCCTGTATGCATGTCAATCATATGCAGCCACCAAAATGCATCATCCAATATGCAACAATCACAATAAATGCAATTTGTGCATATGATGCAATATGACATGGTCGCCCCTGACGCCAGTCATCTCACATGCGATGGTGAGACCGAGTGGGTAGGGCTGTGACACCGTGCACTCTACCATCGCTACCCCTGAAGAGTGACCGAGTAGACGGGATGCTGTCGGAGTACACCTATCCTCCTACCTCAAACATAGTGAGGGAGCGCAATGCTCTCATCTCCCGGTACGCGATGACGGGGAGGGATCCCTGTCTGCTACCATGCTGTAATCACACTACCCATGAGCGGACCAGCAGAGCACTACAGAGCAACTGCCATACACACCCTAGGTGCTGTGCCACTACCCATGCAGTGGTCACGTTGTGTGCAGGCCCATGTAGTCGGCCAACGAGCTCAACAATAATGGATTTGTCAATCGCCCGGCATGCAATCATGCGATATGGTGCATATGGCTATAGTATGTCATACATGAACATATCCTCCTCTATATATGTAGGTGCCAAGGAGATAAACGCATATATTGTTAGTTAGTCCTAGGAAGATCGTACCAGTTTCACTGTACAAAAATTTTGTACAAGTGTCTAACCTTTCCTAAATAACATATTGTGTTATTTAGAAGTTAAATTAGGAATCACAAACGAAACTTAACATTATTGATTCCAAATTTAACTTATCTGTTCTTAATGATTTAGACTTGGATCGCAAGCGGAGCTTAACACAATTGATCCAAATCCACCTACGTTATAAATTCAATTAAATATTAATTTCCAAAATTAGCTTCCAGGTTAAACATGGCGAGGCATTAGGCCTTCTTGGATATGGGAGCAACCACCACTTCCTAGACAAAATCTTTTAAGGAAAGCTAATATTTAATTTCCTTATATAACTCTAGGTTTAACCAAAAGGAATAATCGAATCACAAATTCGAATAACAAATCCGAAATAACTAGAATCTATTGCCTCTTGTGTTCGGAATTCATACAAAGAAAAATAACTAGCATGATGCGGAAGAAAATTACTAGTTATACCTTCTCTTTGTATGCTAATGACCTCGAGATCTTCTGCCGTATTCCTCGCCTCGCCTTGGACGTCGTGTGGGCGACGATCCTCCAAGATAAACTCCACCCAAAAGCCTTCTTCTCCTTCTCTATGTTTCAACCACCACCACCTCAAGGGAACAAGAGAGCAAGGGGAAAGGAAGAGGGGAGAGGGTCGGCCACAAGAGGAGCACCAACAAGAGAATAAGAATTGTTATCTCATGAGGCCTCCCCTCCCCTTCTTTTATATTACTTGCCCAAGGCAAATAAGGGAAGACTTTTTACAAACATTAAAATCTTCCTCTTGTTTTTCCTTTTCCCTTTTTATTTTTCCTTTTCTTTCCTCTTGATTGAAACAATCATCAAACATGGTTTGATTTGTTTGATTGGCCGGCCCTTGCTTGGGCACCAAGCAAGGGTGGCCGGCCACAATAAAAAGGAAAGGAATAAACTTTTGTAAAATTTTTATAAGCAAAGAAAAAACTCTTATAAAATTTTACAAGCTCTCTTTTAATTTCCTAAAGTGAATGTTAAAAAGGAAAGTTTTTAAAAATTAAAACCAAGTTTTAAAATTTAAAACTTCTCTTCTAAAATTTCCTTTTTTAACATGGTTAGAAAATTTTCAAATTTAAAACTTCTCTTTCTTTTTTCTTAAAACCATGAGGATGGTTAAAAAATGAAAGTTTTAAAACTTTTAAAAATTTCTTTTAAACCATGTGGCCTAATTCAAATAAGGAAAGTTTTATATTTTAAAACCTCTCTTTTAAAACTTGTAGATATCTATAAAGAGAAGATTTTAAAAATTCAAAATACCCCCTTATACTTTGAATATTGTGGCCGACCCCTTCTTGCTTGGTCACCAAGCAAGGGGCCGACCCCCACTGAGGAGGAAGTGGCCGGCCACATGGCTTGGTCACCAAGCCATGGGCCGGCCCTCTCTTGGACACCAAGATGAGCTTTTCCATGAGTAGATTTAAGGCATTAATGAGGCTACGACAGGGACCTAGAGGAGAAATTGGTTTTGCCTTTGCGATGAGCTTGAGTATCCCGTGTTCGCCCCGACACACAACTCAAGTTCATCAATAATAACTCATTCCACTAGAGAGTTATTATTGCACCACCGCACCAATCCCAAATTACATTATGGGCTCCTTCATATATGAGTGTGTTAGTCTCCCCATGTTTAAGATAACGAATGCCCACTAATTAAGTAAGTTACTGGCAACTCACTTAATTAATATCTAAGTCCAAGAATAGTACCACTCAATCTCATTGTCATGTCGGACTAAGTTCACCTGCAGGGTTTAACATGACAATCCTTATGAGCTCCTCTTGGGGACATTCTCAACCTAGATTTACTAGGACACAGTTTCCTTCTATAATCAACAACACACACTATAAGTAATATCATTTCCCAACTTATTGGGCCTATTGATTTATCAAGCTAAATCTCATCCTTTGATAAGTTAAAGAAATAAATATTAAATATATGTGCTTGTTATTATATTAGAATTAAGAGCACACACTTCCATAATAACTAAGGTCTAGTTCTTTTATTAAGTCAGTATAAAAAGAACTTACCTAAAATGGTCCTACTCAATACACTTAGAGTGTACTAGTGTAATTTATTAGTCAAGATAAACTAATACCTAATAACACTACGACTATTCCAATGGTTTGTTCCTTTCCATCTTACTCATGAGCAACTATTTATAATTTATAAAAAACTGATAACATGATCTTCTGTGTGTGACACCACACACCATATTATCTATAATATAAATTAATTGAACAACTACACTTAACAAATAAAATGTAGACATTTAACCAATGTGATTCTTTTATTTCAAAAATAAATGTTTACAAAAACTAAGCTTTTAGTATACACTCTAACATATATAACAAGGATAATAAACCACATGAATCCAACATCACATATCCAACATATCCATCTACTAATCCAGTATAGAGAGAAGCACAATAAATAGTTCTATCTCTATGAGCACAGATAAGCATAGCAAGAAAGAAAAGCATTCTAGACTAAGGTATAGCAACTATCAGTAGAAGCATATATCAGGTATCAACTAAACTAAACTAGGGGAGTACTAACTACCAACACTAGTAAGTATATATAAACTGCACATATCATAAGACACTATCAAGAGATAAGTCAAAGGGTACCCGCCTCAAATAAAAGGTACTATCAAGCAATCTAAAGTCGAGACGCCCATCTCAAATCAAAATCCTACGTCAAACAATATATAAATATTTTATTTAGCTAAATCCAAATGAATAGTTAAATAAAATCCCTAATACTAAATTAGGACAAAACCCTAATCACACAACCTTATCCTATCTAATTAAATCTAACGGTCAATTAGGATTAGTTATCTAATCCCTAATCTCCCATTAGATTAGAAATCTAACGGTTAACTAGGGTTAATTACATTAACCCTAATCATTCCATTAGACTAATTCTAAACAATTAAATCTAATCACACTAATCATGTATCAACTAGTAATCAAATTTATTCCTAGTTCAATACATACCTAATTCATCAACAATATAAATCAATTACCCTACACCTTACCTCGAACAAGCTGCTGTTGGAGCCAAAGAGAATTCACAGAACATAATCCTGTTGAAATCCTTCCCTACTCAATCGGTCCAAGGTGAGATCAAAATTAGAGATCCCAAATCTAAACAACAACCTAAGCTTACCTCAATCGGTTGTTTCCAGAAGGTATCGCCCAATCCGATCCAATTTGAGGAGACACGGATCGTTCTGTGAACAACTCAAGAAGAAGGAACTGAAGGTCAATCGGCCGAAGACAACCAAAATCAAGCCCTAATCTAGTGGAATCCGGCGATGTAGAAAGAAAGGGAGAAGAATCACCTAAGACATCTTTATGCCAACGATCGATGAATCTGGATCGATCTAGTGGCGTCGGATCCAACCAATCCCCTCCAAGATTTGGTGAATGGCGGTGGAAGGAGGTGCACAGCCACCAACGATCCCCTCCCCTAGTGGCGCCGGCGTCAGAAAAGAGACCGTCGAGCAGAGAGGAGAGTCAATCGGCCTCACATTCTGCCGACGACGACTAAGGGTGACGAAGAGAAAGGAGAGGAGAAAAAGAGATCGGATCTAGGACTCTGGTTCGATCGGCAAGGAAGGCTCGACGGAGCTAGCGCCTTGCTCCCGTCGTCGTCGCTTTGGTCCGCGAGAGAACAAGAGGAAGGGGAAGAAGAGAGGATCGGGATCTGGTGGAGAGGAGAGTTCGGATCGGCGATGGGTTTGGGGGGATTAAAAATAAAGGAAAAGAAATATAAATAATAAACATTTCCTCACTTAAATGGGTATCCCAAACAGACCTAATCCGAACCCGTTGATTCATCCCCACAAAACCCGTCGTATGAGTTCCGAAAAATTCCCAGAAAATTTTTAAAAATTCTATAAGGTTATTTCTCAAATAACCCTAATAATTAAATTTTCTGATATCTTCTATTCTCCCCTACTAATAAAAATTTGATCCCCAAATTTCGCTATAACCAACCACAAATACTAGAATATAACCAAACAGTATAAATGTTGAATGGAACTCTAACCCACATACCTCAAGTAAAAAGATGGGGGTATCGTGCTCGAATCGTATCCTCCAGCTCCTAAGTAGCCTCCTTGTTAGAATGATACTGTCATCCGACTTTGACCAGCTGGACAGTCTTGTTCCGCAACTGACGTTCTCTGTGGTCCAGAATCCGTACCGGAACCTCCTCGTAGGTAACGTCAGGCTGAATGGGAACTGATATATCTGATAGACAATGTGCTGGGTCGGATACGTATCTCCTCAACATAGATACATGGAATACATCGTGAATGCTAGCTAGAGATGGTGGTAGCGCCAAACGGTAAGCTACTACTCCAATCCTCTCTAAGATCTGGAATGTCCCAATATAACGTGGAGCTAACTTACCTCGGAGACCAAATCTTTTCACCCCTTTTGTGGGTGAAACTCTCAAAAATACATGATCACCAATAGAGAACTCCAGGGGTCTTCGTCTCCGATCAGCATAACTCTTCTGACGGTCCTGAGCCTCTGACATCCTCCGTTAGATAGTATGAACCAACTTTGCCTCTTGCTGAGCTCTCTGAGGTCCTAGCAGCTGGGCCTCCCCAACCTCCTCCCAGAGGGTGGGTGTCCGACAAGGTCTACCATACAACATCTCAAACGGTGCCATCTGGATAGCCGAATGATAGCTATTGTTATAGGCGAACTCCACTAAGGGCAGGTGGTCCTCCAGCTGCCTCCGAAGTCCATAACACAAGACCTCAGTAAGTCCTCCAAAGTTTGAATGGTCTGCTCTAACTGTCCATCTGCCTGCGGATGGAATGTCGTACTGAAACGAAGCTGTGTGCCCAAGGCCTGCTGCAGACTCTGCCAGAATCAGGATGTGAATCGTGGGTTTCTATCATATATAATGCTCAACGGAACTCCATGCAATCTGATAATCTCTCGACAGTATAACTCTTCTAGTCGATCCAAAGAATCAGTCTTCCGGATCGCTAAAAAGTGTGTGGATTTGGTTAATCGATCAACGATTACCCAAATCACATCGTGGCCTCGTCGAGTCCTAGGCAATCCTACCACAAAATCTATAGTAATATGCTCCCACTTCTACTCTACAATAGGGATCCTCTGAAGTAATCTAGCATGTCACTGGTGCTCAGCCTTCACCTGCTGGTAAACAAGACATCTAGCTACAAACTCCGCGATGTCTTTCTTCATACTGTTCCACCAATAGGAACGTCTCAAATCATGATACATATGGGTTCCACCTGGGTGGATAGCAAATCTAGAACGATGAGCCTCCCGAAGTAACTTCTCCATGACCGGGTGAGACTGAGGCACACATAATCAGCCAAGGAAATACATAATACCCTCGTTATCTCGTGTAAACTCGGTCTGCTGTCCAGAAGCTATCTAGCTGCCAATGAACTGTAAATGTTGATCTCCGACCTGGGCCTCTCGAATCCTCATCCTGATCGACGATTGAGCAACCATGGTAACAAGAATACCCTGCTCTATCTGTCCCTGCTCCTCAAAGCCCAACTCGGAGAATCCTTGAATCAAGTCCGTGACTAAAACTCGGTGACAAGCTAAAGTCCCTCTGGACTTCCTGCTAAGTGCATCAGCAACCACATTAGCTTTACCCGAATGGTAGCTAATAGTATAATCATAATCCTTCAGGAACTCTATCCATCTCCTCTGTCAGAGATTGAGTTCCTTCCGTGTGAAAATATATTTCAGACTCTTATGATCAGTAAGAATCTCAAATGTAATACCATAAAGATGATGTCGCCAAATCTTCAAAGCAAAGATAATAGCGACTAGCTCTAAATCTTGTACTGGGTAATTCTTCTCATACTCCTTCAACTGACAAGAAGCATAGGAGACTACCCTGCCGTGCTGCATCAAAACAGCGCCCAATCCCTTTAAATATGCGTCTGTGTAAAGTACGAATCCGTCATCTCTAGAAGGTAATACTAAAACTGGTGTCGATATTAATCTTCGCTTCAGCTCCTGAAAGCTGGTCTCACAGGCCTCTGACCAAGTGAACTTCACGCATTTTCTGGTCAGACGTGTTAACGACATAACAATACTAGAGAAACCCTCAACGAATCGTCTGTAATAGCCAGCCAATCCCAAGAAACTACAGATCTCCTGGACTGACTTCGGCTGCTCCTAGCTGGTGATAGCCTCGATCTTCTGAGGATCTACTGAAATACCTCGACTTAACACCACGTGTCCCATAAAACCAACTGAGGATAGCCAAAAAGTACACTTGCTGAACTTCGCATACAGATGATGTCGTCGAAGAGTCTCCAAGACTATGCGAAGATGCTGCGCATGTTCCTCCTCGCAACGCGAATAGATCAATATGTCATCAATAAACACGATAACAACCTGATCTAGATACTCCAGAAAGATACGGTTCATCAAATCCATAAATACTGCAGGAGCATTGGTAAGCCCAAATGGCATTACCAAAAAATCGTAATGTCCGTATCTGGTGCGGAATGCTGTCTTCTGAATATCAGAATCTTTGACCCTCAGCTGATGATATCCGGACCGCATATCTATCTTAGAATACACTTATGTATCCCTAAGCTAATCAAATAAATCCTCAATCCGTGGCAATGGGTACTTATTTCTGACAGTCACGGCATTCAGCTGCCTATAATCGATGCACAACCTTAGAGTACCATCCTTCTTCTTGACGAATAATACGGGAGAACACTAAGGCGGAATACCGTGGGGTTCTCCACAAGGACACTGGAATGCTCCTGCCCGTGCATGCCACATGCAGCTTCTGCAGGAGGAGTTGTCCTCTGCTGACGCTGCGAAGATTGGGCTTTTGGCCCTCCTCGCTGAGTCCTGGACTGACCAAAATGTCCTCCCGAAACAGAAACCCCAGAGGCACCATGCTGAGCCTTCAGTGAACAGTTTCAGCTCATGTGCCCAGACAGTTTGCAATAATAGCACACTGGCTGTCCGAGGGTGCATGCAGAGGTGATGTGATCTCGGGATCCGCATCGGGTGCAATGAGGGTCACCGGTGGACTGTTTCTAGTTCTATTGAGAAGACCGGGAACGACCAGATGAAGATCGTCCTGACTTCTGGGGTCGACCAGATGACCAAGAAGTACCCTAACCCGACTGAGTACGACTGCTCTGCTGCTCTCCGGTAGCTTGTGGCTGCGAGATCTGTCCGGAAGTCCAATCAGTCAGCTTTCTCTTGTCTGCATTCACTCTCTGATAAGTAGACTCAATCATAAGAGCTCTATCTAGTGCCTCTGTGTATGATGAATGACCAAAATCCGCAATCTTCACCTGATAATGCCCGTCCAGTCCCTGGATAAACTAAAGCATACGAGATCTATCCTCGGCAACTAACTCAGGACAGAATCTGGCCAACCGATTAAATTCGACATTATACTCCATCACTGAGCGGTTATTCTGTCGAAGACTCAAGAAATCCCGCCGACGTGTCATCTGATACGCCCGGTAAAAATACTGACTCTCGCATGCCTCCCTAAATCTTGTCCAGGTAATATGTTGCTCGCCTATAATCAAGCGCTACGTGTCCCACCAGATCTCTGCCTCGTCTCGTACCTCAAGTATGCGGTAGTAGGCACGACTGGAGGGGGAGCCGAGTATACTAAAGGTGATACCACTAGTGGTAAAGTCAAGGTATGTACCTCTAGAGTCAGAACCGTCGGGGTCTTATAATCTGACGTGCCTATAATATCCTGACAAGTCTGTCCCTAACGGGCAGGCTCAACCCTAGCAAACCTCTCTGAAGACTCTGTCTCAGGAGAATCTATCGGCCTCTTACGTGGTCGCCCACGTCTCGGTACCGGAACATGTGTATGTGTCATATTTGTAAACAAAATGTTACCCATATATCACTATAGGTATGAAAATTATAAAATTACATAATTTACCTATTGGTCGTCTAGAGATGTCGTGTCACTGCTTAGTCCCCCAAATAGAACCTCGTCAAATATACCACGGAATTTCGAATCGAGAAAATCGATAGAAATCCGCAAAATCCGAAAATATCCAGATAAACTCGCAAAACTCGTAAAAATAAGTATCATAAAATTGCTCTGATACCAAATAAATTGGTATCAGATAAACTCAAAAATCTGAAACAGGTATCGCAAACCTGCTCTGATACCAAATAAATTGTCACGCCCCAGGTAGTCCCTGCCAGAAGAAATTTCGACAGTATCTCTCCTGTACGGGAGACAATATGAATCCTAGAATATATATATCACTCCTCGGCCCACACGGCCGGAACAATACAATACAAATAACAACAATCCACGCAATTATATATATATTTGATCCACACAATTTATATAGACAATCCACGCAGTCTAATATACAGCCTCCAGTTGTCAACAAAATTTATAGAAAGGAAAGATGATCTAGAAATCATCGTAGATATATGTAAACTCTTACTCCACTGCAACGAAGAAAACACAATCAATGAAATAATGGAAATACCGCAGCGAAAAACATAAGAAGCAAACCCAAAGAGTTCAATATAAAGTCCTCAATACAAGAACCCACAACACCGGTTTATGACGACATAAAATGAATACAAAACATCTACAACCGAACATCGTCGCAACAATGGGGGGCTAGCGACTGGAATCTCCTAACGGCCTCAACTTGAAAAGTATTAGTGTAACGGTGTGAGTTCAAAGAACTCAGCAGGTAACCGATAGATATGTACTGTAGTAACTAACATTAAGCATGTAATACAGTCTACAGCAAGAATAATAAGAAATGCATAATTGAAATAAACTGTACTCACCTGCGAGACTTGAGCATATGACTGTGAACATACACAGATAAAAATAGTCAGAGCAAATAATCATGTATCCTGTATGCATGTCAATCATATGTAGCCACCAAAATGCATCATCCAATATGCAACAATCACAATAAATGCAATCTGTGCATATGATGCAATATGACAAGGTCACCCCTGACGCCAGTCAGCCATCTCACACGCGATGGTGAGACCGAGTGGTTAGAGCTGTGACACCGTGCACTCTGCCATCGCTACCCCTGAAGAGTGACCGAGTGGATGGGATGCTGTCGGAGTACACCTATCCTCCTACCTCAAACATAGTGAGGGAGCCCAATGCTCACATCTCCCGGTACACGATGACGGGGAGAGATCCCTGCCTGCTACCACGCTGTAGTCGCACTACCCATGAGCTGACCAGCGGAGCACTACAGAGCAACTGCCATACACACCCTGGGTGTTGTGCCACTACCCATGCAGTGGTCACGTTGTGTGCAGGCCCATGTAGCCGGCCGACGAGCTCAATAATAATGGAGTCGTCAATCACCCAGTATGCAATCATGCGATATGGTGCATGCGGCTACAGTATGTCATACCTGAACATATCCTCCTCCATATATGTAGGTGCCAAAGAGATAAACACATATATAACAAGGATAATAAACCACATGAATCCAACATCACATATCCAACATGTCCATCTACTAATCTAGTATAGAGAGAAGCATAATAAATAGTTCTATCTCTATGAGCACAGATAAGCATAGCAAGAAAGAAAAGCATTCTAGACTAAGGTATAGCAGCTATCAGTAGAAGCATATATCAGGTATCAACTAAACTAAACCAGGGGAGTACTAACTACCAACACTAGTAAGTATATATAAACTGCACATATCACAAGACACTATCAAAAGATAAGTCAAAGGGTACCCGCCTCAAATAGAAGGTACTATCAAGCAACACAAAGTCGAGACGCCCGTCTCGAATCAAAATCCTACGTCAAACAATATATAAATATTTTATTTAGCTAAATCCAAATGAATAGCTAAATAAAATTCCTAATACTAAATTAGGACAAAACCCTAATCACACAACCTTATCCTATCTAATTAAATCTAACGGTCAATTAGGATTAGTTATCTAATCCCTAATCTCCCATTAGATTAGAAATCCAACGGTTGATTAGGGTTAATTACCTTAACCCTAATCATTCCATTAGACTAATTCTAAACAATTAAATCTAATCACACTAATCATGTATCAACTAGTAATCAAATTTATTACTAGTTCAATACATACCTAATTCATTAACAATATAAATTAATTACCCTACACCTTACCTCGAACAAGCTGCTGTTGGAGCCAAAGAGAATTCACAGAACACAATCCTACTGAAATCCTTCCCTACTTAATCGGTCCAAGGTGAGATCAAAATTAGAGATCCCAAATCCAAACAACAACCTAATTAACAACCTAAGCTTACCTCAATCGGTTGTCTCCAGAAGGTATCGCCTAATCCGATCCAATTTGACGAGACATAGATCGTTCTGTGAACAACTCAAGAAGAAGGAACTGAAGGTCAATCGGCCGAAGACAACCAAAATCAAGCCCTAATCTAGTGGAATCCGGCGATGTAGAAAGAAAGGGAGAAGAATCGCCTAAGACATCTTTATGCCGACGATCAATGAATCTGGATCGATCTAGTGGCGTCAGATCTAACCAATCCCCTCCAATATTTGGTGAACGGAAGGAGATCATAGGCTCCGCCGTGCTCCAGCAAGCTCCGGCGAAAGAGGATGATTGAGAGGAGAGGATCGATCCATCGCCTCCGATTCATGCGAGTGAGAGGATTGTGAGCAGAGGGGAAGAGAGGGGAAGAAGAGATCCGGAAATCAGGGACTCCTGGTTCGATCTCCAGCAAGGCTTCGACGACGTGCTCCTCCAGCAATGTCGACAGTCGTCGAAAATTCGTCGGCTTTGGTTCGTCCGCGAGAGAACAAGAGGAAGGGGAAGAAGAGAGGATCGGGATCTGGTGGAGAGGAGAGTTCGGATCGGCGATGGGTTTGGGGGGATTAAAAATAAAATAAAAGAAATATAAATAATAAACATTTCCTCACTTAAATGGGTATCCCAAACAGGCCTAATCCGAACCCGTTGATTCGTCCCCACAAAACTCGTCGTACGAGTTCCGAAAAATTTCCAGAAAATTTTTAAAAATTTTGGAACAATTCTATAAGGATATTTTTTAAATAACCTAATAATTAAATTTTTCGATATCTTACAGTTTACATGATAATCCTTATGAGCTCCTCAAGGGGACACCATCAACCTAGATAACTAGGACACAGTTTCCTTCTATAATCAACAACACACCATGTAAATAATATTATTTCCCAACTTATCAAGCCTATTGATTTAACGAATAAATCTCACCCATTGATAAATTAAAGAAATAAATACTAAGTATATGTGCTTGTTATTATATCGGGATTAAGAGTACACACATCCATAATAACAGAGATTCTGTTCTTTTATGCAGTCAGTATAAAAAGAAACATTCTCAAATGGTCATGCTCAATACACACATAGTGTACTTGTGTAATTTTATAGTCAATATAAACTAATACTAAATTACACTACAACCATTCTAATTGTTTGTCCCAATCCATCTTGGTTGTGAGCAACTATTTATAATTTAAAAGGAACTGATAACATGATCTTCTGTATGACACCACACACCATGTTATCTATAATATAAATTAAATGGACAACTGCATTTAACTAAATGCAGACATTTGACCAATGTGATTCTCATTTCAAAATAAATGTTCATACAAAAAGCTAGGCTTTTAGTATACATCCTAACAATCCACCTGAGGGCGCCTCCAAGCTCCATGGAGGGCACCCTCTGCCCAGTTTCCAGGGTGCCTCCAAGCTCCATGGAGGGTGCCCTCTGCCCTGCTGCATGGAGGTCTTCGACTAGTGCACCCGAGGTGCCTCCAAGCTCCATAGAGGGCACCTCAGGTATTGTTCATCCGAGGCTTTAGATCTTTTTCACTCCCTATAAGATGTGTTAGTCCAAAATACAAAACATATCCTGCAAAATAGAATTAATCACAATAAAATAAGATTAAGATAAATATTTGACAGTCACCAATGTTGGTTGGTCCTAGGAAGATCGTACCGGTTCTACTGTATAAAAATTTTATACAAGTGTCGAACTTTTCCTAAACAACCTATTGTGTTCTTTAGAAGTTAAATTAGGAATCGCAAACAGAACTTAACATTATTGATTCCAAATTTAACTTATCTATTCTTAATGGTATAGACTCGGATCGCAAGCAGAACTTAACACTATTGATCCAAATTCACCAACATTATAAATTCAATTAAATATTAATTTCCAAAATTGGCTTTCAGGACTGCATGGCGAGGCACTAGTCCTTCTTGGGTATGGGATCATCCACCACCGCCTAAACAAAGCCTTTTAAGGAAAGCTAATATTTAATTTTCTTATATAACTCTAGGTTTAACCAAAAAGAACAATCGAATCACAAATTCAAAAAATAAAAACACAAACTCGAATTACAAATTTGAAAAACTAGAATCTAATGCCTCTTGTATTTGGAATTCTTACAAAGAAAAATAACTAGCATGATGCGGAAGAAAATTACTAGTTATACCTTTTCTTTGTAAGCTAATAACCTCGAGATCTTCTGTAGTATTCCTCACCTCACCTTGGACGTTGTGTGGACGACGATCCTCCAAGATGAACACCACTCAAAAGCCTTCTTCCTCCTTCTCTAATATTCGACCACCACCACCACCAAGGAGCAAAAGAGAGCAAGGGGAAAAGAATAGGGAGAGGGTTGGCCACTATGGAGATCACCAACAAGAGAATAAGAATTGATATATCATGAGGCCTTTCCTCCCCTTCTTTTAAATTACTTGTCCAAGGTAAATAAGGAAAGACTTTTTACAAAAAATAAAATCTTCCTCTTTTTTTCCTTTTCCCCTTTTATTTGTCCATTTCCTTTCCCTTGATTGATTCAATTGAATGATTGGCCGACCCCTTGCTTGGGCACCAAGCAAGGGTGGCCGACCACTTAAAAGGAAGAAAATAATCTTGTAAAAAATTTTATAAGCAAAGAAGAAAAACTCTTATAAAATTATACAAGCTCTCTTTTAATTTCCTAAGGTGGATGTTTTAAAAGGAAAGTTTTAAAAATTAAAACCAAGTTTTAAAATTTAAAACTTCTCATCTAAAATTTCCTTTTTTAACATGGTTACAAAAATAGAAAGTTTCAAATTTAAAACTTCTCTTCCTTTTTTCTAAAAACCATGAGGATGATTTAAAAAGGAAAGTTTTAAAAACTTTTGAAATTTCTTTTAAACAATGTGGTCTAATTCAAATAAGGAAAGTTTTGTAAATTTAAAATCCTTCTTTTAAACTTGTAGTTATCTACGAAGAGAAGATTTTAAAAATTCAAAACACCCCTCCTAATTTGATTTATGGTGGCCGGCCCCTCGAAACTAATTGTGGTCGACCCCCTTAGGAAGAATAGTGGTCGGCCCTTGGCTTGGTCACCCAGCCTTGGCCCGAACCCCTCTTGGACACCAAGATGGGCTTTATATGGATGGACTAGAGGCTTTAATGAGGCTATGACAGGGATCTAGAGGAGAAATTTGTTTTGGCCTTCCGATGAGCTTGAGTATCCCGTGTTCGCCCCGAACACACAACTCAAGTTCATCAAGAATAACTCATTCCACTAGAGAGTTATTATTGCACTACCGCACCAATCCCAAATTACATTATGGGCTCCTTCTTATCATGAGTGTGTTAATCTCCCTGTGTTTAAGATATCGAATGCCCATTAATTTAATTGAGTTACTGACAACTCACTATAATTAATGTCTTAGTCTAAGAGTAGTACCACTCAACCTCATTGTCATGTCAGACTAAGTCCACCTGTAGGGTTTAAAATGACAATCCTTATGAGCTCCTCTTGGGGGCATTCTCAACCTAGATTACTAGGACATAGTTTTCTTCTATAATTAACAACATACACTATAAGTAATATCATTTTCTAACTTATCGGGCCTATTGATTTATCGAGCTAAATCTCACCCTTTGACAAGTTAAAGAAATAAATACTAAATGTATATGCTTGTTATTATATTAGGATTAAGAGCACACACTTCCATAATAACTAAGGTCTAGTTCTTTTATTAAGTCAGTATAAAAAGAACTTACCTAAAATAGTCCTACTCAATACATTTAGAGTGTACTAGTGTAATTTATTAGTCAAGATAAACTAATACCTAATTACATTATGACTATTCCAATGGTTTGTTCCTTTCCATCTTAGTTGTGAGCAACCATTTATAATTTATAAAGAACTGATAACATGATCTTCTGTGTGTGACACCACACACCATGTTATCTATAATATAAATTAATTGAACAACTACACTTAACAAATAAAATGTAGACTTTTGACCAATGTGATTCTTTTATTTTAAAAATAAATGTTTACAAAAGCTAGACTTTTAGTATACACTCTAACAATCTCCCACTTATACTAAAAGACTAAGTTGCCATATCTGCTGCCATACATCTGATTCTCATCCCCTCCACATGCCGATTAAAAGCTTTCGCTGGAAGGGCCTTAGAGAATCTGCCAGGTTATCTGCTGATGCAATCTTGGCGACAACAACTTCTCCTCGCTTGACGATGAATCGTATCAGGTGGTACTTGCGCTCTATATGTTTACTCACCTTATGGGCGCGTGGTTCCTTCAAGTTTGCAACTGCACCGCTATTATCACAATAAATTGTGATGATTTTGGGCAAACCAGGAATCACATCTAAGTCCATTAGGAAGTTCCTGAGCCAAACAGCTTCTTTGGCTGCCACATACTCAGCTTCCATGGTTGAGTCTGAAACATATTTCTGCTTGACACTCCTCCATGCAATGGCTTCACCTCCTAAAGTAAACACATAGCCTGATGCAGACTAACTATTGTCCCTATCTGATTGAAAATCTGAATCTGTGTAACCCACAGGGAGCAAATCGTCTGCTTGGTAAACTAGCATATAATCTCTAGTCCTTCTCAGGTACTTTAATATATACTTTATAGCAGTCCAATGTCCTTGTCCAGGGTTACTATGATATCTGCTAACCATGCCCATGACAAAACACATATCCGGTCTCGTACACAGCATTGCATACATTAGGCTGTTAGTTAGAGCCCTAGAGCCAATCATTTGATGATTATTGTATGGACTCATTGTATAATATTTCGTATGTATATAAAGGCATTTGTTTATGGTTATTATACTTACTTGTATTGGTGCCAAATAACTAAGTATAATAGCGTCCTTGAGTAGAAGGTTCTACCTATATCAATCGATTGCTTGAATCGATAGTGAGATGATATAGGGAACACTACTCTTAATCATTCCTAGTCAAGTATTAACATTCAGGGACAATGTTAATACGACGAGACTAGCATGTAGGTCAACTCAATGACTTGATCTCATAAGTCATGGATATAGAGATATCAAGTTGACACATGGGTATGCATTGGAGAATGTATACTGAATGACCCGCCATGAGAAGGTATCATGGATCATTATATGAGTGTCATATACTTTCTCATGTGGCTATTAGTATGACTATTAGTCCTTGGACCTGAAGTCACCATGGTTCCCTACATAAGGAGTTACATACTTTGGCTTCATCAAACGTCACCCGTAACTGGGTGGACTATAAAGGCGATTACTGGGTATGTAACAAATTATGCGGAGAGATGTGAGTGATGTAGATGGGATCTATCCCTCCTATATGATGGGAGTGACATCATTATTCTTGATAGAGTGAGACCACTAAGTGCATGACCATACCCAAATGAGTCAATATGAGATGTTGAGCTCATTTAATTGAGTGAGTCTACTTGGGATTCAAGATTTAGATTGATTAGAGGATGACATAGTCTATGCCTCATATTGATCTATCTAGATGTCAAGGATAGAAGGACACTTGTAATATATTGTGAAGGGTCACAACTAGTAGTCACAAGGTGATGTTAGATCTCAACATTCTTGTAACTTGGGTAGTAATGATGTGTTGCTAGATACCGCTCATTACTTATGCTTCTAAATGGGTTTAGGAGCATTGCCAACGTTACAAGAACCTATAGGGTCACACACATAGGGCAATTAGATGGAGATTAGGTTCATTTGATGAACCAAGAGGATTAGGTTCATGTGATGAACCAAATTGGATTAAGAGTAATCCAAAGTAAACTAATTGAGTTGGACTCAATTTGGTTCATGTGTTAAATGAGTCTAATTTGGACTTAGACTCATTGAGCCAATTTAATTCAATGAATAAAGATTCATTAAATTAAAATTGACTTAAACCAATGGTTAGATTTGATCAACCATGGGAGAGAAGTGGTCAAGTTTGACTTGACTTGAGAGGAAGATGAAAGGTCAAGTTTGACTTGACCATTGCCACCTCATTTGTGAGTTGGCATTGAGTGGGCTAATTATGATGTGTCACATCATCAAGGCTAGCACATGTGTGTGCCACCTCATGAGGGAGATCAAGAGTTGTGACTCTTGATATCCCATGGAGGTTTAAAAGCCTTCTTGAAGTGGCTGGCCACTTAACTCAAGGGTGAGTTTCATTTTGGTTTTGTAACCTCCTTCTTCTTCCTCCTCTCATCTTTTTCTCCCTCTCCTCCACCTTGGCCGAACCTTCAAAGGTGATAGCACACCTTTTGTTTGTTTTTCTCCACCTAATCGTTCGTGTGGATACGTATAGAGGAGTGTCCACTTGAACACTCTCGAGATCCGGCAAACTTGGACGAGCGGGATAAGCGAAGGGCTTCGCATCAAGGGTAATCTCTCTACCATGTAGATCTAGAGTAGATCTAGGTTTAGAAACTTGTACACGTAAAGTTTTTGAAATTATTTTCTTCGCACGGATCCGGTGGCATGGGATTTCGAGGTTTCCGCAACGCAAAAAGCGATTTTTGCGGCTCGGAAATCCCAACAGTGGTATTAGAGCCACGTGCAAAGCGTGTATGAGTTTCATTTTGTATTTTTATGAAAAAATACAGATCTGTAACTTTCTGTAAGTTTGTGATTTTTATGTATTTTATGGGTATTTTTCTCGTAGAAGCGAAGCAACAAGTTGTTGGACACTTGTAGGCTTCGAAAACCGAGAAAAACCTTCCGAAACGGCAAGGTCTCGCCCAAACAAATTTATTTTTGTTTGGGACAGTGACTTAAGCTGTTGTAGGATCGCTTAGGAACACTCACGATGGTTATATCGCAAGTAGGGGTGCTGCCCCTAACCCCGCAAGGGGCTTTGTTCCGCGATTGCGCCCGAAAATCGCTAATTGGGACCGCCGGGAAGTTGCGACTCATAAAATCGTAAAAATATTAGAAAAATTATAGAAATTTATGGAAATCATATAATTTAGAAATATAAATCATTTTGTGATGGTCATGGTCCAAAGAACCCAATTTGATTGGAAATATGTGTTGTAATTCATAATGTGGCATGCGCACCATTTTGTGTGTTTGTGCTTGTTGTACTTGATTCGCGACCTGCGCGTCGTGCCCTTCTATTTATATTCCTATTGTAAAAGAGTTTTAGACTCGAATGTAACTCGAGTTTTACCTTTTTCTAATGTACAAAATGAGGCGGTGGAAGGTCCACTCGAGGAGGAGTTACGAGGAGGGTGCGAGCAACACATGACGGTCAAAGGGAGGAGCTTGGAGAAGCTATTGACCCTAGGTTGACCAACCGATCTTCTCATTGGCTTAAGAAGATCGTAGTAGGGCCATGACTAATGACAAAATTTAATTAATTGCTTGTGTGTGTGTATGTGATGCATGCTAGATTAGTAATTAATTAGTGCCTTAACGATTAGATTTGATTTAAATCGCGTACTTGATACACATCGTCGATTAGATTAGATCTCAATCGCGTCAACTCGAAATGCCTACCATGCCGTGATACCCATCACTACCTCGATCGCATGTTGTTGTTGAATCTGCCAAAGCAGAGCAACGCATATTATCTTGGTAGAGTGCGGAGGGACAATCTTGGTCCCGCCTATGAACGCATGGGTGAGTACAACCCAATTAGATTGAGTAACTAGTTAACTCAATTGGATCGAGTTTAACTATAGGCATTTTCCAATGGTTGGTAGATAGATCAAAATCACATTTATATTAATTCTTGGGTGATTTAGCCAAAGCTAACTCAAGTTTTAATATATATGCCGATCTTGATCCTATAAACAAGAGTTGCATAGAGATGTAATTGGTAATTAGTTACCTACCGATCATACTAAGTCTTGGGTGATTTAGCCAAAGCTAACTTAGGGCGTAGTATGATGTGGATCTTGTCCCGCACGAATTATAGTTGGTTAGAATCTAGTAGGTGTGGTTTGACCACGTCCATGACTTGATTCTACAAAAGTTCTATAATTCAGTGGGAGCATCATTTAATTAAAGGCCTAATTAGATGATTAATTGGAATATGATATTTATTTTCTATATTTTTCTGTTGTAGATTACCATGTCGTCAAACACGAACTCCTTCTCCCTGCGTTCTGTCCTCGATAAGGACAAGCTCAATGGAGCTAACTTCCTAGACTGGTACAGGAACCTGAGAATAATTCTCACTCAGGAAAGAAAACTGTGCGTCATGGAGCAGCTCATTCCCGAGGCACCTCCTGCCATTGCCACGCGAGCTGATCGAGATGCTTACAAGAAGCATCAAGATGACGCATTAGATGTGTCATGTCTTATGCTTGCGACCATAAACTCTGAGCTTCAGAAGCAACACAAGTTGATGGGCGCTTATGATATGGTTGAACATCTTCGTCAACTATATCAAGGACAAGCGAGGCACGAGAGATTCGAGATCTCTAAGGCACTGTTTCAGTGCAAGATGCAAGATGGGACTCCCGTAGACCCATATGTACTCAAAATGATTGGGTACATAGAAAACCTACAGAGGTTGGATTCCCACTTGGCCAAGAGCTGGCCACTGACCTGATCTTGCAATCCTTGCCAAATAGCTATAGTCAATTCATTCTAAATTATAACATGAACGAAATTGACAAGCCACTGCCCGAGCTACTTATCATGTTAAGAACTGCTGAGCTCAACCTTAAGAAGGTTAAGCCCAATTCCATTCTGATGGTACAAAATCATAAGGGCAAGGGCAAGCCCAAAGGTAAGGGAAAGTCCCAAGTCAAGGGCAAAGGCAAGGCACTGAAACCCAAAGGAGGGGTTGCCAAGGATGCTACCTGCTTCCACTGCGGTCAGACCGGGCACTAGAAGAGGAACTGTAAAGTATAACTAGAAAATCTTAAGAAGAAGAGAAGTGAGACTTCAACTTCAGGTATATTTATTATAGAAGTCAATCTATCTATTTCTTCATCATGGGTATTAGATACCGGATGTGCTTCTCACATTTGTACTAAAGTGCATGTGCTGAGAAATAACAGAGCATTGATGAAGGGCAAGGTGGACCTACGCATAGGCAATGGAGCACGGGTTGCTACTGTTGCTGTAGAAACTTATTCTCTATCTCTGCCCTCTGGGCTTGTACTAGAATTGGATGATTGTTGTTATATGCCTTCTCTGACTAAGAACATTATATCAGTTTCTTGTTTAGACAAGAAAGGCTTTTCATTTATAATAAAGAACAAATGTTGTTCAGTTTATTTAAATGATATGTTCTATTGTAGCGCACCTCTGATGAACAGACTCTATATTCTAGACCTTGAGAACCATATATATAACATAAGTACCAAGAGGTTCAAGTCAAATGACATGAACTAAACCTATATCTGGCACTGTTGCTTAGGTCATATAAATGACAAACGCTTATCCCAGCTCCATAAAGATGGTTTGCTGGACTCATTTGATTTTGAATCATATGAGACATGTGAGTCATGCCTACAGGGCAAGATGACCAAGACTCCCTTTAGTGGACACAGCGAGAGAGCGACTGACTTGTTAGGATTTATACATAGTGATGTATGTGGACCTTTCAATGTCGCTTCTAGTGGTGGTTATAGATACTTCATTACATTTACTGATGATTTCAGTAGATATGGTTATGTGTATATGATGACACATAAGTCAGAATCCTTTGAAAAGTTCAAAGAATTTAAGAATAAAGTACAAAACCAGCTTGGCAAGAGAATTAAGATACTTCGATCAGATCGAGGTGGTGAATACCTTAGCCATGAGTTTCGTGACTATCTAGCTGAGTGTGGGATTCTATCTCAACTCACTTCTCCTAGAACACCACAGTGGAATGGTGTATCCGAAAGGAGGAATCGTACCTTATTAGATATGGTACGGTCTATGATGAGTCACACAGATCTTCCCATGTATCTTTGGGGCTATGCTATAGACACAGCAGCCTTCATTCTCAATCGAGTTCTATCTAAGGCTGTAATAAAGACACCATATAGGATATGGACTTGGAGAGATGTCCAGGTGTCTTTCATGAGGATTTGGGGTTGTGAGGCTTATGTTCGACATCAAGTCTCGGACAAATTGGGACCCAAATCCGATAAGTGCTATTTTATTGGATATCCCAAGGAAACGAAGGGATATTACTTCTACATTCCCAGTCAACACAAGATAGTTGTGGCTAAGACTGGGGTATTTCTAGAAAGGGATTTTGTTTCTAGAAAGACTAGTGGGAGTACATTCGATCTTGAAGAAGTTCAAGATGTGGACCATAGCACTAAAGCCTCGATGGAAGTTGAACTGAAACCATAAAGTGTTGTGGATGATGTTGTTCCACAAGGAGTTGAGGAACCACAACCAGTTCAAGTAGACCTACCTCTTCGTAGATCTGATAGGGTACATCGTCAGCCTGAGAGATACTCATTTCTCTCGTCTGACCATGATGACGTTGTGCTCATTGAGGATGAGCCTACCTCCTATCAGGAAGTTGTGATGAGACCAGATTCTGAGTCATGGCTAGAAGCCATGAGATCCGAGATGGAATCCATGTACACCAACCAAGTATGGACTTTGGTTGATCCACCTGAAGGGGTTAAACCCATTGGGTGTAAGTGGGTCTTTAAGAGAAAGATTGATATGAATGGACTTATATATAAGGGCCATTTGGTAGCAAAAGATTTCAAGAAAATTCATGGTATTGACTATGATGAAACCTTTTCTCTAGTAGTGATGTTTAAGTCCATTTGGATCATGCTTGCTATTGCAGCATACCACGATTATGAGATCTGGCAAATGGATGTCAAAACCACATTTCTGAATGGAAACCTGCTCGAGGATGTATACATGACATAACCTGAGGGTTTTGTAGATCCACAGCATACTGGCAGAGTATGCAAGCTGCATAGGTCCATTTATGGACTAAAGCAAGCTTCTTGGAGCTGGAATCTTCGATTTGATGATGCAATCAAACAGTTTGGTTTCATCAAGAATGAAGATGAACCTTGTGTCTACAAGAAGGTTGTAGGGAACACAGTTGTCTTCCTTGTATTGTATGTGGATGACATACTACTCATTGGGAACGACATCCCTTTGCTGCAGTCTGTCAAGACTTGGCTAGGGAATTGTTTCTCAATGAAGGACTTAGGTGAAGCAGCCCATATTCTAGGCATACAGATCTATAGAGATAGATCTAAGAGATTGCTTGGCCTAAGTCAGAGCACATATATTGACAAGGTATTACTACTGTTTGCCATGCAGAACTCCAAGAAGGGATTTCTGCCGATGTCACATGGTGTGAGTCTTTCGAAGACTCAAAGTCCCTCTTCTAGAGAGGAGAGAGACCGCATGGATACGATCCCTTATGCCTCAGCCATAGGGTCTATCATGTACGCCATGCTATGTACTCGTCCTGATGTCTCGTATGCTTTGAGCAAAACGAGTAAATCCCAGTCAGATCCAGGTGAAAGTCACTGGATAGCAGTCAAGAATATTCTTAAGTACTTGAGAAGGACTAAAGAATATTTCTTGATATATGGAGGCGATGACGAGCTAGCTGTAAAGAGTTACAGTGATTCTAGCTTCCAAACCGATCAGGATGACTATCGATCGTAGTTAGGGCTCGTGTTTTGCATAAATGGTGGTGCTGTGAGCTGGAAGAGTTTGAAGTAGGACACAGTTGCTGATTCTACAATAGAAGCCGAGTATATTACTGCATCAGAAGTAGCAAAAGAGGCAGTTTGGATCTGCAAGTTCATTACTGAGCTTGGGGTGGTTCCTAGCATAGCTGATCCGATTGAGCTCTATTGTGACAATAATAGAGCAATTGCATAGGCTAAGGAACCTCGCTCACACCAGTAGACCAAACACATACTACGACGCTTCCATCTCATTCGAGAGATTATCGATAGAGGATATGTGAAGATTTGCAGAGTACCCACAGAGGCTAACATCGCAGATCCCATGACCAAGTCTTTGGCACAGAGAAAACATGAGGGTCACACTAGGCCATTAGGCCTTAGAGCCTACACTGATTGGCACTAGTGCTAGTGGGAGATTGTTAGTTAGAGCCCTAGAGCCAATCATTTTATGATTGTTGTATGGACTCATTATAACATATTTCTTATGTATATAATGGCATTTGTTTATGGTTATTATACTTACTTGTATTGGTGCCAAATAACTAAGTATAATAGCGTCCTTGAGTAGAAGGTTCTTACCTATATCAATCGATTGGTTGAATCGATAGTGAGATGATATAGGGAACACTACTCTTAATCATTCCTAGTCAAGTATTAACATTCAGGGACAATGTTAATGCGACGAGACTAGCATGTAAGTCAACTCGATGACTTGATCTCACAAGTCATGGATATAGATATATCAAGTTAACACATGGGTATACATTGGAGAATGTATACTGAATGACCCGCCATGAGAAAGTATCATGGATCGTTATATGAGTGTCATATACTTTATCATGTGGCTATTAGTATGACTATTAGTCCTTGGACCTGAAGTCACCATGGTTCTCTACATAAGGAGTTACATACTTTGGCTTCGTCAAACGTCACCCGTAACTGGGTGGACTATAAAGGTGATTACTGGGTATGTAACAAATTATGCGGAGGGATGTGAGTGATGTAGATGGGATCTATCCCTCCTATATGACGAGAGTGACATCATTATTCTTGATAGAGTGAGACCACTAAGTGCATGACCATGCCCAAATGAGTCAATATGAGATGTTGAGCTCATTTAATTGAGTGAGTCTACATGGGATTCAAGATTTAGATTGATTAGAGGATGACACAGTCTACGCCTCATATTGATCAATTTAGATGTCAAGGATGGAAGGACACTTGTCATATATTGTGAAGGGTCACAACTAGTAGTCACAAGGTAAGGTTGGATCTCAACATTCTTGTAACTTGGGTAGTAATGATGTGTTGCTAGATACTGCTCATTACTTATGCTTCTAAATGGGTTTAGGAGCATTGCCAATGTTACAAGAACCTATAGGGTCACACACAAAGGGCAATTAGATGGAGATTAGGTTCATTTGATGAACCAAGAGGATTAGGTTCATGTGATGAACCAAATTGGATTAAGAGTAATCCAAAGTAAACTAATTGAGTTGGACTCAATTTGGTTCATGTGTTAAATGAGTCTAATTTGGACTTAGACTCATTGAGCTAATTTAATTCAATGAATAGAGATTCATTAAATTAAAAATTGACTTGAACCAATGGTTAGATTTGATCAACCATGGGAGAGAAGTGGTCAAGTTTGACTTGACTTGAGAGGAAGATGAAAGGTCAAGTTTGACTTGACCATTGCCACCTCATTTGTGAGTTGGCATTGAGTGGGCTAATTATGATGTGCCACATCATCAAGGCTAGCACATGTGTGTGTCACCTCATGAGGGAGATCAAGAGTTGTGACTCTTGATATCCCATGGAGGTTTAAAAGGTTTCTTGAAGTGGCCGGCCACTTAACTCAAGGGTGAGTTTCATTTTGGTTTTTAACCTCCTTCTTCTTCCTCCTCTCATCTTCTTCTCCCTCTCCTCCACCTTGGCCGAACCTTCAATGGTGCTAGCACACCTTTTGTTTGGTTTTCTCCACCTAATCGTTTGTGTGGATACGTATAGAGGAGTGTCCACTTGAACACTCTCGAGATCCGGCAAACTTGGACGAGCGGGATAAGTGAAGGGCTTTGCATCAAGGGTAATCTCTCTACCATGTAGATCTAGAGTAGATCTAGGTTTTGAAACTAGTACACGTAAAGTTTTTGAAATTATTTTCTTTGCACGGATCAGGTGGCATGGGATTTCGATGTTTCCGCAACGCAAAAAGCGGTTTTTACGGCTCGAAAGTCCCAACATAGGCTTCCCACAGCCGAAACATAAGGAACTGCCTTCATGTCCTCTATCTCCTTTGATGTCTTTGGAGATATCTCTTTGGAGAAAGCTACTCCATGCCTAAAAGGTAAGAAACCTTTCTTGGAGTTCTGCATGTTAAAACGAGCAAGGATTGTATCTATATATGAAGCTTGAGATATGCACAACATCCTTTTCTTGCGATCCCTTATGACTTTGATCCCAAGAATGTGTGCACATTCTCCTAAGTCCTTCATATCAAATTATTTGGATAACCATACCCTTACATTCAATAACACTTTAACATTGTTGCCAATTAACAAAATATCATCTACGTATAGTTCAAGAAATATCACTATGTTTCCGTTACACTTCTTGTATACACAAGACTCATTCGGATACTGAATAAATCCATATGACTGGATTACTTCATTAAACCGGATATTCCAATATCTTGAAGCTTTCTTCAATCCATAAATGGACCGATTCAGCTTGCACACTAGATGCTCTTTGCCTTTTTCAATGAATCCCTCTGGTTGCTTCATATGGATGTTTTCTTCAAGACTTCCGTTAAGGAAAGCTGTCTTGACATCCATTTGCCAAATCTCATAATCCATATGAGCGGCAATAGATAAGAGTATCTGGATAGACTTAAGTATAGCTAGCGGTGAAAAGGTCTCCTCATAATCGATTCTCTCTTTCTGAGTATACCCTTTCGCAACAAGTCTTGCTTTGAAGGTTTCTACCTTCCCGTCTTTCCCTCTTTTCCTTTTGTAGATCCACTTGCATCCAACGGCTTTTACACCATCTGGTGGTTCTACAAGTTCTCAGACTTTATTAGAATACATAGACTATATTTCAGAATTCATTGCCTTTTGCCAAGATACTGCATCTTTATCTTGGAGCGCTTCGTCATATGTCTGAGGATTAGGTTCATGTTTACCTGGGATCAAATCCGAAGACTCTCCCAAAAACATGAATCTCTTAGGTTGCCTTACAACTCTCCCACTATGACGAGGCACTGTCTCTGGTTGTGTATCATGTGTGACACGTGTTGCAGTCTCTTGTAGTACTTCATCTTGTACTGTTGGTACTAAAGTAGATGTGTCCTCTCTAATTTCTTCTAGAACAATTTCACTCTTGGACTTATGGTTTATTACATAATCTTCCTCTAAAAATTGAGCATTGGTGCTAACAATGATCTTCTAATTTTTAGGATTATAAAACAAACCACATTTCGTTTCCTTAGGATATCCCACAAACAGACAAACTTTTGTACGTGATTTCAACTTGTCAGTATCTCCCTTCAGCACATGTTCTGGACTACCCCATATCTGGATATGATTCAGACTAGGCTTACGCCCATTCCATAATTCCATGGGAGTAGAAGGAACTGTTTTTGTAACACCCATAAAGTTTCAAGTAACTTTATATAAATTTTTGCATGATTAGAATGAGCTTTATGTGGACTCTTTCAAAAAATAATAATAATAATAGAAAATAGACCCAAAAAGAAGCATGGTCAATGTTCGAACCTTGAACCTTTTAGTAAGTGACAAAGCTTTATGTGGTATGGGAGAACCATTAGCTCAAGAGGGAATGTTGTTAGGAAGGAAAGGGAAATTGTAGTTAAGGGTAGGGAGAGTGAAGGGACACCTTTCTCCCTTCACTTAGAAGGAAAAGTTTATCTTTCTTTTCTCCCTTCACTTAGAATGAAAAGTTCATTTTTCCTTTCTCCCTTCATTTAGGGAAAATAAAGTAAGGGAATGAAAAGGTGGTTTTCCCTTTCTCCCTTCATTTAGAATAAATAGAAGTAAGAGAAAGAAAAGTTGTTCTTTTTCTTCTTCCTCCTTCTTCCTCCCTCCACCGAAACCCTAAGCCTCTTCTCTCCCATTGCCGAATTCAAGATAAAGGTTTCTTCCTAGGAAAACTTCACAAAGAGAAGTCCTTAAAACATACTTCTTCTTACAAGCAAAATAAGAAAAAGGGAGTTCTAGAAGTGAAAAGTCTTCTTCTTCTTCTCCACCAAGGGTATTTTCTTAGTAAACCAAGCAAGAGGATGTAAGTATTCCCCTCACCTGCAATACAAGTAGTTTTCTTTGTTGTTGTTTTTTTTATGTTGCTTAAAAACCTAGGATCATGCTCATGAAGTTTCGGCCAAGAAGAAATAAAAGGCTTAGGGAAGTTTAAACTCCAATTAGACTTTCTTATGTTTTCTCTCATGATACCTAATATGTTATGTGATGTTATTAAGATTCTATTCATGGTTGATGTTGCTTAAAAACCTAGGAACATGTCCTTGAAGTTTCGGCCAAAAAGAAATAAAAGGCTTAGAGAAGTTGAAACCCAAATTAGACTTGTTTATGCTTTCTCTCATGATACCTAATATGTTATGTGATGTTATTATGATGCTATTCATGGTTGATGTTGCTTAAAAACCTAGGGTCATGTCCTTGAAGTTTCAGCCAAAAAGAAATAAAAGGCTTAGAGAAGTTTAAACTCCAATTAGACTAGCTTATGTTTTCTCTCATGATACCTAATATGTTATGTGATGTTATTAAGATGCTATTCATGGTTGATGTTGCTTAAAAACCTAGGATCATGCCCTTGAAGTTTCGGCCAAAAAGAAATAAAAGGCTTAGGGAAGTTCAAACTCCAAATAGACTTGCTTATGCTTTCTCTCATAATACCTAATATGTTATGTGATGTTATTAAGATGCTATTCATGGTTAATGTTGCTTAAAACCTAGGATTAGGTTTTATAAGTTTTGGCCAAGACTTGAAATTAGGGTTAGAAACTCATTTGTGCTTGCTAAAAGTCTCACTTGCCATGCCATATATTATGTGATGTTAGTTTAAAGTTTCATGCTTAAAGTTGCTTAAAAGAAACCTAGAATCATGTTTCCAAGTTTCGGCCAAGACTTGAAATTAGGGTTAGAAACTCATTTGTGTTTGCTAAAAGTCTCACTTGCCATGCCATATATTATGTGATGTTAGTTTAAAGTTTCATGCTTAAAGTTGCTTAAAAGGAACCTAGAATCATGTTTCCAAGTTTCAGCCAAGACTTGAAGTTAGGGTTAGAAACTCATTTATGCATGCTAAAAGTCTCACTTGCTATGCCATGTATTATGTGATATTAGTTTAAAGTTTCATGCTTAAAGTTGCTTAAAAGAAACCTATAATCATGCTTTATAAGTTTGGCCAAGATTTGAAATTTGGGTTAGAAACTCATCTTTGCTTGCTAAAAGTCTCACTTGCTATGCCATGTATTGTGTGATATTGGGTTAAAGTCTCCATGCTTAATGTTGCTCAAAAAAAAAAAAACTAGGACTAGGTCTTGTGTATGTTTCGGCCAAACCAAGAAACTAGGGTTAGAGGTCCTCCTATGTTTGCTAAAGGTCCCCTCATGTTATGATAAGTACCATGTGATGCTAGTATGATGCTTTCCTTGTTTTAAAGTTGCTTAAGACCTAAGACCATGCCCTTGTAAGTTTCGGCCAAGACATGGAATTAGGGTTTTGTAGAAAGTTCAAAACCCCAACTATGCATGATAATGACTCTCTATGATATGCTATGTGATGTGTGAACCTTATGTCACCATGTTATACTTATGCAAGGTTTATGTATGATGAAATGCCTAAGAGTTGCTTCCCTATAAGTTGGGATTAATAGCACTCTTTATGATATGACAAGGAACATGATATGCTATTTTACTTTTGTATGGCTTGTACCGGACCCTAAGCATGGTCCAGGGGATGGGCTCCTATGTCGCCCCTAGGTCGAAGCACGGGCCTAGTTTCCTAGTAGGTTCGGGATTAGCTACCTCGGATTTATTTAGGATGCGCGCAAATCATGTATGTGGTACAATGTCGGGCCCTCATGTTGAGATTTATATTTAAGTACCTATATGATATATGTTTTCAAAAGAACATTTTTGCATATACTTATTTCATGCTATTTGATTATTATGCTTCATGAAAATGCTCTCTTGTGATATGTCTATGATGCCTAAATGAACATGCTACTACCTTATGCTTATGCTCTCGTATGCTATGTTTATGATTTGCCAAATGAGTATGACACTACTTATGCTATTATGAAAAATGTTAAATCTATGTGTTGATTAGATGAACATGTCATTACTCTATATCAATTTCATGATGTATGTTTTGTGAGTAGGAAAGAATCTTACTAAGCCTATGTGCTTATAGTTTTACTTTTCCTTGTACTGCAGAAAAGGATAAAGAATGGCTAAACTAAAGGGAGCAGCAGGAGGGGCAAAGGATGTGTGTGGCAGTGGCATGGTGGAGGAGATCTGTTTTGTGTTTCAAGACTTATGCATGTTCTAAGTTTTGCATGTTAACTTGTTTTTCTACTTGATGCTTTTAATGTTTGCTACTTGATTATCTCTTTTTATTATTTCCATGAATCTTGAACTAATAGGCGCTTGGTTTAGTTAAAGAATTGCTAAGAAACTTTTTATTGTGCTTGGATGTTAAGGTAACTAAATTATGCTTGAATTCTATGTTATGTTCAGTGATTAAATATTAAATTAAGTTACGCACATGAATGCTAAGCATGCTCACATGTTTAATATGTTTACATGATTATATAGTTCTCTATGTATGTTTTAAATTTTAAATTCTTCCACTGCAATGATCGCACATGTATGTATGTTCATGTAGCGCCGCCCTTGCTATCAGTAGGGGAAGGGCAGGTGTTACAGGTTGGTATCAGAGCAGGTCTGCCTTTCCACTACACACACATCAAGCCTCCATCCTGCCGCTCCAAGTAAGAAGTTCTATGCCTACTCTATTTCTTTTATGTATGATAAGGAATGCCTTAGTCTAAGTATGCATGAATGTAGGTTAAAATGATAATGACCTTATGCTAGCCTTGTTGTCATTGATGAAGATAAGCATGGCTAGAAGACGCAATAACAGAGTCGATGAGACAGTGCCCCCACCTGATCTGATGCATGTAGTTACTGAACTCCAACGTCAGCTTACAGAATAGTAGCAAGTGATTAATGCTCTAATGAATCAATAAGGGAACCCTACCACCCCACCAGTGAACCAGAATACGATGCCAGTCGTACCTACAGCTGCACCAGTACCACCGATAGGCCCAGCCCAGTGGTTCGACAAGAGGCGTATCTAATTCAGTAGCAGAGGCTGAAGCCGGAAAATTTCTCAGGTATATGTGAACCATAGGATGCCCAGGCCTGGTTCGCCACCACGGTCAGACCGTAGTGTCTTGATACGTTTACCAAGACGTTTCTCCACATCAGCCCTATATTCTTTCAACTTATCAAAGCATTCAGACTTGCGACGTATCAAGTAAATGTATCTGTATCTTGAATAATCGTCTATAAAGGAGACAAAATATTCATAACCACCTCTTGCCTGGATAGATATAGGACCACACAAATCAGAATGAACTAGTTCTAACACATCTTTGGCTCTATACCCCTTGGCTTTAAAAGGTCTCTTGGTAATTTTACCTTCCAAGCAAGATTCACAGGATGGAAAATTTTCCAACTCTAATGAACCCAAGAGTCCATCGGCTACAAGCCTTTTAATCCTACTTAAGTTAATATGACCAAGCCTTAGATGCCAAAGATATGTTTGGTTCATTTCGGAAGGTTCCTTTCTCTTGTTGGAATTAGAAGATGTGTTATTAATTTTCATTTTTTTCTTTGTGGAAGAAACTGGATTTAAAGTATATAAATTGTCAACCAATGCACCAGAACAGATAATAACCCTATTTCTCTTTATAACCACATTGCTATTAAAAGAAATAGAATATCCATCCAAATACAGTTTAGAAACTGAAATTAAATTCATTCTAAAACTGGGCACATAAAGACAATTTTTAAAACTAAACTTCTATTCCTATCAAAAGATAAGTAGACGTCTCCCACTGCAACAGCCGTCACCTTAGTAGCATTGCTCATGTAAACGGTTATCTCTCCTTCAAATAGTCATCAAGTTTCCTGGAACCCCTGCAAAGAGTTGCAGACATGATCAGTGGCTCCCGTATCTACACACCAGGTGCTGATAGATAACACCGTTAAACATGTTTTAACTACTAGAGAATGAGATATACCTTTTTTGTTCTGATTCCTACAAGGAAAGTCCGTCTTTCAATGTCTTGACCGCTTGCAAATAAAGCACTTGCCATTCGGCTTCTTCATTCAAGCTTTTTATCTTGTACCCTGAGGTTTATTCACCTTCTTTGTTGAAAAAACCTGTTTCTTGTTCTTCTTGCCTTTCGACTTAGAAGTAGAACTATTTTCAGCATAGTGAATCTGAGAATTATAACGAAATATACCTTCTGCTGCCTGTAGTTTTGTCAGAAGTTCCGCCAACGTATACTCCCTTTTGTTCATGTTATAGTTCAGGAGGAACTGCTCAAAACTTCTGGGTAGCGTTTGCAGAATTATATCGACCTGGGTTTCCCCATCGATTTCACCTCCAAGGACTTGTATTTCGTTCAGATAAGCCATCATTTTGAGGATATGATCCCTTACGGGTGACCCCTCTGACATGGTGGCTATCATTAGCTTTCTCATTGCCTCTTGCCTAGCAGTCCGACTCTGGTGTCCAAAGAGTTCTTTAAGATTGTTCATTATATCATAAGCAGTTGGTAAGTCTTGATGCTAATGTTGCAATACATTTGACATTGAAGCCAAAATGTAACACCGCACCATCTCATCTGCTTTTACCCATTTCTTATGATACTCAATCTCCTCTGGGGTAGAATCATTGTTAGGTGTTTCTAGGCATACTTCTGATAGTACAAACTTATAGCTTTCAGCAGTTAAGACAATGTCCAGGTTTCTTTTCCAATCTATGTAGTTTGGACCAGTAAGTCTGTTCTCTTTCAGTATAATGGCCAGTGGGTTGAAAGACATCATAAGAATCACAAAATAAATTTTGGTCAGGACTCTAAATTTAGAATAATATTGATTCCTCAAACAATACTATTTAAATTTACCAACTCCTCAAAACACCGTGAATATTGCATGCCACGTTAGTGTGGACGTATACAAATTCAACATTTGTAAGAGTAGGGTTTTACCCATTAATTTTATTATCTTGTCATCCTAACTTTATAACAAATAAAATTAATAGTTGGTTTTACTTTGGTCACACAAAAACAATAGCAGTGACTCTGTTGGGGAGGATACTATTGAATGCGTCTAAGTGTATACCATTACTTAATACTTAGTCCATTAAATAGGATGGTGCCCCTTCAGTTGGAGAAGATCACATGCTCCTAAATAATTTCCTATAACCATCCATAAAGGAAGTTTGATCTAGTGATCCGCAACAAACCCATCCGTTGTGGAGGGTGGCACTCAGAGCCAACACACAAGCTTGTTGAGTCACTTACAAACCAGTAATGGAGACCATGGAATTTATTTAAAAAAACTCTCTCCCACTTACTTATTTAAGGTGAGGAATTTTAACCTATGCTAGCATACATCACATGCACACACACATCACAGTAAATAAAAGCAATAAATATAGAAATTAATTTTCCAACTATTATGGTATTTTCCATCACTGTCCTCCGTGTGTTCCAACCCTAGCTGCTGCCATCTTTAGTCACTGCCATCGGGTCCAATCGTCGTATCTATCTTGCTTCTTATTCCGCTGTGCCTCTGGTCCTCCAATAGCACCACACCTCGCAAGGATACGATTCGCGACAAATATAAGATTTTACATATATCGATCATATATTCCACAAAGGAATGTACATATAATCTAGATGGAAAAATAAAATTCTAAAAACCTAGGCCTAATACAGCTCCTGCTGTATTAGTTACACACAATCATGCACACACAAAATAATGCCCTTGACATGTCCAAGGGTCTAATCACACACAATATCTATATGTCATAATAGTTGGAGACTGTAACCACAAAGATAGCACATCCTACTATTATCCTGCCTAAATTATGTATGACATGTGCATAATCTATTTGAAAACTAAAACACACAGAGGCAAACCCTAGCTCTGATACCAATTGTTGGTTGGTCCTAGGAAGATCGTACCGGTTCCACTGTACAAAAATTTGGTACAAGTGTCGAACTTTTCCTAAACAACCTATTGTGTTCTTTAGAAGTTAAATTAGGAATCGCAAACGGAACTTAACATTATTGATTCCAAATTTAACTTATCTGTTCTTAATGGTTTAGACTCAGATCGCAAGCGAAACTTAACACTATTGATCCAAATCCACCTATATTATAAATTCAATTAAATATTAATTTCCAAAATTAGCTTCCAGGACTGCATGGCTAGGCACTAGTCCTTCTTAGGTATGGGATCATCCACCACCGCCTAGACAAAGCCTTTTAAGGAAACCTATATTTAATTTCCTTATATAACTCTAGGTTTAACCAAAAAGAACAATCGAATCATAAATTCAAAAAATAAAAACACAAACTCAAATTACAAATTCGAAAAACTAGAATCTAATGCCTCTTGTGTTTGGAATTCTTACAAAGAAAAATAACTAGCATGATGCGGAAGAAAATTACTAGTTATACCTTTTCTTTGTATGCTAATAACCTCGAGATCTTCTATCGTATTCCTCGCCTCACCTAGGACGTCGTGTGGGCGACGATCCTCCAAGATAAACACCACCCAAAAGCCTTCTTCCTCCTTCTCTAATATTCGGCCACCACCACCACCAAGGAGCAAAAGAGAGCAAGGGGAAAAGAATAGGGAGAGGGTCAGCCACTATGGAGATCACCAACAAGAGAATAAGAATTGATATATCATGAGGCCTCTCCTCCCCTTCTTTTATATTACTTGCCCAAGGCAAATATGGAAAGACTTTTTACAAAAAATAAAATCTTCCTCTTGTTTTTCCTTTTCCCCTTTTATTTTTCCTTTTCCTTTCCCTTTCCCTTGATTGATTCAATCATCAATCATTGATTGATTCAATTGAATGATTAGCCGGCCCCTTGCTTGGGCACCAACCAAGGGTGGTCGACCACTTAAAAGGAAGAAAATAATCTTGTAAAAAAATTTATAAGCAAAGAAGAAAAGCTCTTATAAAATTTTACAAGCTCTCTTTTAATTTCCTAATGTGGATGTTAAAAAAGGAAAGTTTTAAAAATTAAAACCAAGTTTTAAAATTTAAAACTTCTCATCTAAAATTTCCCTTTTTAACATGGTTACAAAAATAGAAAGTTTCAAATTTAAAACTTCTCTTCCTTTTTTCTAAAAACCATGAGGATGGTTAAAAAAGGAAAGTTTTAAAAACTTTTGAACTTTCTTTTAAACCATGTGGCCTAATTCAAATAAGGAAAGTTTTGTAAATTTAAAATCCTTCTTTTAAACTTGTAGTTATCTACGAAGAGAAGATTTTAAAAATTCAAAACACCCCTCCAAATTTAATTTATGGTGGTCGGCCCCTCAAAACTAATTGTGGTCGGCCCCCTTAGGAAGAATAGTGGTCGGCCCTTGGCTTGGTCACCAAGCCTTGGGTCGGCCCCCTCTTGGACACCAAGATGGGCTTTATATGGATGGACTTGAGGCTTTAATGAGGCTACGATTGGGACCTAGAGAAGAAATTGGTTTTGGCCATCCGATGAGCTTGAGTATCCCGTGTTCGCCCCGAACACACAACTCAAGTTCATCAATAATAACTCATTCCACTAGAGAGTTATTATTGCACTACCGCACCAATCCCAAATTACATTATGGGTTCCTTCTTATCATGAGTGTGTTAATCTCCTTGTGTTTAAGATATCGAAAGTCCATTAATTTAATTGAGTTACTGACAACTCACTATAATTAATGTCTTAGTCCAAGAGTAGTACCACTCAACCTCATTGTCATGTTGGACTAAGTCCACCTGTAGGGTTTAACATGACAATCCTTATAAGCTCCTCTTGGGGGCATTCTCAACCTAGATTATTATGACACAGTTTTCTTCTATAATTAACAACACACACTGTAAGTAATATCATTTCCCAACTTATCGGGCCTATTGATTTATCGAGCTAAATCTCACCCTTTGACATGTTAAAGAAATAAATACTAAATATATATGTTTGTTATTATATTAGGATTAAGAGCACACACTTCCATAATAACTAAGGTCTAGTTCTTTTATTAAGTCAGTATAAAAAGAACTTACCTAAAATGATCCTACTCAATACACTTAGAGTGTACTAGTATAATTTATTTGTCAAGATAAACTAATACTTAATTACACTACAACTATTCCAATGGTTTGTTCTTTTCCATCTTAGTCGTAAGCAACTGTTTATAATTTATAAAGAACTGATAACCTGATCTTCTATGTGTGACACCACACACCATGTTATCTACAATATAAATTAATTGAACAACCACACTTAATAAATAAAATGTTGACTTTTGACCAATATGATTCTTTTATTTCAAAAATAAATGTTTACAAAAGCTAGGCTTTTAGTATACACTCTAACAACCGAACTGTCCGGTTCTGACTTTGAATTTCCCCTCTGGAAACCCTAGGTTGAACTGATGCCTAATATTCCATCATCAGGGAACACGTCCTCACCTACTCCACTCAAGAGAGTTTACCTATTGCCAGACCGGTCCTCCATACCGACTGGACTTTTGCTTAATGCCCAAGGCTTCAGGACTTTCTATTGGACGTTCGCTCCATGACCCGTCCAATCTTTTCACCTAGTCTGCGACCACCAGGACTTTCCACCTAGAGTCCCCAACCCTAGGGTTTTTACCCGATGCCTTCGACCCACCAAGACTTTCCGCCTAGGGTTACCATCCCCTAGAACCTAGGGTTTTCCACCTGCCTAACCTCAGCTAGGACTTTTGCCTATGTACACGTAGGACTTCCCTACAAACTCATTCAAACACATTAGACCACAAATAATCTTAACTTTGAACCCTTTACCATTATCAAAACTTAGGTTAGATCGTTGGATGCTTCCCGCACTAACAAGCTTGTTCGTGTGGATACCGTAGAGGCATGGGCATATGATCGTGCCGAGATCCTAGCTATTGGGAGATCAACTACACACATCAATGGTATAACCCTTTAATCAAACTTAGTATATGATAGTTTTTCCTTTGCATGGATCTTCTAGAGAGGATCTAGTAAATTTTTCGCTACACCTTTTGTGTATTTAGCACACTAGATCCCTATAGATTGATGTTCTTGATAAGCCACAAGACAACTTAAAAGACAGTCAAATTGAAAATCAAAACAACTGAAGAAAAATTGCAAAATGACATGAAAACAACCCAAATGAAACTAAATTGAACTAAACTCTAAGGAAAATGACACTATGTACAATACCCCCAGACCTAAACTTTTTATCATCCAGATGAAATCAATATGGTGGAGGAGGGGGATATGGAGGATCTTGTGGAGGGGGAGGGTAAGGATTGGGAGGTGGATCTCCAGACCGAGCAATATGTGGTATAGGAGGAAATACAGGCATTCCGGGAAGTTGGCTAAGATGTTCATGATAGTGAAAAAGAGTAGCCACTTGTTGCCTAGTGATATCCATGGAATGCCAAAGCATCCATTCTCCCTTGCTCAGTGTCGTAGTCTCGAGGAAATTCGATCACCTGGCCATGAAAGTTTCGTGTGAACTAAAAGTGATCACGGACCTCTTGGAATTGGTCATCGACAATTTGTAGTGACCCTCCAACATTTGTTGTTGGGTACTATGCTTCTCATGAAGCAAATCCAAAGAGACACGAAAATCTAAGAAATCAAATCTAGAAGGGCTCGTACCATAGGCAAAGAATGCCTAGTAGGTTTCGGATGTCTGGATGGCTACGGGTGTCCAGATGATGACATCTCATCATACTCTATAGGGGTGGGGGCAACCTCGAGAGCAATGTTTGTGATAACCAAGTTGGCTGGGTTATAAACTGTGATACGCTCAGGGCAAGGTAGAGATAATGAAAAACCATCCCTCTTATCAAAGGTGAAGTCGTTCTCATCCCAGCATATCATTCTCATGGCAAGACATGTATCAAGATTGATTTTATGATTACCATGAACAATTTCTAGACCATCTAGTTTACAATCTAAATTTATAGCTACTAGGTTATCAAATCACCAAAAATAATCCATCCCGAGGCTACCTTCCTAGATTTCACAAGTATTTACAAAAATAAAAACAAGGTATCAAAATTGACTTTGTAAAGCATGACCTAAAAAGAGTAAAGCTCCACCTTTCTAACTACCCCATCACTTTCTCCTCTGCCAAAGATAACCTGACTCATTACACATTGGAGGTATCGAAAAATGGACTTTTGCATGTTATAAGCTTTAGATATAGAAGGGTCATAAGGTTCACTCAAACTAGTAATTGAACTCCAAAAGGAATTTCTATCAAAACTATGCTCAAACTTGCAAGATCCCCCTAAAGGTAGGCCAAAACAATTATTAAAGTCAATGAGTATCCACTAAAACTCCTTATTCATCAATCTAAAACTAATATTGCCAATATAATCATTCGTCGGTGGTGAAGTGAAACACTATAGAACTCAAAATTTCAAGAGTAAGGCAGGCATATATTAGTTGATGGGAGTACATCATATCATTCCAATCAAAGGCACTAATCAACCAATCTACATCCTCCTTAATTCCTAAAACTTTCATGGTATTAGGGGCTTAAGTATCTAGTGCAAATAATTTTATGGGTAAAGAGAGAATCATATCTAGATTTTTGCTCATTATTTCTAAAAATAATTTCATATTCATCGTCGTTACTTTCGTCACATGCAATCCGTTTGTTTTTTTTCCTTTGGAAGTAGTCTTCTCTTTGCCTTTATCTTTCCCTAGATCATTTTCTCTACTAGATCCTCCACTTTCACGTCGGATCCTTTTCAAAAGATGAGGCATGATTGAAAGACAAGTAAGGGAGAGTGTTTATTGAAGAAGAAGGGGAGTGCTCTGGAAGGAGAAAAGAAAGATCTTGAGTTGGAGAAGACAAGATCTTGGAAGAGAAGAAAAGATCTTGGAAGAGAAGAAACCTTGAGGGAGAAAGTGTTTAGATCTAGATCTAGATGGTCGGCCGTGTCAAGATGACACAACCATGTCGTGCTTCAGTTTTTGTTAAACATGGGTTAGGCATGACCGTGCTGAGATGACATGATCGTGGCTTGTTTGCTCTCAACCAATCTCCATGCGGTCATATCAAAAGACATGGCCTCTCCTTGCTTGCTCTTGGTTGCCTTTCAATGGCCATGTCAAAAGACATGGCCTCACCTTGCCTCCTCTCTACTAGATTGGCACGACCATGTCAAATGACACAGTCGTGACTTAATTCACCTCTGCCAACCTCGTATGGCCATGTTGTTTGACACAACTATGCCTTCCTTCTCCTTTGGAGAGTAGACATAGTTGTGTCAAAGAGACATGGCCTAAGCTATGGTGTGTGAATTTTTGAGTTCTTCCATGTTCTTCCTCCTTTCCATCTTCTCTAGTACCTCTATGACCCTGGGAGGATCATGGTTGGCTCACAAAGGATCCAGGAAACCTGAAAACATAATTAAAAATGCATTAGATAAACTATCAAAGAAAATAAAATGTAAGCAAATGAAAGAAAAGAAATCCTTGGGTTGCCTCCCAAGCAGTGCTTGTTTTTGGTCTTTAGCTTGACCCCTATTTGATCACTCTAAGAGGCATGGCTTGGAAAAATATAGCCTTTCATCTTCATTAATTGGTGTTCCAAGGAAATACCTCTTAAGTCGCTGCCCATTTACCTTACAAAGTCCAAACTCCTTATTCCAAATATTGACCGCTCTATATGGATATACCTTCTTAATTTTGAACGATCCCATCCATCATGAGTTTAGCTTTCCAGGGAATAACTTCAATCTGGAGTTGAACAACAACACTAGGTCTCCTTCTTTGAACTCCATCGTATGATATGTTGATCATGTCATTTCTTTGTTCTTTCTTTATAGGACCTTGCATGTTCATACACATTCATCTGTAATTCATCTAGTTCATTAAGTTGGAATTTTCTTTCCTTGTCAGTTGCTTTCAAGTCAAAGTTGAGGCATTGTACTGCCTGTTAGCATTAACCCTAGTACCAATTATGAGATGATTTTAGAGGGCTCATTTTGTATCATATTTCATTATTAATAAAAGACAAAGTTCGTTATTATATTTATTTCAATTCAGTGTCGAATGAATAAGTATAATAATATCCTTGGGTAGTAGGTTCTTATCTACAGCATATCAATTGGTTGAATAGATAGTGAGATATTGTAGATATATATAGAACACTACTCTTAATTATTCCTAGTCAAGCATTAATATACAAGGACAATATTAATGTGTTGAGACTAGCATGTAGGTCAATGGATGACTTAATCACACAAGTCATGGATATGAGATATTAGGTTGACACATGGGTATATATTAGAGAATATATACTGAATGACCCGCCATGAGAATATTTCATGAATCATTATATGAGTGTCATAAACATTCTCATGTGATTATTGGTATGAATAGTCCTTAGACCTGAAGTTACTATGATTTCCTATATAAGGAGTTGTGTACTTTGGTATCGACAAACGTCACCTGTAACAAGGTGGACAATAAAGTCTATCACTGGGTATGCAATGAATTATGCGGAGGGATGTGACTGATGTAGATGTGATCTATCCCTTCCATATGATGGAAGCGATATCTGTGGGCCCCTTGATTAGTAGGACACAAGAAAGCATGACCATGCTCAAATAAGTCAATATGAGATATTGAGCTTATTTGATTGAGTGTGTCTACTTAGAGATTAACAAACACAAAGGTTGATAAGAGGATGACACGGTTTATGCTTCATTGATCAATCTAGATATCAAGGATAGAGGGACCAAGTCATACAAGATGATAGCCACGGACAAGTTAGGTCGGATCTCGACTTTCTCGTCACTTGGGTAGCAATGATGCCTTGCTAGATGCCACTCATTGCTTATGTATCTAAATGTTGATTTGGATAAATTGCCAATGTTACGAGAACCTATTGGGTCACACACAAAGAACATGTTGTTAGCTAGAGCCCTAGAGCCAATCATTTGATGATTGTATTTTGGACTTGTTGTATCATATTCTATATAAATAAAGGCATTTGGTTTTTGGTTATTATACTTACTTGTATTGGTGCCAAATAAACTAAGTATAATAACGTCCTTGAGTAGAAGGTTCTTACCTATATCAATCGATTGGTTGAATCGATAGTGAGATGATATAGGGAACACTACTCTTAATCATTCCTAGTCGAGTATTAACATTCAGGGACAATGTTAATGCAATAAGACTAGCATGTAGGTCAACTCGATGACTCGATCTCACAAGTCATGGATATGGAGATATCAAGTTGACACATGGGTATGCATTGGAGAATGTATACTGAATGACCCGCCATGAGAAAGTATCATGGATCGTTATATGAGTGTCATATACTTTTTCATGTGGCTATTAGTATGACTACTAGTCCTTAGACCTGAAGTCACCATGGTTCCCTACATAAGGAGTTATGTACTTTAGTTTCGTCAAACGTCACCCGTAACTGGGTGGACTATAAAGGCAATTACTGGGTATGTAACAAATTATGCGGAGGGATGTGAGTGATGTAGATGGGATCTATCCCTCCTATATGACGGGAGAGACATCGATATTCTTGATAGAGTGAGACCACGAAGTGCATGGCCATGCCCAAATGAGTCAATATGAGATATTGAGCTCATTTGATTTAGTGAGTCTACTTGGAGTTCAAGATTTAGATTGATCAGAGGATGACATGGTCTATGCCTCACATTGATCAATCTAGATGTCTAGGATAGAAGGGCACTTGTCATATTTTGTGAGGAGTCACAATTAGTAGTCACAAGATGATGTTGGATCTCAACATTCTTGTAACTTGGGTAGTAATGATGTATTGCTAGATACCGCTCATTACTTATGCTTCTAAATGAGTTTAGGGGCATTGCCAACGTTACAAGAACCTATTGGGTCACACACAAAGAACAAGTGGATGGAGATTAGGTTCATATGATGAACAAAGAGGATTAGATTCATGTGATGAATCAAATTGGAACAAGAGTAATCCTAATTGGGCTAATTGACTTGGACTCAAGTTGATTCATGTGTTCAATGAGTCTAATTTAGATTATGACCCATTGAATCAATTTAATTAAATGAATTAGATTCATTATATTAAATTGGCTTGAATTAAATGGTTGGATTAGATCAACCATGAGAGAGATTAAGTCAAGTTTGACTTGACTTTAGAGGAAGAGGAAGAGTCAAGTTTGACTTGACTTTATGCCACATCATTTGTGACTTGGCATTAGGAGAACTAATGATGATGTGCCACATCATCACATGTGCCACCTCATGGAGGTTACAACTATTCTCTTTAATGGCCTCCACATTAATTGTGATTAATGTGAAGGGGGTTACACCACTTGATGGAAAAAAGAAGTTTTCTTTTGGTGAATAACTCTCATTCAAGTGATCTTCCTCCTCCTAAGCTCTCTTCTTGCTCCTTCTCTTCTCTTGGTCGTGGGTTTCAAGCAAGGGAGAAGAAAGGAGAGTGAATCTAATTCAAGAAGAAAGGTTAGTGAAAGTCACATAGAGATTTTAGAGGAGTGTGTTCTCTTCTTTTCCTTTCTTCTTCTTCCAATCCCATCCGAGAGCATCAAGAAGTGATAGCACACTTGTGGTGTTCTCTTCTCCATCCTTGTGTGTTAGAGAACACATCTTGTTCGTGTGGATACTTCTAGAGAGTTGTCTACTTTGACAACTAGAGATCCGGCATCTCCTTGGACAAGCGGGACTCGCGAAGGGCACGCATCGAAGGTATAAGATTTTCTCCATGTAGATCTAAGTGTAGATCTAGGTAAACTCGTACTCGTTGTTTTTCGAAATTTTTCTTTGCACGGATCCGTTGGCTAGGGAGTTTCGGGGTTTCCGCGACGCGAAAAAGCGGTTTTCGCGGCCCGAAAAACCCAACAGTGGTATCAGAGCAACGTGCGAAGACGAATACAAGTTTATTTTGGTTTTTATGAAAAATAAAAATTCTTTGAATTTCTGTAATTTTAAGTTTTTAATGGTTTTTATGAGTATTTTTCTCGTAGAAGCGAAGCACAAGTGTTTCTACACTTGTAGGCTTCGACTACCAGGAAGTTTTTCCCAAAACGGCCATGTTTTGACCCAAAACTTTTTGGGACAGTGGGCTAAGGCGCTGTAGGATCACTTAGAAGCAACACGCGATGGTTAGATCGCGGGTAGGGGTACTTCCCCTAACCCCGCAAGGGGATTTGCTTCGCGATTGCGCCCGAAATCGCTAATCGGGACCGCCGAGAAATTGTACTCGTAAAAATTGTAAAAATTATAGGAAAAATTACAGAAAATTATAGAAATATATAATTTCGAATTATATATTATTTTTGTAATAGTCATGGCCCAAAGACCCAATTCGATTGGATAATTTGTGTTGTAATTTATAATACGCCTGCGTGCCGTCATGTGTTTGTGTGTGCTGTATTTGATACGCGACCTGCGCGTCGTGCCTCCCTATTTATATTCTGGTTGTAAATTAGATTTAGACTCGAATGTAACTCGAGTTTCAAATGTAATGTAAATTTTGAAGCGGTGGAAGGTCCACTCAAGACGGAGTTACAAGGAAGGCGCGAGCAACACAAGGTGGTCAAAAGGAAGGCGCTTGAGAAGCAGTTGACCTTAGGTTGACCATCCGATCTTCTCATTGGCTTGAGAAGATCGTAGTAGGGCCATGACATAATCACAAAATTATTTAATTAATTACTTTTGTGTGTATGTGATGCATGCTAGTTAATTAAGTAATTAATTAGTGCCTAACGATTAGATTAGATCTAAGTCGTGCACATGATGCACCCTTCGATTAGATTAGATCTATCGAGTATATGATACGCATCATCATTTAGATTAGATCTAAATCGCGACAACTCGTAATGCCTACCATGCCGTGATACCTACCACTACCTCGATCGCATGTTGTTGTTGAATCTGCCAAAGTAGAGCAACACATACTATCTTGGTAGGGTACGGAGGGACAATCTTGGTCCCGCCTATCAATGCATGGGTGAGTACAACTCAATTAGATTGAGTAACTAGTTAACTCAATTGGATCGAGTTTAACAATAAGCATTATCCAATGGTTGGTAGATAGGTCAAAATCACGTTTATATTAATTCTTGGGCGTATTAGCCAAAGCTAACTCGAGTTTTAATATAAATGCGGATTTTTGATCTTATAAACAAGAGTTGCATAGAGATGTAATTGGTAATCGTTACCTACCGATCATACTAAGTCTTGGGCGTATTAGCCAAATCTAACTCAAGGGTTAGTATGATGTGGATCTTGTCCCACATGAATTATAGAATTCAGTGGGAGCATCGTTTAGTTAAAGACCTAATTAAATGATTAAAAGAATATGATATTTATTTTCTGTATTTTTCTGTTGTAGATAACCATGACGTCAAATACGAACACTTTCTCTCTGCGATCTGTTCTTGAGAAGGACAAGTTCAATGGAGCAAATTTCCTGGACTGGTACAGGAACCTGAGAATAGTTCTCACCCAAGAACGTAAACTGTACGTTATGGAGCAGCCCATTCCGGAGGCTCCTCCTGCCACTGCCACGCGAGCAGACCGAGATGCTTACAAGAAGCATCAAGATGACGCATTAGATGTGTCCTGTCTTATACTCGCGACCATGAACTCTGAGCTTCAGAAGCAACATGAGTTGATGGGCGCTTACGATATGGTTGAACATCTTTGTCACCTATATCAAGGACAAGCAAGGCACTGGGAGAGGAACTCCAAAGAATACCTGAAAGATCTTAAGAAGAAGAGAAATAAGATTTCTACTTTAGGTATACATGTTATAGAAGTCAACCTCTCTGTTTCTTCATCGTGGGTATTAGATACCGGATGTGCTTCGCACATTTGTACTAATGTACAAGCGCTGAGAAATAGCAGGGCATTGACGAAGGGTGAGGTAGACCTACGAGTAGGCAATGGAGCATGGGTTGCTGCTATTGCTGTAGGAACTTACTATCTATCTCTACCCTCTAGGCTTGTACTAGAATTAGATGATTGTTGTTATGTGCCTGCCTTGACTAAGAACATAATTTCAGTTTCTTGTTTGGACAAGAAAGGATTTTCGTTTACAATAAAGAACAAATGTTGTTCTGTCTATTTAAACGATATGTTCTATTGTAGTGCACCTCTGATGAACGGACTCTATATTCTAGACCTTGAGAGCCCTATCTATAACATAAATACCAAGAGGTTCAAGTCAAATGACATGAACCAAACCTACCTCTAGCACTGTCACTTAGGTTATATAAATCACAAGCGCTTATCCCAGCTCCATAAGGATGGTTTGCTGGACTTATTTGATTTTGAATCATATGAGATATGCAAGTCATGCCTACGAGGCAAGATGACCAAGACTCCCTTTAGTGGGCACAGCGAGAGAGCGACCGATTTGTTAGGACTTATACATAGTGATGTATGTGACCCTTTCAATGTTGCTGCTAGAGACGGTTATAGGTACTTCATCACATTTACTGATGACTTCAGTAGATATGGTTGTGTACTTGATGACACATAAGTCAGAATCCTTTTTAAAGTTTAAAGAATTCAAGAATGAAGTACAGAACCAGCTTGGCAAGAGTATTAAGATACTTCGATCAGATCGAGGTGGAGAATACCTTAGCCATGAGTTTCGTGACTATCTAGCTAAGTGTGGGATTCTATCCCAACTCACTCCTCCTGGAACACCACAGTGGAATGGTGTATCCGAAAGGAGGAATCGTACCCTATTAGATATGGTACGATCTATGATGAGTCACACAGATCTTCCGACATACCTTTGGGGTTATGCTCTAGACACGGCAGCTTTTATACTCAACCGAGTTCCATCCAAGGCCGTGATAAAGACACCATATAGGATATGGACTGGGAGAGATGCCCAGGTGTCTTTCATGAGGATTTGGGGTTGTGAGGCTTACGTTAGACGTCAAGTCTCAGACAAATTAGGACCCAAATCTGACAAGTGCTACTTTATTGGATATCCCAAGGAAACTAAGGGATATTACTTCTACATTCCCAGTCAGCACAAGATAGTTGTGGCAAAGACTGGGGTCTTTCTAGAAAGGGACTTTATTTCTAGAAAGACTAGTGGGAGCACGTTCGATCTTGAAGAAGTCCAAGATGCGAACAAAAGCACTGATGCCTCGATGGAAGTTGAACTGGAACCACAAAGTGTTGTGGATGATGTTGTTCCACAAGGAGTTGAGGAACAACAACCAGTTTAAGTAGACATACCTCTTCGCAGGTCTAATAGGGTACGTCGTCAGCCTGAGAGATACTCATTTCTCTTGTCTGACCATGATGACGTTGTGCTCATAGAGGATGAGCCTACCACCTATCAGGAAGCTGTGATGAGACCAGATTCCGAGAAATGGCTAGAGGCCATGAGATCCGAAATGGAATCCATGTACACCAACCAAGTATGGACTTTGGTTGATCCACCTGAAGGGATAAAACCCGTAGGGTGTAAGTGGGTCTTTAAGAGAAAGACTGACATGGATGGACTTATCTATAAGGGTCGCTTGGTAGCTAATGGTTTCAAGCAGATTCATGGTATTGACTATGATGAAACCTTTTCTCCAGTAGCGATGTTTAAGTCCATTCGGATCATGCTTGCTATTGCAGCTTACCATGACTATGAGATATGGCAGATGGATGTCAAAACCGCGTTTCTAAATGGAAACCTACTCGAGGATGTGTACATGACACAACCTGAGGGTTTTGTAGATCCACAGCATACTAGCAGAGTAAGCAAGCTGCATAGGTCCATTTATGGACTAAAGCAAGCTTCTCGGAGCTGGAATCTTCGATTCGATGATGTAATCAAATAGTTTGGTTTCATCAAGAATGAAGATGAACCTTGTGTCTACAAGAAGGTTGTAGGGGACATAGTTGTCTTCCTCATATTATATGTGGATGACATACTGCTCATTGGGAAAGACATTCCTTTGCTACAGTCTGTCAAGACTTGGCTAGGGACATGTTTCTCAATGAAGGACTTAGGTGAAGCATCCCGCATTCGAGGGATATAGATCTATAGAGATAGATCTAAGAGATTACTTGGCCTAAGTCAGAGTACATACATTGACAAGGTACTCCTTCGGTTTGCCATGCAGAACTCCAAAAAGGGATTTCTGCCGATGTCACATGGCATGAGTCTTTCGAAGACTCAGGGTCCCTCTTCTAGAGAGGAGGGAGACCGCATGGATCAGATCCCTTATGCTTCAGCCATAGGATCGATCATGTACGCCATGCTATGTACTCGACCTGATGTCTCGTATGCTTTGAGCATGACGAGCAGATACCAGTCAGATCCAGGTGAAAGTCACTAGATAGAGGTCAAGAATATTCTTAAGTACTTAAGAAGGACTAAAGAATATTTCTTGATATATGGAGGGAATGATGAGCTAGCTATAAAGGGTTACAGTGATGCTAGCTTCCAGACCGACCAGGATGGCTATAGATCACAGTCGGGGTTCGTATTTTGCATAAATGGTGGTACTGTGAGCTGGAAGAGTTCGAAGCAGGACACAGTAGCTGATTCTACGACAGAGGCCGAGTATATTGCTGCATCAGAGGCAGCAAAGGAGGCAGTTTGGATTCACAAGTTCATCACTGAACTTAGGGTGGTCCCTAGCATTGCTGACCCTATTGAGCTCTATTGTGACAACAATGGAGCTATAGCACAGGCGAAGGAACCTCGCTCACACCAGCGGACCAAACATATACTACGGCGCTTCCATCTCATTCGAGAGATCATCGAGAGAGGAGATGTGAAGATTTGCAGAGAACCTACAGAGGCTAACATCGCAGATCCCTTGACCAAGGCTTTGGCACAGAGGAAGCATGATGGTCACACTAGGTCATTGGGGCTTAGAGCCTACACTGATTGGCACTAGTGCTAGTGGGAGACTGTTAGCTAGAGCCCTAGAGCCAATCATTTGATGATTATATTTTGGACTTGTTGTTGTTGGTGCAACCTTAGGTCAAGGTTGACCTGACTCGAGTTGACCTGACTCGAGTTGACCTGACTCGAGTTGTGTTTTGATGTTTGACGATGTTTGACGAGAAGAGAGTTGTATTCTTGATGTTTGACAAGAATAGGTGTTTGGGAGATTGTAGGTGCAACCTTAGGTCAAGGTTGACCTGATTCGGAAAAAGTCCAAGCAGGGAGCTTGGCACGCGAAAAGTCCAAGTATGGAGACTTGGCACTGGAAATGTCCAAGTACGGAGACTTGGCACGAGGAAAAGTCCAAGCAGATAGCTTGGCACGCGGAAAGTCCAAGTATGGAGACTTGGCACGGGGAAAGTCCAAACAGGGAGTTTTGGCACGGGGAAAAGTCCTGGTGAGTGAAGCCAGGCAGTCGAAAAAGTCCTGGTGAGTGAAGCCAGGCAGTCGGGAAATCCTGGTGAGTGAAGCCAGGTGAAAATCCTAGTGAGTGAAGCTAGGTGAAGGGAAAGTCCTAGTGAGTGAAGCTAGGCAGTTCGGAAGTCCTGGTGAGTGAAGTCAGGCAGTTGTGGAAATCCTGGTGAGTGAAGCCAGGTGAAAACCCTAGTGAGTGAAGCTAGGTGAAAGTCCTGGTGAGTGAAGCCGGGCAAGGGAAAATCCAGATGGATCAAGGATGATCGGACATCTGGTGTTGAGAAGGTCAAGTAGGTCAAGGGAGTGACCGGACACTTGACACGAAGAGAAAAGTCCAAGTGGGTCAAAAGGATTGACCGGACACTTGGTGGAGAGTCTTAGCAGGTCAAGGGAGTGACCGGATGCTAAGCATGATGTACCAACAGGTCAAGGTTGACCGGATGTTGGTTTGGGAGACTTGGGACTTGGTTTGGGCAAAAACCAAGCTCTGGATCGGTCTGCAGACCGATCCAGTGATACGTTTGTATATCTGATCGGTCTGGTGACCGATCAGATAACAAACAGAAGGCAAAGCGCATCGGTTCTGTGAGCTTACTGATCGGTCTGGGGACCGATCAGCATGAAGCCTGATCGGTCCCCAGACCGATCAGAAGGGGCCTGGACCGATCAGGGTGGAGCCTGATCGGTCCACGTTCGACCGTTGAGTCACAACGGGTCGCTCCGTCTTTTCCGCTGGCTTCTGTCTTCGCTGTGCAGGTTCGCAGGTTATAAAAGGAGATCAAGGCTTTGGTGCTAACCCTTCTTTTTACTTCTTCCTGTCCCTAAGTGCTGCTGTGCTTGAGCTTTGTTGAGCTCCTCCAAAAGCTTCGCGTAAGCTTCCGACTGGATCACCTGCTGTTGCAGGCGCTTGGAGCTGTTGCTTCTTCCAGTCGACGAGAAGGCAAGATTGTTTTTACATTCGTATTGTCTTCTGCTTTCTTGTATTTCTTGTACATTCATCTTGCTGTTGCAAGAGTATTGTGGCGAGGTTTCTCCACCCAGAAGGAGTGTTCGTATTAGCCGGTTTTCCGGGGTTTCATCCACCGACGGATTGATAGGCTTCGTCCACCTTACGGACACGCCGAGGAGTAGGAGTATCATCTCCGAACCTCGTTATATCGGTTTGTTTGAGGTTTGTTTTCTTTTCCTTCGTTTCTACGTGTTATTTTCTGCTGCGCTAACCCTAGTTTGTAGAAACGCGACGATTTGGGGTCGGCTATTCACACCCCCCTCTCTAGCCTCCGTACGAAGGATCCTAACAGTTGTATCATATTCTATATAAATAAAGGTATTTGGTTTTTGGTTATTATACTTACTTGTATTGGTGCCAAATAAACTAAGTATAATAACGTCCTTGAGTAGAAGGTTCTTACCTATATCAATCGATTGGTTGAATCGATAGTGAGATGATATAGGGAACACTACTCTTAATCATTCCTAGTCGAGTATTAACATTCAGGGACAATGTTAATGCAATAAGACTAGAATGTAGGTCAACTCGATGACTCGATCTCACAAGTCATGGATATGGAGATATCAAGTTGACACATGGGTATGCATTGGAGAATGTATACTGAATGACCCGCCATGAGAAACTATCATGGATCGTTATATGAGTGTCATATACTTTTTCATGTGGCTATTAGTATGAATACTAGTCCTTAGACCTGAAGTCACCATGGTTCCCTACATAAGGAGTTATGTACTTTAGTTTCGTCAAAAGTCACCCGTAACTGGGTGGACTATAAAGGCAATTACTGGGTATGTAACAAATTATGCGGAGGGATGTGAGTGATGTAGATGGGATCTATCCCTCCTATATGACGGGAGAGACATCGATATTCTTGATAGAGTGAGACCACGAAGTGCATGGTCATGCCCAAATGAGTCAATATGAGATATTGAGCTCATTTGATTTAGTGAGTCTACTTGGAGTTCAAGATTTAGATTGATCAGAGGATGACATGGTCTATGCCTCACATTGATCAATCTAGATGTCTAGGATAGAAGGACACTTGTCATATTTTGTGAGGAGTCACAATTAGTAGTCACAAGGTGATGTTGGATCTCAACATTCTTGTAACTTGGGTAGTAATGATGTATTGCTAGATACCGCTCATTACTTATGCTTCTAAATGAGTTTAGGGGCATTGCCAACGTTACAAGAACCTATTGGGTCACACACAAAGAACAAGTGGATGGAGATTAGGTTCATATGATGAACCAATAGGATTTGATTCATGTGATGAATCAAATTGGATTAAGAGTAATCCTAATTGGGCTAATTGAGTTGGACTCAAGTTGATTCATGTGTTCAATGAGTCTAATTTAGATTATGACTCATTGAATCAATTTAATTAAATGAATTAGATTCATTATATTAAATTGGCTTGAATTAAATGGTTGGATTAGATCAACCATGAGAGAGATTAAGTCAAGTTTGACTTGACTTTAGAGGAAGAGGAAGAGTCAAGTTTGACTTGACTTTATGCCACATCATTTGTGACTTGGCATTAGGAGAACTAATGATGATGTGCCACATCATCACATGTGCCACCTCATGGAGGTTACAACTATTCTCTTTAATGGCCTCCACATTAATTGTGATTAATGTGAAGGGGGTTACACCACTTGATGGAAAAAAGAAATTTTTTTTTGGTGAATAACTCTCATTCAAGTGATCTTCCTCCTCCTAAGCTCTCTTCTTGCTCCTTCTCTTCTCTTGGTCATGGGTTTCAAGCAAGGGAGAAGAAAGGAGAGTGAATCTAATCCAAGAAGAAAGGTTAGTGAAAGTCACATAGAGATTTTAGATGAGTGTGTTCTCTTCTTTTCCTTTCTTCTTCTTCCAATCCCATCCGAGAGCATCAAGAAGTGATAGCACACTTGTGGTGTTCTCTTCTCCATCCTTGTGTGTTAGAGAACACATCTTGTTCGTGTGGATACTTCTAGAGAGTTGTCTACTTTGACAACTAGAGATCCGGCATCTCCTTGGACAAGCGGGACTCGCGAAGGGCACGCATCGAAGGTATAAGATTTTCTCCATGTAGATCTAAGTGTAGATCTAGGTAAACTCGTACTCGTAGTTTTTCGAAATTTTTCTTTGCACGGATCCGTTGGCTAGGGAGTTTCGGGGTTTCCGCGATGCGAAAAAGCAATTTTCGCGGCCCGAAAACCCCAACACATGTAGATTTGGAGATGGGTTCATATGATGAATCATTGGATTAAGTCTAATCCAAATTGGAATTATTGAGTTAGACTCAATTGGATCTAATTATTGGATTAAGTCCAATTCAAATTAGACTCAAGGAGTCAATTCAAATTAATGAAATAGTGATTCATTGAATTTGAAATTGCATGAGATTAATTGAGTTAGACTCGATTGAATTAGACTTGAGTTAGACTCAAGTGAATTATACTTAAGTTAGACTCAAGGAAATTAGACTTGAGTTAGACTTAAGTGAGGATTAATGGAGATTAATTTATTGAATTTTCAAAATTCGATGAGTTATTCAATTTTTGAAATTGAATTCAAAAATGAAGAGTTTCAAGTGTGGTCCTTAATGGAGAGTGAATGCTCATTAAGGCTCATTAATTAAATTAATGCTCATTAAGTGTTTTCATTGGATGAAAATACTTAAGCAATTTTTCTCTCATTTTTGATAACTTCTTCATTCTCCTTCATCTTCTCTACTCCTCTTGGCCAAAATTACCTTGCTTAGTTGCTAGCACAACCTTAGGTAATTTTCTTCTCCATTTTTGTGAGTTTGTGAGACAAACGAAGATACTTGTTCGTGTGGATATCATAGAGGCATGAAGTGTGATCATTCTGAGATCCAAGTTGTCTAGAGTCCGTGAGCATGCATCAAAGGTATAACCTTTCTTGAACTTTTATAAAACATAGTATATTTTCTTTCCCTTCACATGGATCTTCTGGAGGAACTAGAAGTTTTCCGATGTGCTTAAGCGTGTTTAGCGCCCTAGTTCCTAACACTGCCCAATAAGGTTTGTATTCCAATTCCACTGATAAATGACACAACTTCCCATAAATTAGCCAAAATGGGGGCATTCCATTCAGAGTCTTGTAAACTATCCAATATGCTCATAAAACATCACCTAATTTATGGTACCAATCCTTTCTTGATGTAGATACCATTTTTTCTAATATTGCAAGCCTCTGGGACCAATCCTTTCATGATGTAGATACCATCTCCTTGTTTAACTTCCCATAATCAATGCACATCCACCATCTGGTAACTGTTCCAGTTGGGATCAATTCATTGCTTTCATTTTTGATTACTATCATTCCACCCTTCTTTGGAACTACATAAACTGGACATACCCATTCACTATCAGAAATTAGGTATATGATCCCTGCATCCAATTATTTTAGTACCTCTTTTCAAACCACCTCCTTTATGTTGGGATTTAATCTCCTTCAATGTTTAATTGAGCTTTATGGTCTTCTTATAATAAGATTATGTGCTTGTATAAAGAAGGAATAATCCCTTTGATGTCATCAATGGTGTATCCAATTACTTTCCTGTGTAAGCTCATGTCTCTAATTAGTTTCTTGGTTTCCAGCTCCATTAGATTTGCATTAATTATCATAGAAAATGTGGAATTTGGCCAAAGAAATTTGTATTTGAGGTTAGATGGCAAGGGTTTTAGTTCCACTCAAGGTGCCAAAATTTCTTGAACAATAGAGTTCCGCTCAATTATCCTTATTTGTTCATACTCCGATACTAGTCTAGGAACTCTTTTCTCATCCTCTTCTTCTTCTCCACAACTCAAACTTTCTTCTAGGGGATCCTCTGATGTTGATTGGAGTAAACAATCACTGTTACATCCATCTCTGCTTAAAAGTATTTTCGCTATCTGTATCCGTAGTTGAATTCATTGGAGATGTCATATGACCCAACATCTGTGTCAATGTTCCAATGCACCAAGGTAATAGCTCTATGAGATCCCCCGATAAAGATGAATGTCTTCTTATTAAGGGTTTTGGGTTCCACTGCTCTCTTGGCTTGGTTCCCCCTCTCCTGGCAACTCCATCTCCATCCTTTTTACCTCCAGACTTCTGAAATAGAGAGTCATTTGGTTTTCTCTTGGCCATTTGTTGAAATTTGCTACTACATAGTTGATCACTTCACATGCTTCATTCAAACTTTTATTAAGCAAAGAACCTCTTGTTAGGATGTATACTAAAAGCCTAGCTTTTTGTATGAATATTTATTGAATAAATATTTATTTTGTAATAAGAATCACATTGGTCGAATGTCTGCATTTAGTTAAATGTAGTTGTCCATTTAATTTATATTGTAGATAACATGATGTGTGGTGTCACAAAGAAGATCATGTTATCAGTTCCTTATAAATTATAAATAGTAGCTCACAACCAAGATGGATTGAGATAAATCATTGGAATGGTTGTAGTGCAATTTAGTACTAGTTTATCTTGACTATAAAATTACACTAGTACACTATGTGTGTATTGAGCATGACCATTTGAGGTTGTTCTTTTTATACTGATTGCATAAAAATACGAAACCTCTGTTATTATGGGTATACGTACTCTTAATCCCGATATAATAACAAGCACATATACTTAGTATTTATTTCTTTAATTTATCAATGGGTGAGATTTAGTTCATTAAATTAATAGGCCTGATAAGTTGGGAAATGATATTATTTATATGGTATGTTATTGATTATAGAAGAAACTGTGTCCTAGTAATCTAGGTTGATGATGTCCCCTTGAGGAGCTCATAAGGATTGTCATGTAAACTCTGCAGGTGGACATAGTCCGGCATGATAATAAAGTTAAGTGGTACTACTCTTGGAGCTAGATATTAATTAAGTGAGTTGTCAGTAATTCATTTAATTAGTGGACATTCGATATCTTAAACATAGGGAGATTAATTCACTCATGATAAGAAGGAGCCCATAATGTAATTTCGGATTGGTGCGGTAGTTCAATAATAACTCTTTAGTGGTATGGGTTATTATTGATGAACTTGAGTTGGGTGTTCAGGGCAAACACAGGAAGCTCAAGCTCATCGGGAGATCAAAACCAATTTCTCCTCTCGGTCCCTGTTATAGCCTCTATAAATCCTTGTATCCACCAAGTCCACTTCTTACCCAAGTAATGGGTCGGCCACATCCTTGCTTGGAGCAAAGGGGGCCGGCCAAGCATTAGCTTGGAGCCCAAGAGGTGGCCAGCCAAGCCATGCTTAGTGTCCAAGCATGGGGTCGGCCACACCATTAGAACTAAAGGGAGATTTTATTTTTTGTTAAAAGCTTTCCTTTTGTAGTCATTCATGAAGGGATTTAAAAGAGAAATTTTAATTTTAGAATTTCCTTTTATAGCCATTCTCATGGTTTTAAAAGAGAGTTTTAAAATTTTAAAATCTTTCCTTTTATAGCTATCTACAAAAGATTAAAGAGAGATTTTAATTTTGTTAAAATCTTTCCTTATTTGTAGTTATCTATAATGTTTAAAAGAGAGATTTTAATTTTTGATAAAATTTTAATCAAAAGAGAAGTTTTAAAAAGAGAACTTTAATCTTTCCTTTTTGTAACCATGATTTAAAAAGAGAAGTTTTAATTAATCTGTCCTTTTTATAGTTGTCTACATGTTTTAAAAGAGAGAGATTAATTTTAAAACTTTCCTTTGTTGCCATGACCAAGGATTATAAAAGAGAATGAGAGAGTGCCTCATGAACAATACAACCTAAGTTCCCTCTCTTCCCAATCCCTTGGTGGCCGGCCCTTCCCTCATCTCCTTCCTTAAGGACCGGCTACAATACTCATCTTCCTTCTACAACCGACGGCACAAAAGGATTCCATCCAAGCTAGGGTTGGCGTGTTTGCTTCCATAACCTAGGGTCGGCGGCCTTGCTTGGAACTCATCTTAGATCCCATTGTGGCCGGAGGTATAGAGGAAAGGAAGAAGAAGGTGGTTGGTTACTTGAAAGAGAAGAAGAAGAGAAAAAAATTTCCTATTTTGGCATCCCTTGCTGGCTCGGTTTTCTTGGAGGCGAAGAAGTGGTTTGGGTGGAGTTGCCTTGGTAGATCGTCGCTCACACGACGTCCAAGAGGAGGAGAGGAATACAACATAAGATCAAGAGGTCTTTAGCTACAAAGAAAGATATAACTAATTAATTGTTTCCGCTTCAAATTAATTGGTTTGTGTTCTTTGTGTGGATCCTGAAATACCAACACAAGAGGCTATCATTTTTAGGTTTTCGATTTCGTGTTTTGATTTCGTGTTTTGATCTTGTGCTTTTATTGAGGTCTCTTTAGTTAAATCTAGGGTTACTGTAAGAATTTAAATATCTGATTTCTTTGAAAGGCTTTGCCTAGGAAGTGGTGGATGATTGATAACGAGTCTGTCACACTCGTAAATCAAATTAATAATGTATATTCCCTGAACCCCTTAACTATACAATTATGTTGTAATAACGAGCCCAGGATCGATCTCTCGAGGAACTACGGTAGGATGTAATCTAGGATTATCATTTATTCCTATTTTTGGGGTTTTTAATATATAAATTGTGGGTTTAAAATTTGAAGCTAATTCTAATGAAAAGCACAGCAAATAAGAAATTAATCTAATGCATAAATGAAACCTAACTAACTATGTGCTAATAATCAACCATAACGCATTGTCACACTACGTTGTGATAAATCCATCAACACACATCAAACTAAGAATATAATAGCGAGATACAATTAAATCTGTTCTACAGCGAAATTTAAACCATAATTAAAACCTAACCACTTAACAATTAACCAAGAATCCAACAAGACTTGAACTAAGTTGCATAAATGAAATTCTAGCTTCCAAACACGAATTAAACTTCAACAAGATAATTAAATGATAAATTGCATAGATAAGAACACAAAAACATTAAAAGAAATATGACCTAATTGTAAGAACAGTAACAAAGTGAAATAAAACCTAACCGATCCATTCTCACAATCAATCCATACAAACATCACATTTTTTCCATCACACAAGAATGCCAAAGTCGAGAACACCCAACTCTGGACCTCAATGTAGAACCTCAGCTGCGTCTCAGTTCTAGGTATGCTCAACAATGCCGACGGACCACCCCCGGCGAGGTAGAACAACCCTAAACCCACTCAAGTGCTGAAAATCTAGAAATCTACAATTCTGGATCTCTGGATCTGGAATGATGTTGCGGACTGCGGATGGGCATCGGATGAAGCTCAATAACGCTAGCGGACCACCTCCAAGCATCACTGATAGGAATCCGAGTCGCCGATTGGAAGAGCACCTCCAAATCGGCGTTGGACCAGAGAAATGCCGCGAACAGATTTCCGTCGGAGGAAGCACCCACCGAAGGCTCCAGATAATCGGGATGAGGCTGCCGAGAAGCTCTGCACCAAGGCTCTGCCGAGATTGATTGGAGAAGAGAAAGGGGTCGGAATCTCGAAGAAACTTGCCGCGGGACGAAGTTGCACGGAGGAGATCGACAAAGCTTGAGCACTGTAGCTTCTGTGTTTTAAATCAAATCTCAGATATGATCGGACGGCTGTGAGCGATTCGGGGCTAAATCAACGGTGAAAGTTTTCCTAAACTCCGATCCGAAGGTACTGATCTTCATCAAGGGTCTGGATCTACTCTCCCTTAGGTCGGATCGACCAGATCTTCACTGGATGGTTCAGATCTGCCCAATCTTCGATGAACGGTCCAGATTAATTCGGGCTTGATCAATGGATGTATTAATTCAGATCTGGATCAAAACCTCTAGATCTTCACTATGGCTGAGATCTCCTCCTCATTAGGTTGGATGGGCCAGATCTTCAATGGATGACTCAGATTTGCTTGATTGTAGATGAACGGTCCAAATAACTTCAAGGTTTGATCGCCTCGTTTAAACTCCGATTCGAGCCCAATTTGGGTTCGAATAGATCCAAATCCAAGATCCTTTGATGCCTACAAAATAAGAATCAAATATTTACATCAAATAACACCAAAAATAAGATAATTTACAATTAAGTCCAAAATAAAGACAATGCATGAAATGTGATGTAAATCTAGGTTTTATCTATGAACATAACATCAAACCATGCATAAATGAATCAAAATAATATAATAAAATCATGGTTATCAAATCCCCCACACTTAATCTTGAACGTCCCGTGAAAGTAAAGAAAACTAAAAATCATCTCCACAGAAAATTCCCTACCAATACCTAGAAGATAGTAAAAGGAATTTAACTAAGACCATCTAAAGATCACAAATAATCATGAATACAATCCAAACAATAATCAATAGGTATGGTAGCTTCAATCCAATTGAAAAATTAAACAAGATGTAATCTCACATGGGATTTACCTATTCTAGCTCTCCCACTCAAAAATGTGTATAAGTGGAGCTCACTCAATGTCACTCACAACATTTCACTACCATAAGCTTGCTTATTTCCTAATTCTCCACCACTATAAACATAGCATGCATGAATCAAAAGGATTTTATCAATAAGAATTGAAATGGAATCAAAAAGAACAATGAAAGTAGATGAAATGACAAAATAAAATAATTCAATGAAAAATATGAAAAGATGAGAGTATTGGAGGAATATACTTGATGAGTTGACCAAATTGATGTGTAAAAGATGAATACCATTTGTCATTATCAATTCAAAGTATCAAGCTAACCTCCCCTTCAATTTGATGGACATCCAAAATTCTTGATACTCTATCTTCACATTTGACACACTTCTTGATTTGCCAATTTTTTACTGTTTCTTTCACTGTTTTTCCACACTTCAATTCCAGAATTTTGAAGCTAAAAACAATCTCAAATCATGAAGAATAATTTCCTCCCCCACACTTAAAACATTGGTCGTCTCGGACAATTAAGCATATCATGCCATCTACTTGATATTCTTTAACCACTGTTCTGTTTTGTATTCATTCTGCAGATTTTAATTTCAGAAACTCGCATATTCGAATTGTGCAGAAATCACACTGTCTATTGCTATTGCTACGTTTCCATCTTCTTCTTTACTGATTCCAGAAATCATCTGCTGAAATGCAGCTGGCAAATTCCAGAAATCAACAGCTTTAGATATCAACTTTGCATTTCCTGTAATTTAAGGAATTCCTGCATTTCAGAAATTAAAACACCAAGTGAATACAACTTGACTTGCAAGAAGATTTAACCACATTCCTCACAATAGCACAAGAATTCAACTTAAATTTAAACTTCCCATAAATGTTATATCAGTAACTGAACCTTAGAATGCAGAATCAAACACTAAGTATCAGTTCCAACTTGTGTTTCTGATTGGTCTTCAATTTTTAGCCTAAAAATCAAGTAAACTCTGGTGAAGCAAGATCAGCATCAATCTGTTGGACCCCGTGATAGTTTTGATGTGATCAACCAAGTTGGTTAGGTCCTGCAGTGTTTGATCCCTGTGTCTGAGTGTGCAGGAGCTTAGGAACATAGGAAGTCGAGTGAAAGATGCAGCTAGCGAGAAGGACGGCACGGGAAGGGAGCCGAGGGGCTCGGTGCGTCCGAAGGACGAGACAGCTGCGGAAGATTACTCCGGTGGGCGTGAAGAGCGTGCGCGGCGTTCGAGGGGCGTTAAGCCGGGACGGAAGGCTACTCAAGGAAAAGGCCTGGAATTGGGTTCGGGTGAGCCCTATTCCGGTTGGCCGCAATCACTCAAAAGAACGGAGCGTCGGAAGCTGGAAAAACCAAGCTGGAAACTGTGCTGCCAGCTTGGAGGAGCCTCCAGCAGGCATGGAGGCGCCTCCATCATGAAGGCGCCTTCAACCCTATTGAAGGCGCCTTCAATAGGTCAGATTTGACCGTTTACGTTGCGGATAAAGTTTTATCCGCTGACTGAGCTGGAGGCACCTTGAACCTTGTTGGAGGCGCCTTGGACCCTCGGGATAGACTTTCCAGGAGCTATATAAAGGCCCCTGGAGCTAGGAATTCAACAACAACTCAAGCATCCAACTTGTAATCAATTCCTAGCAACTAAGTGAACGTTCTAAGTGTAAAAAGGCTTCTCCGCCTACAGTAAAGGAGATTCTGCTAGTAGAGCTTTTCATCGCCCTGGATTAACAACCTCCTTGGTTGTAACCAAGTTAAATTCTGTTTCTGTTTCTTTTTCTGTCTCCTTAATTTAGTTGTTATTTTATTGCTGATTTAAATTCTAAGTTGAAATCCGATGAGGGTATAGTTTTTATTTTTTGTTTTCAGCAATTCACCCCCCTCTTGTCGGCCTCCGCTGCACCTACAATTGGTATCAGAGCCTGATCGCCTCAGAAGGACTAACCGCCAACTGAAGCACTACGATCAAGACGATGGCCGGAGCGAACATTCATCCCATGAAGTTCGACGGAGACTTCGCCACATGGAAGCGCAAAATGGAGGTATTTTTTAAAACAAATTTTGATATTCTTATTACAATGAAATATGGTTTTGCAGCGCTGAAAGATAAAGAAGAAAACACATGGAGCAAGAAGGAGCAAGCCGATTTCGTCGCCAACGGAAAGGCTGAGTTCCATCTACTCAGTGTATTGCCACCTCAGGAGGTAAATTGGATCGGAAGCTACGACTTCGCGAAAGATATCTGGGAAAAATTCCTGGAGCTTTACGAAGGTACTTTCGAAGCGAATCTAGCGAAGTGCGACATCCTCCGGAACCAATTAACGAACCTCCGGATGAACCAAGGCGAGAAGGTAGCGCAACTCCAAGCGAGAATCAAGGAGCTGATAACGCAACTAACGAACCTTGGAGAAGAGGTAACCAACTGGGATTCTATCCGATACGCGCTCAATGCCTTCCCGAGAACTCCAGAGTGGGCTTCCTTAGTAGATGCGTATTACATCTCTAAGGACCTCGAGGTAAGTACTTCAGAATAATTATTTTCTACTTTTGAACTTCACGAGTCTCGAGTTTCAGAACCCAACGGAGCAGAGAAGACAAGTCAAAACATTACCTTAAAGGCAAAGATGAACAGTTCTGACTCCGAAGCCTCAGTCGACGAATCCGAAGCGGCACTACTGGTAAGACGCTTCAATAAGTTTTTTAGTACTAACAAATTTAAATCGCAGAGGCATCATCGAAAGAAGAGGATGGTTTGTTGCTACAACTACAACGAAGAGGGGCACATCAAAGATGACTGCCCAAAGCTAAAGAGAAAGGAGAAAGAAAAAGAAAAGTCAAAATACAAGAAACCAGAACCCTCCAAGCACAAGAATCTGAAGGCTACTTGGTCAGATTCGTCAACCTCTGAGTCGAACATCGAAGAATTCTCAGGGTTAGCGCTACTGGCGAACCATCAACCGGAAGAAGACCCAAGCTCAGAGATGAGCATCGATGAAGGGGGAGGAACATCAGAAGAAGAAAGCAGCAGTGAAGGGGGAGCGTCACCAGATCAGGTAAGTAAGGTACACAATCTAACCCTGTCTCAGTCATTTCGATTTATTAAATCGATTTCTAAAGATTTATTCGAATTACAAAAAAAAATAAAGAATTAAAAATGAAATTAGCAAAAGCATGTCCACTTGAAATGCACGATAGTATAAAATCAGAAAATGATAAATTAAAATTAGATATTGAAAAACTGAAATCTGCTGCATGCTTAAATCAATTTCCAAACTCAAAATTAAGAATTTATGGAAAATTGAACTGGTACATTAGAAACCATCAGGGTCAACTTAGAAAAGTGCCCAAAATTTATGTACCCCCTAGATTTTTGAACAATCCTGTAGGAAGGAACCTCTATTGCGTTCCAAAATCTGTACTTAATTAATTGTTCAAAAATTAAAAGCTTACAGTGAGAAAATTAAACATTGAAATTCTTTATGGAAGCTTTGTCTAAGGAAGTAGTTGTTGCTCCAATAACCAAGAAGGCCTAGTGCCTCGCCATGACCTGGAAGCTAAAATATTGAAAGAAAATGTTTAATTAACTTTATGAAAAAGCATTAAACAAGAATTAAATAATGCTTTGAAAGTTTATCAAATATTTGTTAAAATAAACAAAAATTCCTTAAAAATTTTTTTTTTAAAAAAAAATCTAACTTAAATTTTTGGGTAAGAAATTTTCTTCTGAAAATTCTAAAAGTTCATTCACTTGACTTAGAAATTTTTTTTGGGAATATTCAAAAAGTTTACTTAGGATTTTTTTTTGCCTTAGAATTTTTTTTTTTTAAACTTAGGATTTGTTCTGTAAAATTCTAAAAAGTTCATTTTTCTTTCTTAGAAATTCTTTTTTCACTTTGAAATTTTTTCAAAAATTCAATCTTACTTGAAAATATTTTACTTAAGACCCCATTTTTGCTGTGATCAAAGGGGGAGAGAAAAGTACAAGTTTAGGGGGAGTTAGATAAATTTAAAATTTCTTTTATTATTTTTATAAATGTTTAGGGGGAGTTAGACAAATTTAAGATTTCCTTTATTTTTATAAAAAGTGTTGCAATTTTACTAATTGCAAAAATTATGTTTAACTTGTTAGTTTAGTAATTTTTCTTTAAAATTACTTTTTATGTCTATTTTAACCCTAACTTGAACTTGAGTTGATGCACATAAAAAAGGGGGAGATTGTTGGACCCCGTGGTAGTTTTGATGTGATCAACCAAGTTGGTTAGGTCCTGCTGTGTTTGATCCCTATGTCTGAGTGTGCAGGAGCTTAGGAATACAGGAAGTCGAGCGGAAGACGCAGCTAGCGAGAAGGAAGGCACGGGAAGGGAGCCGACGGGCTCGGTGTGTCCGAAGGACGAGACGGTTGCGGAAGAGTACTCCGGTGGGCGTGAAGAGCGTGCGCGGCGTTCGAGGGACGTTAAGCCGGGACGGAAGGCAGCTCGAGGAAAAGGCCGGGAATTGGGTTCAGGTGAGCCCTATTCCGGTTGGTCGCAATCACCCAAAAGAACGGAGCGTCAGAAGCTGGAAAAACCAAGATGAAAACTGTGCTACCAGCTTGGAGGCGCCTCCATCATGAAGGCGCCTTCAACAGGTCAGATTTGACCGTTTGTGTTGCGGATAAAGTTTTATCCACTGACCGAGCTGGAGGCGCCTTGAACCTTGTTGGAGGCGCCTTGGACCCTTGGGATAGACTTTCCAGGAGCTATATAAAGGCCCCTGGAGCTAGGAATTCAACAACAACTCAAGCATCCAACTTGTAATCAATTCCTAGCAACTAAGTGAGCGTTCTAAGTGTAAAAAGGCTTCTCCGCCTCAGTAAAGGAGATTCTGCTAATAGAGTTTTTCATTGCCCTGGATTAACAACCTCCTTGGTTGTAACCAGGTTAAATTTATTTCTTTTTCTTTTTCTGTCTCCTTAATTTAGTTGTTATTTTATTACTGATTTAAATTCTGAGTTGAAATCCGAGGAGGGTATAGTTGTTATTTTTTATTTTCAGCAATTCACCCCCATCTTGCCGGCCTCCGCTGCACCTACACAATCAACTCTGTGATAACATCCGGATTAAAATTTTTCCATGAATTTATGGCTTAAACTCCATTTCATTAAGCAGAGTACAAATTTCAGCATATTCTTTTAGAAATGATACCATGAATGTATAGTCTTAAAAATCAGAAGGTCATTGTTAGCATCAATGATCGATTTTTAGAAAAGGACTATGTTATAAACCACGAGTCCATAAGTAAATTTGTTCTTACAGAGATAATAAAAGACATGTCTAATCTAGTATCAACTGTACAAGATGAGATACCACAAGGAAACTGCAACACGTATCACAAATGATACACAATTGCAGAAAGTGACTCGTCGTAGTGGGAGGGTTGTTAGGCAACCTAAAAAGATTCATGTTTTGGGAGAGTTTTTGGACTCGATCCCTGGAGGACATGAACCTGATCTCCGGACATATGAAGAAGCACTCCAAGATAAAGATGCAACATCTTGGAAAAGAGTAATGAATAACAGAATTAGAATATATGTATTCTAATAAAATCTGGAAGCTTGTAGAACCACCAAATGGTGTAAAAGCCTTTGGGTGTAAAAAGGTCTATAATAGGAAAAGAGGGATAGACAGGAAGGTAGAAACTTTCAAAGCAAGGCTTGATGAAAAAGGAAACTTTTTCACTGGTAGTCATGCTTAAGTCTATCCGGATTCTTTTATCTATTTGGCAAGTGGATGTCAAGACAGCATTCCTTAATGGAAGTCTTGAAGAAAGCATCCATATAAAGCAACCAAAAGGGTTCATTACAAAGGGCTAAGAGCATCTTGTGTGCAAGCTCAATCAGTCTATGGACTGAGGCAAAGCGTCAAGGTCTTGGAACATCTGGTTTATCAAAGTAATCCAGACCTATGGATTTATTTAGTAACCGGATAAGTCTTGTGTATACAAAAGGTGTGATGAAAACGTGGTGGTATTTCTTGTACTATACGTAGATAACATTTTTGGTAGTTGGAAACAATATCAAAATGTTGTCAGAAGTAAGGGTATGGTTGTCCAAACAATTCGATATAAAGGACTTGGGAGAATGTAGAAAAGAATATTTTACTTATCCCAAGCTTCATATATCGGAAAAATCCTTGCTCGTTTTAAGCATGCAAAACTCCAAGAAAGGTTTCTTACCTTTTTAGCATGGAGTAACTTTATCTAAAGATATGTCTCTGTAGACATCAAAGGAGATAAAGGAAATAAAGGCAGTTCTTTATGCATCGGCTGTCGGAAGCCTAATGTATGCTATGCACGAGATCAAAAATCTGTTTTGCCAAGGGCATAGTTAGCAGATATCAAAGTAACGCTGGACAAGGACAGTGAACTGCAGTAAAGCATATATTGAAGTACCTTAGAGGCACTAGAGATTATATGCTAGCTTACAAGGCAGTTAATTTGGTCCCTGTGGGTTGCACGGATTTTGACTTCCAATCGGATAGGGACAATAGTAAGTCAACCTCGGGGTTTTGTGTTTACTTTAGGAGGTAAAGTCATAACTATGGAAGAGTGATAAGCATAGGTATTTTTCTAGACTCTACCATAGAAGCTGAGTATATGGCAAGCCTTTGAGGTAGTCATAAAAGCTAAATGACTCAATAACCTCAAGATAGACTTAGATATGGTTTCTGGTTTGTCCAAAGATTATTACAATTTATTGTAATAATATTGGTGCAGTAGCAAACTCGAAGAAACCATAAGTCTATAAGGCAAGTAAACACAATAGAGTGCAAGTACCACCCAATACAAGAAATTGTATAAACGAGGAGAAGTTGTTGCCGTCTAGATTGCATCAGGTGATGACCTATAGATCCTTTCACTAAGGTCCTTAAGGCAAGAGCTTTTGATGCGCATGATGAAGGGTTGGGAATCAGATGTATGGCAGAAGATATGGTAGCTTAGTCTTTTAGTATAAGTGGGAGATTGTTAGGATGTATACTAAAAGTCTAGCTTTTGGTATAAACATTTATCTAGAAATAAGAATCACATTAGTCAAATGTCTGCATTTATGATAAATGTAGTTGTTCAATTAATTTATATTGTAGATAACATGGTGTGTGGTGGCACACACAAAAGATCATGTTATCGGTTCCTTATAAATTATAAATAGTCGCTCACGACCAAGATGGAAAGGAACAAACCATTAGAAGGTCGTAGTGTAATTAGGTAGTAGTTTATCTTAACTATATAATTACACTAGTACACTTAGAGTGTATTGAGTAGGACCATTTGAGGTCGTTTCTTTTATACTGACTTTATAAAGGAACAAAGACCTCAGTTATTATGGAAGTATGTGCTCTTAATCCTAATATAATAACAAGCACATATATTTGATATTTATTTCTTTAATTTATCAATGGGTGAGATTTAGTTCGATAAATCAATAAGCCTGATAAGTTGGGAAATGATATCACTTATAGTGTGTGTTGTTGATGTAACGACCACCCTTCTTACTACTACTACACTCTAAGGATGACCGTTACTTAACTGCTAACTCTACTTAACCGGTATGATAAAAAATCACATGGAAACCCTACCGAAAAATTTCGGCAAAGTCTCCCCTGTACCGATGACCATATCCGTAAGTACATACAGACTATACTTAGCCACAGGCGGCTGGAACATATATTTTCACAACCACGCAGTTTATATATATGAAAAAGAATCAAAATACTGAAATAAATAACTCTATCAATGAAAATAGCATATACAAGTTCTAAATTCTTTTAACAATTCGACGGAAGCAATTTTAATAAATTTTTCTAAGCTAAGTCTCAAGGATCTCCATAGTCCACACATCACACACCGTCACAGCATCTCCTTGTCGCCTTCTTCCTTATACTTTAGCTTTTCCTTTATCTGCAGTAGGAGGAAATGCAGTCTATAAGCATAAAGCTTAGTGAGCGCTATCTACTCACAAAAACTCGATATGCATGTATATAAATAAAAACATGCTAAAACTGAGTACTAACATGTAAAGCTACTCATGCTCATAAATAGCAAAGAAAACAACTAACTGAAAAGCTAACATGTAAAGCTAATCATAGAACTATCATGTGTATCAATAAGAAACTGAACTGATACATTAGCTAAACTAATTAATGCTAAACTGAGTCTAACTTGTATTCACATAACTAATTTGTGAAGTTTTGAAAACTATTTACATAATAGATCAAAATAATAATCATGTCGATGGGCCCGGCAACTGTACTTGCTGTGCGCATCCCTAACTAAACCCGGATTGCAAGTTCCGAGTCTAGTAGGGTTTACTAGGTTATCTAAACCTAGGGACGATCGTGGGAGCCCAACCCAATGGATATCTAATCCAATACAGTGCCAATAAAATACTGATTTCATAGCTAATTTTCTTATCTTGCTTTTACTAGGTTATCCGAACCTAGAACTAGGTTATCTGAACCTAGAGGCGATTTGGAGCCCACCCATTGGACCGTAGTCCCATATAAGCTGAAGCAAGACTAAATAAGTTATTTTAAATGCTTCTACTGCATTTATCTATTAAAATGCCTACCGTAGCATTATATTGAGCTAAGCATTTTATCAAGCACTTGGGGTGCACTAGAACACACTCTACGTACTGAAAATCTGTATACAAAGCTTAACATAGATCTGCATATAAAGCTTAATAAAAATCTGCATACTAAGTTTATCAAAATCTGCATACTAAGCTTATCTAAAATCTGCATGCAATACTTATGAAAATCTGCTTATTAAAAATCTGCATACCTTACTTATAAAAATCTGCATGCTATAAAGATAGAATTGCTCATGTTATTCCAATAGCAAATAGGAAACTAGAACAACTTAAGCATGCTGTGAAAGTAAAACAACTTAAGCATACAAAGAGATCTAACCATACTAAAATTCTGCACTATACTACTAAATTCTGCATACTATAAGCTTAACATAACTCTGCATATTAGCACTAACATTTCTAGTTCAGCACTAATACATGAGGTTTGCCAATTCTATCAGCACTAATATTCCAGGTAATGCAAAGCAGAATAAATTCCGTCTGTTATAAAGAAGGAAACTATTAATCTAGCAGTACCAAAACCTTTCAATAATTATATATACAAGTCTCACCTTATTTATCACAAGACAAAAGACTTGCAGATAAGCTTCAATAATTTTATATACAAGTGTCACCTTAGGCTTGCAACAAATTGTTTCATGGAAGTCAACAAGTAATTTACTGCATCAATCCTTTACATTAACATGGAAACAATTAATAGCAAATGTCTTGACATCTTTCGTATAGATAATTTTGATCAATAAAGTTATCTAACTTCGGAAGGGAGAAACACACCCACACAGTAAGTTGTAATGAACGTGTTCACCAATAACCCCTAAAACCGAACAACTAAGGTGAAAGCATTCAAGAGACATGATTAAAACCAAGGTGATTGCATTCGCAGTTATTGTAGGAATTAAAACCACCCAAACTAAACTCTATTAAATCCGAAATCTGTAAAAATCCAAAAACTCAAAGAAAACACTAAATCACTTCGAAACTACTCCTACTGCAGGTGAGAAGCAACTCACCTAGAGCTTCTTGCACTTACTACCGAGAAGAAGGAAAGGGGAAACTTTTTAGGGTTCGGGCGGATCCTCTCGGCAACCCTTTGTGTTCCCGAGCTTCTCTTCTTCGAGACAACCACCGTGGATGAAGACTAGCCGGAGGGAAGCTTCGCCGGCGCCGGGATCTCAAGACCTAGCTGTCTCTAGGTTTTCCGCCGAGGTTGCGCCGTCGCGAGGGAGAAGAGCGAAGAGGGGTTTTCGGGAGGAATTGTTTTGGTTTTTGGAAAATCAAAACCTAACTCCCTTTCTTATACTCGGCTTTAATCACAACTATGCTTTAATATCAATTTTCTCCATATTGGATTGACAAAGTCCGTGTAGCTCAGCTGGCTGGGCCGGATTCTGCTTGGGCCGAGGAGCTGGGTTCGAACCCCAGCCTCTACAAACTTATTTTTTTTTTCTTTATTTTAGTTTATTTTTAAAACTTATTCTCCTTGGTAAAAATACCAGACGAACTCCAAAAATTACATAAAAATACTCTAAAAATTTCTAAAAATCTCTAGAATATTTTTATGACATTTCTAAATATTTTTAAGGGCTTTTAGAACTCGAAATAGGGAAAATTGGGTCGTTACAATTCTCCCTCCCTTATAAAAAGTTCGTCCTCGAACTTAGAATAATTCTAAATATATTTCTGTCTCATGCTGTCTCCACGCTCCCCTAGTAACTTTCTCGCGCTTCTAGTTCTACCAGATGACTTTTACTAATGACACTTCTCTGTTTCCTAGTCTCTTGTCTGTTCTGTCCACTATCTGTGTCTGCTCTCATAGCTAAGATCCTCTTGGATCTGCACTGTCTGAGGCTGAATCACTTGGCTAAGGTCGTGAATACACTTCTTTAGCATGGAGACATGAAATACATTGTGTATTGCTGACATATCTTGAGGTAAGTCTAGCTTATAAGCTACCTTCCCAATTCTCTTTGTGATCGGGGTAGGGTCCTACGTATCGAGGACTTAACCTGCTCTTTTTCTCTTGGGTTCTCCGATGTACTCAAACTGTGCTTCTGCTTCAGGTTGGAATACGACTTCCTGTTTACGGCACTCTATGAAGGCACCGTATCTGATCAGGAAGTTCATTCCAAATATGACATCGTAGTCAGTCATGTCTAGCACTATCAGATCACAAAAGTTCTCTGTCTGCTATCATGACTGGCACTGTTCTGAACCAGTGCGTGGATGCCATAACTTCTCCCGAAGGTAATGTTGTCAGAAACTGACTACTGAGTACCTCTGAGGGTATTGCTAACTTTTCGACGAATGCCCTGGCTATATAAGAATGGGTTGCCCCAGTATCAAATAGAACAGTAGCACTATACTGAAAAATGCTAATCTGACCTGTGACAACTGTCGAGGCATTGACTACGTCCTCTCTAGTGAGTGAGTAGATCCTCGCATTCGCCATCGCTGGAGGGGCTTCTAATCTGCCCTGGCTGATAGGTGGACCTTCTAGAGCGGCCTGCATCTGATATAACTGAGCTGGCTGGCCTGCATACTGAATCTGCTGTGGCTGAGGGAGACCGGTCTTGTTCGGGCACTGCTTGGCCATGTGCCCTTCTTGTCCACATTCAAAGCATCCTCGTGTGCCCTTGCGACAGACCCCTGGGTGGAATTTCCCACAAGTAGCACACTTTGGATAACTGGGTCGCTTGCTAGATGGTCCTCCTTTTGGATCACTCCCTGATTTGCGCTTGCTGTTGGAGTTCTCTTTCCAGTTAGAGCTGTGGCCTTGCTGTTTTTGAGTGTGAGAGTTTCCTTGGCCTTTGGACTCTGAGGAGTCTTGCTTCTGCTGCTTTATGCTGTTCTGATAATGCTCTGTGGTCAAGGCACTGCTCACTAACTCCTCTGTGGTTTGTGGCCTATGTATGCCACCAGCCACGTTCACTGCTATCTCTGGCCTCAGCATCTTGAGCATCAACCGGATTCGTTCCTTCTCTGTGCTGACTAGCTCTGGGCATAGACGAGCCAACCTGTTGAATTTCTTCATGGCTTCCTCAACTGAAAGGTTGCCCTGACGAAACTCCGTGAACTCGTCGTAATGGCGGTTTGTGACCCGCATGTGAAAGAACTCCTCGAAGAATTCTTTCTCGAAGTCAGCCCATGTCATCTGGTTCACTGGGCGCTTCGCTCTGACTCTCTCCCACCACATACGTGCATCTCCTGTCAAGCAGAAGGAGGCACACTTCACCTTCTCCTGTTCTGGCCAGTCCAGAAGCTCCATCGTGCTCTCCAGTGTTTTGAACCAGGCTTGAGCATCCCATGGTTCGCTGGTGCCTGAGAAGTTCTCGAGCTTGATTCGCTGCCACTGGATCAGGTAAGCCTCTCTCTTTGCTTCCGCTGCTGGAGCTACTGGTGCTGTGGGCTGGACTGGTGGAACCTCTATGAATGCTGGGGTCGCTAGGTTAGGTTCCGGGGTGACTGTGGGAGTATTCTGCTGATTAGCCTTTAAGGTGGCTATCTCTGTAACTGAGCCACTAATGCTGTAAGGTCTGGGGGAGGCACTGAACTGCCTGCCTCTTGCTGGGGCTCAGTAGCTGGTGCCTGCTTAGCTGGGCGTCCTCGTGCCATTTCTAAAGACATAGAGGATGCATATAACTAATCTAATCACGTTTAACTAGCTACTATAAACATGTTAGAGGCTATCACACATATGCATGCTATAATTATTCCTAAACATGAAAGCAAGAAACATAAATAGAATAGAAGTATTCTTACTTGGAAGACGGCAAGGCTGATGCTGATGTGTGTGATGCTGGAGAATGGGAACTGCTCTGATACCAACTGTAACGACCACCCTTCTTACTACTACTACACTCTAAGGATGACCGTTACTTAACTGCTAACTCTACTTAACCGGTATGATAAAAAATCACATGGAAACCCTACCGAAAAATTTCGACAAAGTCTCCCCTGTACCGATGACCATATCCGTAAGTACATACAGACTATACTTAGCCACAGGCGGCTGGAACATATATTTTCACAATCACGCAGTTTATATATATGAAAAAGAATCAAAATACTGAAATAAATAACTCTATCAATGAAAATAGCATATACAAGTTCTAAATTCTTTTAACAATTCGACGGAAGCAATTTTAATAAATTTTTCTAAGCTAAGTCTCAAGGATCTCCATAGTCCACACATCACACACCGTCACAGCATCTCCTTGTCGCCTTCTTCCTTATACTTTAGCTTTTCCTTTATCTGCAGTAGGAGGAAATGCAGTCTATAAGCATAAAGCTTAGTGAGCGCTATCTACTCACAAAAACTCGATATGCATGTATATAAATAAAAACATGCTAAAACTGAGTACTAACATGTAAAGCTACTCATGCTCATAAATAGCAAAGAAAACAACTAACTGAAAAGCTAACATGTAAAGCTAATCATAGAACTATCATGTGTATCAATAAGAAACTGAACTGATACATTAGCTAAACTAATTAATGCTAAACTGAGTCTAACTTGTATTCACATAACTAATTTGTGAAGTTTTGAAAACTATTTACATAATAGATCAAAATAATAATCATGCTGCTGATGGGCCCGGCAACTGTACTTGCTGTGCGCGCATCCCTAACTAAACCCGGGATTGCAAGTTCCGAGTCTAGTAGGGTTTACTAGGTTATCTAAACCTAGGGACGACTGTGGGAGCCCAACCCAATGGATATCTAATCCAGTACAGTGCCACTGCTGAAAATAAAATACTGATTTCATAGCTAATTTTCTTATCTTGCTTTTACTAGGTTATCTGAACCTAGAACTAGGTTATCTGAACCTAGAGGCGACTGTGGGAGCCCACCCATTGGACCGTAGTCCCATATAAGCTGAAGCAAGACTAAATAAGTTATTTTAAATGCTTCTACTGCATTTACTGAGCTATTAAAATGACTACTGTAGCATTATATTGAGCTAAGCATTTTATCAAGCACTTGGGGTGCACTAGAACACACTCTACGTACTGAAAATCTGTATACAAAGCTTAACATAGATCTGCATATAAAGCTTAATAAAAATCTGCATACTAAGTTTATCAAAATCTGCATACTAAGCTTATCTAAAATCTGCATGCAATACTTATGAAAATCTGCTTATTAAAAATCTGCATACCTTACTTATAAAAATCTGCATGCTATAAAGATAGAATTGCTCATGTTATTCCAATAGCAAATAGGAAACTAGAACAACTTAAGCATGCTGTGAAAGTAAAACAACTTAAGCATACAAAGAGATCTAACCATACTAAAATTCTGCACTATACTACTAAATTCTGCATACTATAAGCTTAACATAACTCTGCATATTAGCACTAACATTTCTAGTTCAGCACTAATACATGAGGTTTGCCAATTCTATCAGCACTAATATTCCAGGTAATGCAAAGCAGAATAAATTCCGTCTGTTATAAAGAAGGAAACTATTAATCTAGCAGTACCAAAACCTTTCAATAATTATATATACAAGTCTCACCTTATTTATCACAAGACAAAAGACTTGCAGATAAGCTTCAATAATTTTATATACAAGTGTCACCTTAGGCTTGCAACAAATTGTTTCATGGAAGTCAACAAGTAATTTACTGCATCAATCCTTTACATTAACATGGAAACAATTAATAGTAAATGTCTTGACATCTTTCGTATAGATAATTTTGATCAATAAAGTTATCTAACTTCGGAAGGGAGAAACACACCCACACAGTAAGTTGTAATGAACGTGTTCACCAATAACCCCTAAAACCGAACAACTAAGGTGAAAGCATTCAAGAGACATGATTAAAACCAAGGTGATTGCATTCGCAGTTATTGTAGGAATTAAAACCACCCAAACTAAACTCTATTAAATCCGAAATCTGTAAAAATCCAAAAACTCAAAGAAAACACTAAATCACTTCGAAACTACTCCTACTGCAGGTGAGAAGCAACTCACCTAGAGCTTCTTGCACTTACTACCGAGAAGAAGGAAAGGGGAAACTTTTTAGGGTTCGGGCGGATCCTCTCGGCAACCCTTTGTGTTCCCGAGCTTCTCTTCTTCGAGACAACCACCGTGGATGAAGACTAGCCGGAGGGAAGCTTCGCCGGCGCCGAGATCTCAAGACCTAGCTGTCTCTAGGTTTTCCGCCGAGGTTGCGCCGTCGCGAGGGAGAAGAGCGAAGAGGGGTTTTCGGGAGGAATTGTTTTGGTTTTTGGAAAATCAAAACCTAACTCCCTTTCTTATACTCGGCTTTAATCACAACTATGCTTTAATATCAATTTTCTCCATATTGGATTGACAAAGTCCGTGTAGCTCAGCTGGCTGAGCCGGATTCTGCTTGGGCCGAGGAGCTGGGTTCGAACCCCAGCCTCTACAAACTTATTTTTTTTTTTCTTTATTTTAGTTTATTTTTAAAACTTATTCTCCTTGGTAAAAATACCAGACGAACTCCAAAAATTACATAAAAATACTCTAAAAATTTCTAAAAATCTCTAGAATATTTTTATGACATTTCTAAATATTTTTAAGGGCTTTTAGAACTCGAAATAGGGAAAATTGGGTCATTACAATTGATTATAGAAGGAAACTGTGTCCTAGTAATCTAGGTTGAGAATGTCCCCAAGAGGAGCTCATAAGGATTGTCATGTTAAACCCTGCAGGTGGACTTAGTCCGACATGACGATAAAGTTGAGTGGTACCACTTTTGGAGCTAGATATTAATTAAGTGAGTTGTCAGTAACTTACTTAATTAGTGGACATTTGTTATCTTAAACACAGGGAGACTAACACACTCATAATAAGAAGGAGCCCAAAATGTAATTTGGGATTGGTGCGGTAGTTCAATAATAGTTCTCTAGTGGAATGAATTATTATTGATAAAATTAAGTTTTATGTTCGGGGCGAACACGGGATGCTTAATTTTATCAGGAGACCAAAACCAATTCCTCCTCTCGGTCCCTATCGTAGCCTCTTGTATATAGAGATTTATACCCACCACATACCCACTTTCTTACCCATCCAATGGGGCCGGCCAAGCTAGCTTGGACCCAAGCTACGGCCGGCCAAGACCAAATGGTTGAGCCAAGTTGGTGGCCGGCCAAAGCTTGGGTCCCAAGCTTAGGTGGCCGGCCACTAGAATATTAAAAGGGTTTTTTATTATTTCTTATGTGGATATCATGATTTAAAAGAGAATTTAAAAATTAAAATTTTCTTTTATAGCTTTCTACAAAAGATTAAGAGAAGATATTAATCTCTTTCCTTATTTGTAGATTAAAGGGATGGTTTTAATTTTTAGTAAAAACTTTCCTTATTTGTAAATCATCCACATGTTTGAAAGAGAGTTTAAAAATTTGAAATCTTTCCTTATTTGTTGATTAAAAGGTGGATTTTAAATTTTAAGAAAACTTTCCTTTTTAAACATGTTCATGATTTAAAAGAGAGTTTAAAAATTAAATATTCTCTTTTATAAGTTTCTACAAAAGATTAAGAAAAGGTTTGATATCTTTCCTTATTTGTAGATTGAAAGAGATTTTAATTTTTAGAGATAACTTTCTTTTTATCCACATGTTTAAAAGAAAGATTTTAATTTATAAAATTTCCTTTTTATTAACCACCATGAAGGGAAAAATTATTTGAGAAATTTTTATAAATTTCCGGAAGCAAATTAGGAAGTTTTAATTCTTGTATGAATTAAAATTTCCTTGATTAAGGGATTAAAGGTGGCCGGCCATTAACATGATGAAAAGAAAATTATTTTTAATTAAATAAATTTTCCTTTTCAATGGCAAAAGAATTAAGGAAGTTTTTATTAAATTTTCCTTATTTGCCAAGACCAAGGATTATAAAAGAGGGGGTAGAGGAGGCTTCATGGTGAACAACTCTATTATTTTTCTCCCTCTTTTCTTCCTTGGTGTGGCCGGCCCTTCCCTTTCTCTTCTCTCCATCTTTGTGGCCGAAACCTTCTTTTCTCTTGGAGATCAAGTGGTGGCCGGATCTTAGCTTGGAGAAGAAGGAGAGAAAGCTTGCATCTCTTGGAGCTTGGTTGGTGGAAAAGGATCTTCTTCCTTTGAAAGTCTTGCTTGGCCGAAACTTGAAGGAAAGAAGAAGAAGGTGGTTTGGTGGTTCTCGTCTCGGAAGATCGTTGCCCACACAACGTCCGCGATTAGAAGAGGAATACGGTAGAAGATTAAGAGGTCTTTCTAAAAGGTATAACTAGTATTTTTCCTTTCCGCATCATACTAGTTATTTTTGGAAATAATACCAAATACAAGAGGCATGCGATTCTAGTATTTCGAATTTATTTTCGATGTTGTGTTCTTTGTTTATTCTTTTCCTTGTGATTTGATTGTTCCTTTCGGTTAACCTAAAGTTATTTTAGGAAATTAAATATTAGCTTTCCTTAAAAGGTTTTGTCTAGTCGGTGGTGGTTGCTCCCATATCCAAGAAGGCCATGTGCCTCGCCACGTCAGTACTGGAAGCCAATTTTGGAAATTAATATTTAATGGAATTAATAACCTAGGTGATTTGGATCGAACGTGTTAAGTTCCGCAGGAGATCCAAGTCAAAACCTAAAAGAACAAATAGATTAAATTTTGGATCAAACGTGTTAAGTTCCGCAGGCGATCCAAGTTTAATTTAAAAGAACACATGGTAGCTAGGAAAAGGTTCAGACCTTTGTACAAAATTTTTGTACAGTGGAACCATTAGGTTTTCCAAGTAGCAACCAACAATTGGTATCAGAGCTAGAGTTTTACCTCTGTGTATTTGGTATTAGTTTAATTATGCACATGTCATACATAATTTAGGCAGGTTAATAGTAGGATGTGCTAACTTTGTGGATGCAGGATCCAACTATTATGGCTTATAGTTATTATGTGTGTGATTGGACCCTTGGAAATGTCAAGGGCATTTTATTGTGTGTGCATGATTGTATTATAAAATACACCAGGAGCTGTATTTAGTTTTATTAGGATTTTATTTTTTGATCTAGTTACATGTACATTCCTTTTATGGAAAATAGGATCGATGGATGTAAATTTTATTTTATGTTCGATCTAGTTTACATGTACATTCCTTCGAGGAATATAGGATCGAAAAATGTAAAATTCTATTTATGTCGCGGATCGAATCTTGCAAGGCGTGGAACCTTTTGAGGACCAGAGGCGCAGCGGAACAAGGAGCAAGATGGATGTGACAACTAGACCCGGTGGCGGTGGCCAAAGATGGCAGCAGCTAGGGTTGGCGACACACGGAGGACAGCAATAGATAAAAATACAAAAATAGTTGAAAATTAGTTTTTCTATTTATTGCTTTTTATGTTGTGTTGTGTGTGCTTGTTAGTATGTATGCTAAGTAGGCTAGCATAGTCAAAATTCCTCACTTTAAATAACTAAGTGGGAGAGGGATTTATTTTTAAATAAATTCCACGGTCTCCATTACTGGTTTATAAGTGATGCAACAAGCTTGCGCGTTGGCTCTGAGTGCCTTCCTCCATATCGGATGAGCTTGTTTGCGGATCACTAGCTTAAAACTTCCATTTTGGATGACTATATGAAGTTAATTAAGAGTGTGTGATCTTCCCCATCGGAAGGGGCACAATCTTATTAATGGACTTAGTGTCAAGTAATGGTAAACACTTAGGCACGTCTAATAGTATCCTCCCCATCGGAGTCACTGCTATTATTTGTGTGACCGAAGAAAACCAACTATTAATTTGTCAAATAAATAGGTTGACAAGATAATAAAATTAAAAACTCCTCTTACAAATGTTTGATTTTGTATACATCCACACTATCGTGGCATACAAAATTCGCGGTGTTTGAGGTAATTTTATTTGTCATAAAGATTTATTGACAAGATAATTAATGGGTAAACCCCTCCTCTTACAAATGTTTAATTTTGTATACGTCCACACTATCGTGGCATGCAAAATTCACTGTGTTTGAGGTGTTGGTAAATTTAAATAATATTGTTTGAGGAATCAATGTTATTTTAAATTCAAAAAGTTTTGACTAAATATTTGATCAAAGACAGATCAACTATTAATTTTATTCGTCATAAAGTAAAGTTGATGAGATAATAAAATTAATGGATAAAATCTCCTCTTTGATTTTGTAAACGTCCACACTATCGTGGCATACAAAATTCATGGGAATTTTAAGGAGTTGATCTTGACCAAATATTTTTGTGACTCTTAGGATTTAAAATGTTTGTCAATTCCCTATTTGTTATACTATAGAAAAGACTTAGTAATCCCAATTGTAATGATTGGAAATAGGACTTGGACATTAAGGTAGACTGTCTTCTTAGAACTAAGAACAATATAGGTGTATTTAATTCATTAGTTGAAACATGTCTAGTGGTGGAGTGTAGATACAGATGCCATTAATCATGTCTGCAATTCATTGCAGGGTTCTAGGAAACCCGACAACTAAATGAAAATTAAAACACCGTCCACATGGGCACTACTACAAAAGTAGCAGCTGTTGCAGTGGGAGAGGTTTATTCTCTAATAAGAATAAAATATGGATTATTAGAAATTGTCTTTACAAAGAACCTGATTTCAGTTTCTAAACTATTATAGAATAGATATTGTGTCTATTTTGATAACAAAGTTGTTATCAAGAAAAATAGGGAAGTTATCTATTATGGTATGTTGGTTGACAAATTATAATCCAATAACTCCCACGATGCAACAAATGGAAATTAGTAACACATCTTCTAACTTTAAGAGAAAGTAACCTTCGGAAATGAACCAATTATATCTTTGGCATCTAAGGCTAGGTTATATTAACTTGAGTAGGATTCATTGGTAGCTGATGAACTTTTGGGTTCATTGGTAGTGGAAATCTTTCCAACCTGCGAGTCTTACTTGGAAGGAAAAATAACCAAGAAGTTTTTAAGTCTAAGGGGTATAGAGCCAAAGATATGTTGGAATTGGTTCATTCTGATTTGTGTGATCCTATGACCATCTAGGCAAGAGGTAGTATCGAATATTTCATCTATTTTATAGAAAACTATTCAAGATACAAATACATTTACTTAATGTGCCGCAAGACTAAGTACTTTGATTAGTTCAAAGAGTACAAGGCTGATGCGTAGAAACGTCAAAGTAAAAGTATCAAGACACTACGGTGAGATCGTAGTGGCAAGTACCTCTTGGGAGAATTTAGGAGTCACTTATCAAAAGTAGGGATTCAATCCAAACTAACTGCACCTGGTACACCCCTACAGAATGGTGTAGAAAAAGGAAGGTATAGGACTCTTATGGAAATAAGTAGATTGATGATGAGTTATTTGGAAAATTACCAAATTCATTTTAAGGATATACTCTGGAAACAGAAGTGAACATAGTACCTTCCAAAGTCAGAACTCTCTAGTCATATAGAATTGCTGAATAGGCGTAAGCCTATTTTGAAGCATATTCGGATTCGGGAAGTCCAGCACAAATGCTGAAGAGAGACAATGATAATTTGGACAGGAATTCACTTGTTTGTGGGTTATCCTAGATAAATGAATGTAGATTTATAGTCTTAAAAATCAGAAGGTCATTGTTAGCATCAATGATCGATTTTTAGAAAAGGACTATGTTATAAACCACGAGTCCATAAGTAAATTTGTTCTTACAGAGATAATAAAAGACATGTCTAATCTAGTATCAACTGTACAAGATGAGATACCACAAGGAAACTGCAACACGTATCACAAATGATACACAATTGCAGAAAGTGACTCGTCGTAGTGGGAGGGTTGTTAGGCAACCTAAAAAGATTCATGTTTTGGGAGAGTTTTTGGACTCGATCCCTGGAGGACATGAACCTGATCTCCGGACATATGAAGAAGCACTCCAAGATAAAGATGCAACATCTTGGAAAAGAGTAATGAATAACAGAATTAGAATATATGTATTCTAATAAAATCTAGAAGCTTGTAGAACCACCAAATGGTGTAAAAGCCTTTGGGTGTAAAAAGGTCTATAATAGGAAAAGAGGGATAGACAGGAAGGTAGAAACTTTCAAAGCAAGGCTTGATGAAAAAGAAAACTTTTTCACTGGTAGTCATGCTTAAGTCTATCCGGATTCTTTTATCTATTTGGCAAGTGGATGTCAAGACAGCATTCCTTAATGGAAGTCTTGAAGAAAGCATCCATATAAAGCAACCAAAAGGGTTCATTACACAGGGCTAAGAGCATCTTGTGTGCAAGCTCAATCAGTCTATGGACTGAGACAAAGCTTCAAGGTCTTGGAACATCTGGTTTATCAAAGTAATCCAGACCTATGGATTTATTTAGTAACCGGATAAGTCTTGTGTATACAAAAGGTGTGATGGAAACATGGTGGTATTTCTTGTACTATACGTAGATAACATTTTTGGTAGTTGGAAACAATATCAAAATGTTATCAAAAGTAAGGGTATGGTTGTCCAAACAATTCGATATAAAGGACTTGGGAGAATGAAGAAAAGAATATTTTACTTATCCCAAGCTTCATACATCGGAAAAATCCTTGCTCGTTTTAAGCATGCAAAACTCCAAGAAAGGTTTCTTACCTTTTTAGCATGGAGTAACTTTATCTAAAGATATGTCTCTGTAGACATCAAAGGAGATAAAGGAAATAAAGGCAGTTCTTTATGCTTCGGCTGTCGGAAGCCTAATGTATGCTATGCACGAGATCAGAAATATGTTTTGCCAAGGGCATAGTTAGCAGATATCAAAGTAACTCTGGACAAGGACAGTGAACTGCAGTAAAGCATATATTGATGTACCTTAGAGGCACTAGAGATTATATGCTAGCTTACAAGGCAGTTAATTTGGTCCCTGTGGATTGCACGGATTTTGACTTCCAATCGGAAAGGGACAATAGTAAGTCAACCTCGGGGTTTTGTGTTTACTTTAGGAGGTAAAGTCATAACTATGGAAGAGTGATAAGCATAGGTGTTTTTCTGGACTCTACCATAGAAGCTGAGTATATGGCAAGCCTTTGAGGTAGTCATAAAAGCTGAATGACTTAATAACCTCAAGATAGACTTAGATATAGTTTCTGGTTTGTCCAAAGATTATTACAATTTATTGTAATAATATTGGTGCAGTAGCAAACTCGAAGAAACCATAAGTCTATAAGGCAAGTAAACACAATAGAGCGCAAGTACCACCCAATACGAAAAATCGTATAAACGAGGAGAAGTTGTTGCCGTCTAGATTGCATCAGGTGATGACGTATAGATCCTTTCACTAAGGTCCTTAAGGCAAGAGCTTTTGATGCGCATGATGAAGGGTTGGGAATCAGATGTATGGCAGAAGATATGGCAGCTTAGTCTTTTAGTATAAGTGGGAGATTGTTAGGATGTATACTAAAAGTATAGCTTTTGGTATAAACATTTATCTAGAAATAAGACACATTAGTCAAATGTCTACATTTATGATAAATGTAGTTATTCAATTAATTTATATTGTAGATAACATGGTGTGTGGTGTCACACACAAAAGGTCATGTTATCGGTTCCTTATAAATTATAAACAGTCGCTCACGACCAAGATGGAAAGGAACAAACCATTGGAAGGTCGTAGTGTAATTGGGTAGTAGTTTATCTTAACTATATAATTACACTAGTACACTTAGAGTGTATTGAGTAGGACCATTTGAGGTCGTTTCTTTTATACTGACTTTATAAAGGAACAAAGACCTCAGTTATTATGGAAGTGTGTGCTCTTAATCCTAATATAATAACAAGCACATATATTTGATATTTATTTCTTTAATTTATCAATGGGTGAGATTTAGTTCGATAAATCAATAAGCCTGATAAGTTGGGAAATGATATCACTTATAGTGTGTGTTGTTGATTATAGAAGGAAACTGTGTCCTAGTAATCTAGGTTGAGAATGTCCCCAAGAGGAGCTCATAAAGATTGTCATGTTAAACCCTGCAGGTGGACTTAGTCCGACATGACGATAAAGTTGAGTGGTACTACTTTTGGAGCTAGATATTAATTAAGTGAGTTGTCAGTAACTTACTTAATTAGTGGACATTTGTTATCTTAAACACAGGGAGACTAACACACTCATAATAAGAAGGAGCCCAAAACGTAATTTGGGATTGGTGCGGTAGTTCAATAATAGTTCTCTAGTGGAATGAATTATTATTGATAAAATTAAGTTGTGTGTTCGGGGCGAACACGGGATGCTTAATTTTATCGGAAGACCAAAACCAATTCCTCCTCTCGGTCCCTATCGTAGCCTCTTGTATATAGAGATTTATACCCACCACATACCCACTTTCTTACCCATCCAATGGGGCCGGCCAAGCTAGCTTGGACCCAAGCTAGGGCCGGCCAAGACCAAATGGTTGAGCCAAGTTGGTGGCCGGCCAAAGCTTGGGTCCCAAGCTTAGGTGGCTGGCCACTAGAATATTAAAAGGGTTTTTTATTATTTCTTATGTGGATATCATGATTTAAAAGAGAATTTAAAAATTAAAATTTTCTTTTATAGCTTTCTACAAAAGATTAAGAGAAGATATTAATCTCTTTCCTTATTTGTAGATTAAAGGGATGGTTTTAATTTTTAGTAAAAACTTTCCTTATTTGTAAATCATCCACATGTTTGAAAGAGAGTTTAAAAATTTGAAATCTTTCCTCATTTGTTGATTAAAAGGTGGATTTTAAATTTTAAGAAAATTTTCCTTTTTAAAAATGTTCATGATTTAAAAGAGAGTTTAGAAATTAAATATTCTCTTTTATAAGTTTCTACAAAAGATTAAGAAAAGGTTTGATATCTTTCCTTATTTGTATATTGAAAGAGATTTTAATTTTTAGAGATAACTTTCTTTTTATCCACATGTTTAAAAGAAAGATTTTAATTTATAAAATTTCCTTTTTATTAACCACCATGAAGGAAAAAATTATTTGAGAAATTTTTATAAATTTTTGGAAGCAAATTAGGAAGTTTTAATTCTTGTGTGAATTAAAATTTCCTTGATTAAGGGATTAAAGGTGGCCGGCCATTAACATGATGAAAAGAAAATTATTTTTAATTAAATAAATTTTCCTTTTCAATGGCAAAAGAATTAAGGAAGTTTTTATTAAATTTTCCTTATTTGCCAAGACCAAGGATTATAAAAGAGGGGGTAGAGGAGGCTTCATGGTGAACAACTCTATTATTTTTCTCCCTCTTTTCTTCCTTGGTGTGGTCGGCCCTTCCCTTTCTCTTCTCTCCATCTTTGTGGCCGAAACCTTCTTTTCTCTTGGAGATCAAGTGGTGGCCGGATCTTAGCTTGGAGAAGAAGGAGAGAAAGCTTGCATCTCTTGGAGCTTGGTTGGTGGAAAAGGACCTTCTTCCTTTGAAAGTCTTGCTTGGCCGAAACTTGAAGGAAAGAAGAAGAAGGTGGTTTGGTGGTTCTCGTCTCGGAAGATCGTTGCCCACACAACGTCCGCGATTAGAAGAGGAATACGGTAGAAGATCAAGAGGTCTTTCTAAAAGGTATAACTAGTATTTTTCCTTTCCACATCATACTAGTTATTTTTGGAAATAATACCAAATACAAGAGGCATGCGATTCTAGTATTTCGAATTTGTTTTCGATGTTGTGTTCTTTATTTTTTCTTTTCCTTGTGATTTGATTGTTCCTTTCAGTTAACCTAAAGTTATTTTAGGAAATTAAATATTAGCTTTCCTTAAAAGGTTTTGTCTAGTCGGTGGTGGTTGCTCCCATATCCAAGAAGGTCATGTGCCTCGCCACGTCAGTACTGGAAGCCAATTTTGGAAATTAATATTTAATGGAATTAATAACCTAGGTGATTTGGATCGAACGTGTTAAGTTCCGCAGGAGATCCAAGTCAAAACCTAAAAGAACAAATAGATTAAATTTTGGATCAAACGTGTTAAGTTCCGCAGGCGATCCAAGTTTAATTTAAAAAAACACATGGTAGCTAGGAAAAGGTTCAGACCTTTGTACAAAATTTTTGTACAGTTGAACCATTAGGTTTTCCGAGTATCAACCATCAATTACAGTCTTCATCAAACGAATTCAACAGTCACTGAATAAATTAATTCAAATTCAAATTAAAGCACTACTGTATTTCAGAAATCCAAAATCAAATGAATAAAAACACAGTAGACTTCATCACAGCCACAATTCAGTTTCAGACTTGATAGTATCAGAATTCACAACAGCAGTAGCAATTTAGAACTAAATTCATGAAAATCTGGATACCTAAATCTGCATTTACTCCAGCATAGTGTCGTCCAGATAAGAAAGGCCTTTACAAATTTTCCCTTACTGCAAAACCTCTAGTAAAAGGTTTAATGATCACTTAAACTTTAACAGGTTCACAACAACATCTAGTCCAAATTTCTGCATCAACTGCATTTCTGCATCTAGTCTGAGCATCAGCTTCCTACCTCTGAAAACAGCACTGAATTCCAGTGTTTCTGCAAAATCTGCAAAGTTCTATCAACTCAGTAATTCCAATACCAGTAATCAAAAACTATAATTAGCAACTTCCTGTAAATCTGACTCTCAGGCTCCAATCACAAAATGAACTTGGCACACATAAGTGTATTTCAGCCTCTGTAACTTCTAATATAAGAAGAGAATACCAATGGACATTAAAAGATCAAGTGCTTTTCTTGAAATTAACTATTTAGAAACTTGCATCTTTGAAGTAATCTCTTTTAATTTTACTCTTATATAACAATGGAGAATATCAAACATTTCTTCTGACTAGAATTGGAACTTAAACCCCCTGAATAGATTAGAATACCCAATGGTACTGGAAAATCATCAACCTCACTTTGACCTTTGAAACTCACAACATAATCTTCACTAGGTGCTAATGAGAATATTCTAATCCAGCCTCTATTAAACCCAAATCATTCTTGAAACTGAAAATCCAGCACTAGAATCTGTTCCTTTCGGTTTTAGCTATTCAATGTAGTTTGTAAAGGTATGGAAAACAATGAAACATCATTTATCACTTTGAGTGAAAGAGCTTCTTTGTTTTTATTTACTGTTTTGAGAGCTGGCCAAAAAAAGTTGATACAACTTGATACATTTCTAAAACTGAATCTTGTTTTCCAACTGCTGCCCTTCTGCTTTGTGAATATTACTTCCAACAATAGCTTTAAAAATCTATTTCTTCATTGCCTTTAGCACTTGTTTCTCATTCAGCTGAAAGATGTCTTCCAATTGATTATGTAGTTTAGAAACCAACAGGTTGTTCTCTCACAAAAATAGCTTTTCACTTCTGAAAATTAACAATGTATTTTTACTTCTGAATTCCTTCAATGATCAGATTCCACTTTAAGAATTCCCAAAACTGAACTAGGTCCTGATATCATGCAAACTTAAGTTCATAGTTTCAGAATTAAGAAATTAAATTAGCTTCAGATTTACTAGTAAAGATCACACAACCCAAATCCAGAACTTGTATTCTCTGGAAACCCATTTTGCATGCTGAATTTACATGCTGAATTCTGATTTTCCAGTTTCAACAATTAGAATTCAATGCTGTGCACTTCTTACTTGTAATATTTCTATAGATCAGTACCAGAATTCTTAAAGAGTTCCTGCATTTTCAAAACTCCAGAACTGTAGAACTCAGAACCAGAATTAACAGAATTTTGGAATCTGCTGAAATCCAAGAATCCAAATTCTAAAAATAAATCTATAGGAGCTTATCTCTTAAATCTGCATAAATCTTGCAAGCAATTTAAAGTCTATACAAGCTCAATAGAAACTAGCTCCACAACATTGAACCTGCAATCACTTTGATACTCCATAGTTCCTTTAAGTTGTTTATCTTTAATGCATTCTCCAACATTTCAGTTTCAGATGTGAACATTTAAGTTGTTTATGATCTCTTCACAGATATTAGACTCCCATAGAATATCAAAATAGCTCTTTAATTAGCAACAAGAAATAAGGAACTAATTCCAGCTTACAAGTTCAGCAACAGAATTCACAATTTCGAAATTTCCAATCAACTTGTGTTACGCTCCGCAAGTGTACGGAAATGTCGCAAGTAATATAAAAGATTATCGTATCCACAGGGACTGGAATAAGCACTAGAAATGTCTCAATGCGAATTAGCTAAACAACTATCCAATCGTTTCAAAAGCAAAGTAAAGGTAAACAAATCTAATATTAGAGATCAACAAACAAGAGTTTAGTGTTTTGGGTTATGATAAAGGGAGATTCTAGGAGTTTCGGTTTCTTTGTAAGATTTCTTGAATGTAAATGGTTCACCAATTCTTATTCCTCAATTTCCAAACATGTAGAAAGTTGTCGGTTCCCTCTTACAATAGACAACCGGCTAAGGACTGAGAAATGTATCTAAATAGGATTAATTAGACATGAACCTACGTTGTCCTTACACAGAAGCGCACCTATTACTATGCCTTCCTCGGATATCAACATAGAAGCCCACAACTTATTAATCTATAAAGATACAAGAAGCTAATCATAGAATCCATCCTACTCTCTTGAATATTCCTATTTCCTCTTCAAGATTATCTCTCAAACGTCCTTACACGGGCTTGCACCTGTCACGTGGATCCCTCGGATGATCGAGTGAGAGTTTATCTTTACCAAGTCCATAAGAAATCCAAACAATCAATCAAGAATGAGAATTAAGCACAAACCACCATCAATCATTCAAGATCTAATTGATACAAGCAAGATAATGTCATTGAAACAAGAAAATGGCAAATCCATAAGAGATTACATCAATCCATCATACAAATACTCCCTTAATCCTAGAATACAAGATCTACTCCATGAATCGAGGAAGAAAACCCGAAGAAATAGAGATTACAAGCATTCCTTGAATCCCCCATCCAAGAAACCAAGAAAAGGGAGAAAGAGAAAACTTATCTACAAAGAAGCTTCGTCTTCGGATCCAATCCACGCTCCGGAGTCGAAATCGTCGAGATCTCCCTTAGAATCGCCCAGAAATCCTCCCAAGAATGGGAGGAAACCACCAAATCTTGCTTTCTCCCAAAGGGGGAGAGGTCCCCTTTCAATTCATGAAGAAGGGTTTAAATAGAGGAGGGAATCGGGCGCCACACGGCCCCGTGACACGGCCGTGTGAGATTCACGCGGCCATGTCCAGTTCCCTCTCTGCCAAACCTGCACGGCCGTGTGACTCCACATGGCCAGAACCCTTTTGCTCTCTGGAAATGCTACACGGCCGTGTGGTGCCCACGGCCACAGCCTGCTTGGTCTCTGGAAGTCTCACACGGCCGTGTAGATCCACACGGCCATGTAAGGCTTCTGCTCTGGTTGGCTTCAAATCTTGACACGGCCGTGCGAGGTTCACACGGCCATGTCATCTTCCTCTTCTGTTGGTGCCAAACTCCACACGGCCCGAGCTCCATCCCAGTGCATGGCCGTGTGAGGTACACGGCCCGGTGCTTTCTCCCTTCATTTCCTCCAATGTATGCCCAAAGATGTAGATTCTTCACCAAATCGACTCCTATGTACAGAAAATGCACAAAAAGCAGATCTCCGAACCAAAAGAGTAAATATGCTAAAAGGAAAGCTGGAAGTATAAAAATGCATAGATCAAGCATGCTCAAAGTATGTAAATGTGCGTAAAAACATGCATAAAAGAGTATATAATCTACGCACATCACACCCCCAGACTTAAACCTTTGCTTGTCCTCAAGCAAAATGCTGCAGTCTAAATTCATATGTTCTACAACACATTCATAAAACCCAGTGCACTTTCCTAATTCTATCAAAAAGTTTCATTAACAAGCATGATCATGGAAACAAGTAAAGTATGGTTCAAGCATAAGAATCTTGTGCGCAGTGTAAAAGTAACTCAACACCCTTCAAGTTTCAATCCATGTCCTAGTCAAGTCGTCATCAAATTTGAATTCCTAATGTTTCCAGTGAAAGACAAGTAACCAGTGATAGGCACTTACTCACCATTCACTTGGTTCATATTTCTCAACTAACCCAAGGTCTCAAAGGTGTGCTCAATCTCAAGGGAAGCTAAGCAGTCATTTCCCCAAGAACCTAACTCGGTCTCAAAGGGGTGACTTGCTAGATTCCACTCATGACAACTGTTTTTATATCCCTTATTATTTTTTTTATAAGTGTTTGCATTGTGCAAAACTTATTCACAAATGTACTTTTAGCACACATGTTGGGATATTTTGATTTTTCCAAATGAACTTTAATGATTTAAGCCTCATCCAGTAACCAAAATGAAAGTTGAGAAATCACCATGGAAACCAAGTACTAAGCAAACAAGATGAATCATGACTATTTCAATGACATCAACTATTCAAGCATCAAGCACAAGTGTAGTGAAGATAAAATCCTTAAGGTTGAACCAAAACTAAAACTCATCACCATAAGATTCTTAGCTTATTAATGCTTCCCAAGATAGAAAAAAGAACTACACAAAGTTTACTAGTAGCATCATGCGAACATCATGAATCGAGACAATAATCGTGCTAACATTTCACTTGAATCCAAGAAAGCATATAAGTGAAGATTTGATGTTCTCAAAATTTTTTGCCATGATTATTTCAAAAACAAGCAAAATAAAGCAACAAGCAATGAAAATAAGAACCAACATGAAAAACTAATCAAAAACTAAAAACTGAAGACCAAACTAAACAATACATGACACCCCCCTAGACTTAAACTTTTCATCGTCCCGATGAAATCAGTATGGTGGAGGAGGTGGAAGATCAGGAAAATCAGGGAAGGAAGATGCAAAATCCTTAACAAACCATTTAACTTCGTTTCTGAAAAAATTATGATATTCAAACAATTTATCAATATCATCCTGCACAAATCTCATACAACCTCTAAGATCTTCATGAAATTCCATTTTAGCCCTATAAGCATTCATCATTTTAGAAATCTTATCACACAATTCTCTTTCGCTCTTGAAACAGTCTTGTAGCTTTTTAAATAGTTCCTCCTCCATAAGCTTCTTATCTTCAAGAAATTCATTAGTTGAATCTAAATCACTATGAATATTCTTTAAAGCAGAATTAAGTTCTTGAAACATAAAACTATGAATCTCTTGGTTACCCTTAGAAACATTTTTTTGAGTAAAAGTTGACAAGGCTCTAGATTGTTGCCTAGCTAACTTTAAACACCAATTCTCTTTATTATGAATTGTAGTAAAATCATGATTGGGCAATTTTAAAGGGAAACCATTTTTAATGACTAAACTAAATCCATGCTCTTCATGCTTAATCATTTTCATTGCTAAACATGAATTGAAATCCAACGTACAAAAACTCTCCACCACCTCTAATTCACTCAAATCACATCCTAATACTAAGGCCAATTGAGTAAGTAATCCCCCCAAAATAATAGGTGTGGTAGAATTTGATTTCCCTAATTTTGCCAAATGTCTAAGAAAGAAATAACCAGAATTAATTGGAACATTTTCAACCATTGCCCACAAACAATACAAGTCTACAAGTCTTACCGATCCCTCTTTGTCCTCCCTTCCAAATATAGTGTTTTTCATGACCAAATAAGCATATTTAAAAATAGGATTGATAATTTGGCAAACTCTGGAATTATGAGGATCAAATAACGGTTGTTCAGAGATTTGTTGCCAAAAATGTGAATTCTCAAATTGGGGCAAAATCACACACACATCATTCTTTGGCAACTCATAACAAGTATTAAAATCTCCCAACGTCCATTCATAATTTTCATTAAACAACCGGAATTTACACTTCCCCCCTCCTTGAACATTATCAACTTCTATTGAGCTTAAAAATTCAAGAACAATTCTAGGATAAGTAGGATATCTCATGTTCACTAAACCACTCCATCCTATCCTTTCAAATAGCCAAACTAAATCATCCTTAAACCCCAAAGTTTCTAAAGTTTCAACATCAAGAAACCTAGTGCCTAAAAGAGGTCGTTTACATAAAGACGAATATCTATACCGTTGCTCATCACTAGAGAAAACAATACCAAAGTCATTAGAAATACCTTTAAAGCAAATATTCCTCTCCTTTCTTGCAACCACCTTCTCCTTCCCTTTTCTTGTGGCCGAAGTCTCCTCAATCACGTTTTCCATGGAAGAAAATCTAATCTCCTAAAGAAGAATGAGAAGGAAAAATTAGAAGAAGTAATTCAATCCTTTAGAAATGGGGAGATAGGGAAAAGGAGCAAGCGGCGGTACACGGCCGTGTGCCGCTCCCACCCCGTGCCCTAATTCCTTAAGGAGATGTGGATCAGGCCGTGTGATATCACACGGCCATGATCATTTCTCATTGCACGGCCGTGTCTGTGACACGGCCCCCTTCCCTTTCTTCTCTGGATTCCAGACACGGGACGTGTCTGCGACACGGCCTAAACATCTTCTTTCACGGGTTTCTTCGCACGGCCGTGTCTGGGACACAGCCTATTCGTCTTTCTCCTCGGGATTCTTTGCACGGCCGTGTCTGGATGACACGGCCCAAACACTTCCCTTCTCTACAACCTTTGCCTGGCCGTGTATAGCACACGGCCTGACTCTGTTTTGCACCTAACCTGAAAACAAAAATCAAAAACAAGTAAAAACCAACAAAATGAATTTATACTAGCTAAAAGAATTCAATCTGGAGGGCGAGGTTCAGAAAAATACAACCTTTGTACCTCTTCTATTTTCGTGCCATGAATATATTTTTTCAGTCGTTGACCATTTACCTTAATTATCCCAAAATCTTAGTTCCAAATATCTACAGCTCCAAAAGGATAAACCTTCTTTACCTCATATGGACCCGTCCACCTTGACTTAAGCTTCCCAGGAAAAAGTTTTAATTTTGAATTGAACAACAAAACCAAATCTCCCACATTAAAGTCTTTACGAAGAATGTGTTGATCGTGCCATTTCTTTATCCGTTCTTTGTAAGATTTAGCATGCTCATATGCATCCATCCTTAATTCATCAAGTTCGTTCAACTGAAGCTTCCTTTTCTCCCCTGCTCCTTTTAAATCCATATTCAAATTTGCAATTGCCCAATAATCCTTATGTTCTAGTTCAACTGGAAGATGGCAAGGCTTACCATAAACTAATCGAAATGGGGTCATCCCTATAGGAGTTTTATAAGCAGTTCGATAAGCCCATAAAGCATCATCTAGTTTCAACGCCCAATCCTTCCTTGAAGTAGATACAGTCTTTTCCAATATGGACTTAATTTCTCGGTTAGATATCTCAGCTTGCCCATTAGTCTGAGGATGATAAGGTGTTGCTACTTTATGCTTCACTCCATATCTTCTAAGTAAGTTTTCAAACTGTTTCTCTATAAAATGTGATCCTCCATCACTAATGACTGCCTTTGGCACCCCAAATCTTGGAAAGATAATACTCCTAAATAATTTGATAACTGTTCTCGCATCGCACGTAGGAGATGCCACAGCTTCTACCCATTTGGACACATAATCTACTGCCACAAGAATATACCTATTCCCATATGAAAGAGGGAAAGGTCCCATGAAATCAATTCCCCAAACATCAAATAACTCAACCTCAAGAATGTAATTTAACATCGTTTCATTTCTTCTAGTTATATTCCCAGTTCTCTGACATTGGTCACAGGATTGAACAAACAACTTAGCATCCTTGAATAAGGTTGGCCAATAAAATCCTGCTTGAAGAATCTTCGTAATCGTTTTTGAACTACCCAGATGTCCTCCATAGGACGAAGAATGGCAATGAAACAAGATATCTCTAACCTCTTCTTCAGGTATACATCTTCGATAAATCACATCATTGCATTTCTTGTACAGGAGAGGTTCATCCCAAACATAATTCTTAACTTCTGAAAAAACTTTTTCCTTTGTTGATGAGAAAAATCCGGAGGTAACACTCCACTAGCAAGGAAATTCACAAAATCTGCATACCAAGGAGTTTTCACACTTGATAAGGCTAGTAAGTGTTCATCCGGGAATATGTCATCAATAGGCAAATCAACATCCACCTCATTTTCTGACTTTTGAGATATTCTAGACAAATGATCCGCTACTACATTTTCAGCTCCTTTCTTATCCCTAATCTCAAGGTTGAACTCTTGCAAAAGTAAAATCCACCTGATTAATCTAGGTTTAGCGTCCTTCTTTCCAAGTAGATACCGGATAGCTGCATGATCAGTATATACTATTACTCTTGATCCCACTAGATAAGATCTAAATTTATCAATAGCAAATACCACTGCCAATAATTCCTTTTCCGTAGTAGAATAGTTTACTTGGGCTGCATCAAGTGTTTTACTTGCATAATGGATCGCATGCAAAATCTTATTTCTTCGCTGTCCCAAAACTGCTCCTACAGCAAAATCACTAGCATCACACATTATTTCAAAAGGAAGATCCCAATCAGGTGCTTGAATGACTGGAGCTGTTGTAAGAGCACTCTTAATTTTATTGAAGGCTTCAATACATTCGCTATCAAAACAAAACTCAACATCTTTAATCAACAGATTAGTTAATGGCTTGGAAATCTTTGAAAAGTCCTTAATAAAGCGTCTATAGAAGCCAGCATGTCCTAAAAAACTCCTAACTCCTTTTATATTGATGGGTGGGAGTAATTTGTCTATTACTTCCACTTTTGCTGGATCTACCTCAATACCACGCTCTGAAATTTTATGCCCCAAAACTATCCCTTCCTTAACCATAAAATGACATTTTTCCCAGTTCAACACTAGGTTTGTATCTTCACACCTTTTTAGAACAGTAGAAAGATTTGACAAACAAGAATCAAAGTCATTCCCATAAACTGAGAAGTCATCCATGAAAACCTCCATAATTTTCTCTATTAAATCTGAAAAAACTGCCATCATGCACCTCTGAAAAGTGGCTGGAGCATTACAAAGCCCAAATGGCATCCGACGATAGGCAAAGGTACCATAAGGACAAGTAAAAGTAGTCTTCTCCTGGTCTTGAGGATGAATCAGAATTTGAAAAAAACCAGAATATCCGTCCAAGTAACAAAAATAAGAATGTTTAGCCAATCTTTCAAGCATTTCATCAATAAATGGCAAAGGGAAATGATCCTTCCTTGTTTCTTTATTCAACTTCCGATAATCAATGCACATTCGCCACCCCGTCACTATTCGTGTTGAAATTAGCTTATCTTCTTCATTCTTGATAACAGTCATTCCTCCTTTTTTTGGAACCACGTGGACTGGACTCACCCATGCACTATCCGAAATTGGGTAAATAATCCCCGCATCAAGTAGTTTAATCACTTCCTTCTTTACTACCTCTTTTAAATTTGGATTTAGTCTCCTTTGATGCTCAATTGAGTTCTTGTACCCCTCTTCAAGTAAAATTCTATGCATACAGAGAGATGGACTAATCCCTTTTATATCATCTATTGTATATCCAATGGCCTTTCTATGCAACCTTAACTCATCCAACAGTCTCTTTGTTTCAAACTCATTTAACTGAGCACTAATTATAACTGGATAAGTATAATTCGGCCCAAGAAATTCATACTTAAGATTTGGGGGTAATGGTTTAAGTTCAAGTTGAAGTGGTACTATTTCTGGAAAAACTGGCTCTTGTTCTATCAACATAGTCTCCTCCTCAGCCAAGCTTTCTTCTAACAACTCTTCATTGTCAAAAGACAGATCTTCCTCCTTATGATCACCAAGACATACCCCCTTTTCTGTTGGAAATGCTTTTTCACCAAATGTTTTTGATAATGATGCACAACACCAAGGAAATAATGTTTGGAAATCACTTTGATTCAAGATAAGCCCTTTTTCAACATCATCCTTTCCTCTAATGATATCCATTGTCAAGAATGAACTATCTTGCTCTGCCCAATCATTGGAATTTTGTGTGATTCTGCCAACTATCTCAAAAGTTTCTTCTAGACTTTTTTTCAAAAATGCTCCTCCAGATGCTAAATCCAGTTGATTCTTATTTGAGAAAGAAAGCCCAACATAGAACAAATGCATAATTAACCATTTCTCAATTCCATGATGTGGACATAACTGCAGAAGAGAAGAATATCTTTCCCAGGCTTGGTACAATTTTTCTCCATCCAATTGCTTAAAATTTAAAATTTGACTTCTCAAATAAGTAGTTTTCCTTGGAGGGAAATATTGGTCAAGGAATTTTTGCTCTAACTCATCCCATGTTCTGATACTTTGAGACTTTAGAGAATTGTACCATCTTTTTGCAGCACCCTTCAGACTAAAAGGAAAAGCAAGCAGCTGAATAATATCAGATGAAACTTCTTCATATTTCAAAGTACAACAATATCTATAAAACTCCATCAAATGGGAATAAGGATTTTCAATCTCTAATCCTCCAAACTGAGTTTTCTGAACCATGGAAACAAAAGATGGTTTGAGTATAAAATTTCTTGCTTGTATGTTAGGGTAAACAATTGCTCCCATTTGTTTTGCAGACTTCGGAGCTCCATAATCTCCTAGTGACTTGCACACCATGTTTAGATATTCTTGTTCTTCGATTTGCCTTTGCAGAATTTCTTCTTTTATGGAAAGTTCTATCAATCTCAGGGTCAAAAGGAAAGAATTCCCCTGCAAAGTTAGATCTTTGCATACACAAGAACAAGATAGCAGATAGCAATTCGACACAAAAAGAAAAATAGAAGAATCAAAAATGCAGAATTAAATTTGTACAAAAAGAATTAACAAGAAGAGAAAGTTATACAAGAAAGTAAAAAATAGAAATCTAATGATTAGTTACAACTATGCAATATGAAAGGAAAACAAATGTTATGTTTAGTCAAACTCAATTGATAATTCCTAATGTTATAGCCTAGTCCCCGGCAACGGCGCCAAAAACTTGTTATGCTCCGCAAGTGTACGGAAATGTCGCAAGTAATATAAAAGATTATCGTATCCACAGGGACTGGAATAAGCACTAGAAATGTCTCAATGCGAATTAGCTAAACAACTATCCAATCGTTTCAAAAGCAAAGCAAAGGTAAACAAATCTAATATTAGAGATCAACAAACAAGAGTTTACTGTTTTGGGTTATGATAAAGGGAGATTCTAGGAGTTTCGGTTTCTTTGTAAGATTTCTTGAATGTAAATGGTTCACCAATTCTTATTCCTCAATTTCCAAACATGTAGAAAGTTGCCGGTTCCCTCTTGCAATAGACAACCGGCTAAGGACTGAGAAATGTATCTAAATAGAATTAATTAGACATGAACCTACGTTGTCCTTACACAGAAGCGCACCTATTACTATGCCTTCCTCGGATATCAACATAGAAGCCCACAACTTATTAATCTATAAAGATACAAGAAGATAATCATAGAATCCATCCTACTCTCTTGAATATTCCTATTTCCTCTTCAAGATTATCTCTCAAACGTCCTTACACGGGCTTGCACCTGTCACGTGGATCCCTCGGATGATCGAGTGAGAGTTTATCTTTACCAAGTCCATAAGAAATCCAAACAATCAATCAAGAATGAGAATTAAGCGCAAACCACCATCAATCATTCAAGATCTAATTGAAACAAGAAAGATAATGTCATTGAAACAAGAAAATGGCAAATCCATAAGAGATTACATCAATCCATCATACAAATACTCCCTTAATCCTAGAATACAAGATCTACTCCATGAATCGAGGAAGAAAACCCGAAGAAATAGAGATTACAAGCATTCCTTGAATCCCCCAATCCAAGAAACCAAGAAAAGGGAGAAAGAGAAAACTTATCTACAAAGAAGCTTCGTCTTCGGATCCAATCCACGCTCCAGAGTCAAAATCGTCGAGATCTCCCTTAGAATCGCCCAGAAATCCTCCCAAGAATGGGAGGAAACCACCAAATCTTGCTTTATCCCAAGGGGGGAGAGATCCCCTTTCAATTCATGAAGAAGGGTTTAAATAGAGGAGGGAATCGGGCGCCACACGGCCCTGTGACACGGCCGTGTGAGATTCACACGGCCTGCACGGCCGTGTGACTCCACACGGCCAGAACCCCTCTGCTCTCTTGAAATGATACACGGTCGTGTGGTGCACACGGCCACAGCCTGCTTGGTCTCTGGAAGTCTCACACGGCCGTGTAGATCCACACGGCCATGTAAGGCTTCTGCTCTGGTTGGCTTCAAATCTTGACACGGCCGTGCGAGGTTCACACGGCCATGTCATCTTCCTCTTCTGTTGGTGCCAAACTCCACACGGCCCGAGCTCCATCCCAGTGCATGGCCGTGTGAGGTACACGGCCCGGTGCTTTCTCCCTTCGTTTCCTCCAATGCATGCCCAAAGATGTAGATTCTTCACCAAATCGACTCCTGTGTACAGAAAATGCACAAAAAGCAGATCTCCGAACCAAAAGAGTAAATATGCTAAAAGGAAAGCTGGAAGTATAAAAATGCATAGATCAAGCATGCTCAAAGTATGTAAATGTGCGTAAAAACATGCATAAAAGAGTATATAATCTACACACATCAACTTGTATTAGGAAACCTCCATGACTTTAATGATAAACAATCCTTCCCCTCACTTAAAACTTCTCATCCATCCAAGGCAATCTAACTCATCAAGTATTCTTCCAAAACTCTTATAAAAGAATGACAAGCAAAGATTATCAAGAATTAAAATGCTAGATGAGAATGTTTCAAGAAAATTATGGAAGAAGAAATTAGAAAGTGTGAGGAAAGAAATTAGAAATTATGATGGAACAAGAATGAAAAATATCCTTTATCTCCATGCACACAAATGCTTTTGTGACTTTGAAAAGAATCTAAGCAAGTTCTAGAGTTCCAATTGCTATGAGTGCATGTCACACAAAGAAAATAATGGTGTATAGGCTTTAAGTGGTCCTTTCTAGGTAATTTTCTTGCAAACAAGCTCAATTGATCAAAATGGAATTCACCAACACACTAACCAATATCATGTGAGAAAAGCATCCAATCATGTCAAATGACCTAAAATTGATGATCAAATTTAAGAATCTTTTACCATCTTAAAAATATTACTAGAAAAATTCCATGGAGACTTTTATTCAAAAAAAACATGCTATGTATACCAAACTAAATGTAAAGTATGAAAAGAAGATGCAAATGCAAAGTATGAAACTTAAGGAACGTATAAAGAATTTATTAACAAGACATGAATTAAAATGCAAAAGAAAGCTAAATTAGAACCAACTCCCCTTTAATTCCCGGTGGTTGAAGAAGATTCAAAAGAAGAAGCCACCCCGAAAGTGGAGTAATCATGGTTCCACTTAAATTCTTTTTATTCATCCTTTTTCCCTTGAAAACTTTTTCCGAAGGTCTGAGGCGGTTTAGTTTAAGCACCCACTCCGGAAGCTTATGTTCTCCTACACAATCAATAAAAGAAAACATCTCCCACACACATGTGGGATAAAAAAGAAATTAGGAGAATATTAGTGTGGGTAAAAGATATTTCAAGAAATGATTCGCATCTAATAAAATCAATAATTGGTACCTCTATTAAATTTTCTGAAAAATCACAAAAAATACTAACCTTATCATCTTGAAAGGTACCTAGAATGGTGACTGTTACCTCCTCTTCATCATGTAAATGCTCAAGTTCTGGTTCAAGTGATGGTACATCTTCATGTAATGATTCTTGGGTGCTTGGCTCCATAGCACAAGTCCCTACACTTACATCCTCATCTCTTGGTGATTCTTGAGGTAATGCTTCCAATAAGCATTCCCCTACACTAAAATCATCTTCTGCAACAAGACCTGCATCACTCACATAATCTAAAGCAACATCATTAGTAGAATCAGAAATTTTAACAACTACATCATCATCACAAATTAAACTAGATAAATCTTGTGAATAAATGGAAGTAGGGTCAGGCCTGACAAAACCACTACTCTCATCTCTCCACTGGAGTTCTGTACTTGTAACTGATTGATGGACGATGCAATTTGATCCAATTGACTCTGAATATTCTGTATCCTTACAAATTGTTGCTCTTGATGCTCTCTCATTTGATGCATAACTTCATTGCATTTCCAAACTAACTCTGCAAATTTTTCTTGTACATCCTCATACTGATATTCAGGCGCATAAATCTCAGTCTGAGGCTGATCATAATAACTCTAACTCCAATCTCAAAAATACGGATAATATGGATCCATGGTCAAAAGAATTTCCTGTTCTTACACTGAAACACTAGCAAATAAAATTAGAAGACTTAGGAACAAATAAAATCAAACACATGGATATAATCATGAAAGCAATTAAACAACAAAATTTTTTAAAAGTTTTCCAAAATAAAGAACAATCCTAAAATTACTACAATGTTTCCCCGACAACGACGCCAAAATTTGATAATGAGTTTGTCACACTCGTAAATCAAATTAACAATGTGTTAGTTAGAGCCCTAGAGCCAATCATTTGATGATTGTATGGACTCATTGTATCATATTCTTGTATATTAATAAAGGCATTTGTTTGGTTATTATACTTATTTGTATTAGTGCCAAATAAACTAAGTATAATAGCGTCCTTGAGTAGAAGGTTCATACCTATATCAATCGATTAGTTGAATCGATAGTGAGATGATATAGGGAACACTACTCTAAATCATTCCTAGTCGAGTATTAACATTCAGGGACAATGTTAATGCAATAAGACTAGCATGTAGGTCAGCTCGATGACTTGATCTCACAAGTCATGGATATAGAGATATCAAGCTGACACATGGGTATACATTGGAGAATGTATACTGAATGACCCGCCATGAGAAAGTATCATGGATCGTTATATGAGTGTCATATACTTTCTCATGTGACTATTAGTATGACTATTAGTCCTTAGACCTGAAGTCACCATGGATCCCTACATAAGGAGTTATGTACTTTGGTTTCGTCAAACGTCACCCGTAACTGGGTGGACTATAAAGGCGATTACTGGGTATATAACGAATTATGTAGAGGGATGTGAGTGATGTAGATGGGATCTATCCTTCCCATATGATGGGAGCGACATCGATATTCTTGATAGAGTGAGACCACTAAGTGCATGGCCATGCCCAAATGAGTCAACATTAGATGTTGAGCTCATTTGATCGAGTGAGTCTACTTGGAGTTCAAGATTTAGATTGATTAGAGGATGACACGGTCTATGCCTCACATTGATCAATCTAGATGTCTAGGATAGAAGGAAAATGTCACATATTGTGAGGAGTCACAATTAGTAGTCACAAGGTGATGTTGGATCTCAACATTCTTGTAACTTGGGTAGTAATGATGTGTTGCTAGATACCGCTCATTACTTATGCTCCTAAATGGGTTTAGGACATTGCCAACGTTACAAGAACCTATAGGGTCACACACTAAGGACAATTAGATGGAGATTTGGTTCATACGATGAACCAAGAGGATTAGATTCATTTGATGAATCAAATTGGATTAAGAGTAATCCAAATTGGGCTACTTGAGTTAGACTCAAGTTGATTCATGTATTTAATGAGTCTAATTTAGATTATGACTCATTAGATCAATTTAATTTAATGAATTAGATTCATTATATTAAGTTGGCTTGAATCAAATGGTTAGATTAGATCAACCATGAGAGAGATTGAGTCAAGTTTGACTTGACTAGAGAGGAAGAGGAAGAGTCAAGTTTGACTTGACTCTTTGCCACATCATGAGTGAGGTGGCAAGATGTGGACCAATAGTGTTGCTCCACATCATCTTGCTTTGCCACCTCATGGAGGTTACAAGCCTCCATTGCATTTAATGTGAGTTAGCCACATTAAATGAGTGGAGGTTACTCATTTGCCACATCATTGTGAAGTGGCAAGATGTGGACCAATGGTAATGGTCCACATCTTCATGATGTGCCACATCATAGGAGTTACAAAACACCTCTTAATGGCTTCACATTAATTGTGATTAATGTGGAATGGGAGTTACACTCCATGGAGTGGCCGGCCACACAAAAGTGGTGAATGAAATTTGATTTTATTCAAGGCATTATTCACTCCTTTCTTCTTCCTTAAGCTCTCCCTCTCCCTCTCCTCCTTGCTTGGCCGAATCTTACCAAGGTGCTAGCACACCTTTGTGTGAGGTTTTCTCCACCTACATGTCCGTGTGGATACTTCTAGAGGACCGACGCTTGACGGTCTTGAGATCCGGCAATTCCTTGGACGAGCGGGAACGCGAAAGGGCACGCTTCAAGGTATACTTCTTAACACATAGATCTAGGAGTAGATCTAGATATTTAAAAACTCGTACTCATAATTTTCGTTTGGTTTTCCTTGCACGGATCTACGGCTTTGGGTGATTCGGGGTTTCTGTGACGCGAAAAGCGGTTTTCGCGGCCCGAAAAACCCAACACAATGTATATTCCATAAACCCCTTAACTATACAATTATGTTGTAATAACGAGCCTAGGATCGATCTCTTGAGGAACTACGGTAGGATGTAATCTAGGATTGTCATTTATTCCTATTTTTGGGGTTTTTAATATATAAATGGGGGGTTTAAACTTTGAAGCTAATTCTAATGAAAAGCACAGCAAATAAGAAATTAATCTAATGCATAAATGAAACCTAACTATGTGCTAATAATCAACCATAACGCATTGTCACACTACATTGTGATAAATCCATCAAGACACATCAAACTAAGAATATAATAGCGAGATACAATTAAATCTGTTCTACAGCGAAATTTAAACCATAATTAAAACCTAACCACTTAACAATTAACCAAGAATCCAACAAGACTTGAACTAAGTTGCATAAATGAAATTCTAGCTTCCAAACATGAATTAAACTTCAACAAGATAATCAAATGATAAATTGTATAGATAAGAACACAAAAACATTAAAAGAAATATGATCTAACTGTAAGAACAGTAACAAAGTGAAATAAAACCTAACCGATCCATTCTCACAATCAATCCATACAAACAACACATTCTTGCCATCACACAAGAATGCCAAAGTCGAGAACACCCAACTCTGGACCTCAATGTAGAACCTCAGCTGCGTCTCAGTTCTAGGTATGCTCAACAATGCCGACGGACCACCCCCGGCGAGCTAGAACAACCCTAAACCCACTCAAGTGCCAAAAATCTAGAAATCTGCAATTCTGGATCTCTAGATCTGGAATGATGTTGCGGACTGTGGATGGGCATCGGATGAAGCCCAATAACGCTGGCGGACCACCTCCAAGCTTCACTGATAGGAATCGGAGTCGCCGATTGGAAGAACACCTCCAAATCGGCGCTGGAATAGAGAAATGTCGCGAACAGATTTCCGTCGGAGGAAACACCCACCGGAGGCTCCAGATAATAGGGATGAGGCCGTCGAGAAGCTCTGCACCAAGGTTGAAGCTCGGGAGATTGATTGGAGAAGAGAAAGGGGTCAGAATCTCGAAGAAACTTGTCGCGGGACGAAGTTGCACGGAGGAGATCGACAAAGCTCGAGCATTGTAGCTTCTGTGTTTTAAATCAAATCTCAGATCTGATCGGACGACTGTGAGCGATTCGGGGCTAAATCAACGGTGAAAGTTCGCCTAAACTCCGATCCGAAGGTACTGATCTTCATCAAGGGTCTGGATCTACTCTCCCTTAGGTTGGATCGACTAGATCTTCACTGGATGGTTCAGATCTGCCCAATCTTCGATGAACGGTCTAGATTAATTCGGGCTTGTTCAATGGCTGTATTAACTCAGATCTGGATCAAAACCTCTAGATCTTCACTATGGATGAGATCTCCTCCTCATTAGGTTGGATGAGCCAGATCTTCAATTGATGACTCAGATCTGCTTGATTGTAGATGAACGGTCCAAATAACTTCAAGGTTTGATCGTCTTGTTTAAACTCCGATTTGAGCCCAATTTCGGTTCGAATATATCTAAATCCAAGATCCTTTGATGCCTACAAAATAAGAATCAAATATTTGCATCAAATAACACCAAAAATAAGATAATTTACAATTAAGCCCAAAATAAAGACAATGCATGAAATGTGATGTAAATCTAGGTTTTATCTATGAACATAACATCAAACTATGCATAAATGAATCAAAATAATACAATAAAATCATGGTTATTAATGATCTCATACCCAAGAAGGTCAAGTGTCTCTCCATGTTTAACCTGGAAGCCAATCTTTGAAATAGATATTTATTTAACTTCTATAATATGGTTTAACTTTTGAAGAACACATGGGTTGAACTTGGAGTAAAAATGTTAAGTATCATTTCCAATCCAAGTTTAACTTCTGAAGAGAAATTTGGATTAATAATGTTAAGCATCATTTGCAATCCAAGTTTAACTTCAGTAGAGCACATGGGTAGCTAGGTAAAGTTCTGTGCTCGTACAAATTTTTGTACAGGGAAAACAGAACGGTGTTCCGAGTAGCAACCAACAATTGATATCAGAGCTAGAGTTTTGCCTTTGTGTGTTTGGTTTTCAGTTAATTATGCACTTTTCATACATAAGTTTAGGCAGGATAATAGTAGGGTGTGCAAATAGATTAACTCTATGGTTGTAGGCTCCAACTATTATGGTCTATTGTGATTATGTGTGATTGGACCCTCGGACATGTCGAGGGCATTTTATATGTATGCATGATTGTAATTATTAAATACAGCAGGAGCTATATTAGTTTTAGGATTTTACATTCTGTTCGATCTAGATTACATGTACATTCCTTCATGGAATATAGGATCGATAAATGTAAAATTTTATTTTTTTTATCACGGATCATATCCTTGCGAGGCATGGTGTTATTTGAGGACCAGAGGTGCAGCAAAAAAAGGAATAAAGATAGACGCGATGACATGACCCATTGGTGGCGGCTAAGGTTGGCAGCACACGGAGGACAGCTATGGATGAGGCCATAATAGTTGGAAAATTAGTTTTCATATTTATTGCCTTTTATGTTGTGATGTGTTGTGTTTATGTGCTTGTGTGCATGTTAAAATTCCTCGTTTCTAAATAACTAAGTGGGAGAGGAATTAATTAAATTCCATGGTCTCCATTATTAGTTTGTAAGTGATGCATTCAAACTTGCGCGTTGGCTCTGAGTGCCTTCCTCCACATCGGATGAGTTTGTTTGTGGATTACTAGATCAAACTTCCTTAATGGATGATTATAGGAAATTATTTAGGAGTGTGTGATCTTCTCCATCTGAAGAGGCACAATCCTATTTAATGGACTTAGTGTCAAGTAATGGTATACACTTAGGCGTATTTAATAGTATCCTCCCCATCGGGGTCACTGCTATTATTTGTGTGACCGAAGAAAAACCAACTATTAATTTTATTTGTCATAAAGTTAGTTTGACAAGATAATAAAATTAATGGGTAAAACTCCCTCTTACAAATGTTTGAATTTGTATACGTACACACTATCGTGACATACAAAATTCACGGTGTTTGAGGTGTTGGTGAATTTAAATGATATTGTTTGAGGAATCAATATTATTTTAAATTCTAAGGTTTTGACCAAATATTTGATCGAAGTCAGACCAACTATTAATTTTATTTGTCATAAAGTTAAGTTGACAAGATAATAAAATTAATGGGTAAGACCTTCTCTTACAAATATTTAAATTTGTATACATTCACACTAACGTGGAATACAAAATTCACGGTGTTTTGAGGTGTTGGTGAATTTAAATGATATTGAGGAATCAATATTATTTTAAGGTCTTGACCAAATATTTTATGATTCTTAGGATTTTAAATAGTTTTCAATCCCCTAGCTGTTATATTAGAAGAGAATAAACTTACAAGTCCCAAATACATTGATTGGAAACAAAACTTGGACTGTCCTAGCAAAAGTAAGAACAATAAAGCCGTATCTTATTCATTAGTTGTTGAAACATGATTAGTGGTGTTATCTACCGGTACCTAGTGTGTAGATACGAGAACCACTGATCATTTCTGTAATTCATTGCAGGGGTTCTAGGAAACCCAACAACTATATGAAGGGGAAATCACTGTCTACATGGGCACTGCTACAAAAGTAGCAACTGTTGCAGTGGGAGATGTTTATTTATCCTTTGATAGGAATAAAATATTGATTTTTGAGAAATTATCTTTATATACCAAGATTTAGAAAAAACTTGATTTCAGTTTCTAAACTATTTATGGATGGATATTCTATTTCTTTTGATGACAAGGTGATTGTCAAAGAAAATAGGGAGATTATCTGTTCTGGTACGTTGGTTGATAATTTGTACACTCTAAATCCAATAACTCCCACGATGCAACAAATGGAAATTAATAACACATCTTCTAATTCAAATAAGAGAAAGCAGCCTTCGGAAATGAACCAAACATATCTTTAGCATCTAAGGCTAGGTCATATTAACTTGAGTAGGATTCAAAGGTTAATAGCCGATGGACTTTTGGGTTCATTGGTGGTGGAAAACTTTCTAACCTACGAGTCTTGCTTGGAAGGAAAAATGACCAAGAGACCTTTTAAGGCTAAGGGGTATAGAGCCAAAGATGTGTTGGAATTAGTTCATTCTGATTTGTGTGGACCTATGACTATCCAAGCAAGAGGTGGTTTTGAATATTTCGTCTCTTTTATAGATGACTCTTCGAGATACGGGTATATTTACTTGGTGCGCCACAAGTCTGAGTGCTTTGATAAGTTCAAAGAGTACAAGGCTGATGTGGAGAAACGTCATGGTAAAAGTATTAAGACACTACAGTCTGATCGTGATGGAAAGTACCTCTTAAGAGAGTTTAGAAGTTACTTATCAGAGGTTGGGATTCAATCCCAACTATCTGCACCTGGTACACCCCAACAGAATGGTGTGGCAGAATAAAGGAATAGGACTCATATGGAAATGGTTAGATCAATGATGAGTTATTCAGAATTACCAAATTTATTTTGGGGATATGCTCTGGAAACGGTAGTATACATTTTGAGCATGGTACCTTCTAAGTCAGTACCCTCAACTCTCATAGAATTATGGAATGGGCGTAACCCTAGTCTGAAGCATATTCGGATTTGGGGATGTCCAGCACATGTGCTGAAGGGAGACACTGATAAGTTGGAATCACGTACAGAAGTTCGCTTGTTTATAGGTTATCCTAAAGGAATAAAAGGTGCTTTATTTTATAGTCCTAAAGATCAGAAGGTCATTATTAGCACCAATGCCCAATTTTTAGAAGAAGACTATGAAATGAACCACTAGCCCATGAGTAAAATTGTTCTTGAGGAAATTAGAGAAGATACGTCTAATTTAGTACCAATTGTACAAGATGAGATACCACAAGAAACTGCAACACGTGTCACAAATGATGCATAATTACAAGTAGTGCCTCATCGTAGTGGGAGAGTTGTTAGGCAACCTGATGGATTCATATTTTTGGGAGAGTCTTCGGACTTGATCCCTGGTGAACATGAACCTGATCCCATGATATATGATGAGGCACTCCAAGATAAAGATGCAGCATCTTGGCAAAGTGCAATGAACTCTGAAATAGAATCTATGTATTCAAATCAGGTCTGGGAGCTTGAAGACCACCAAATGATGTAAAAGCCATTGGATGTAAATGGGTCTACAAAAGAAAAAGAGGGACAGATAGGAAGGTGGAAACCTTCAAAGCAAGACTTGTTGCAAAAGGGTATACTCAGAAAGAAGGAATCGATTATGAGAAACCTTTTTGTCAATAGCCATGCTTAAGTCTATCTAGATTCTTTTATCTATTGCTACTCATATGGATTATGAGATTTGGAAAATGAATGTCAAGATAGCTTTCTTAACGAAAGTCTTGAAGAAAACATCCATATGAAGCAACCAGAGGGGTTTATTGCTAAGGGAAAAGAGCATCTAGTATGTAAGCTCAATCGGTCTATTTATGGACTGAAACAAGCTTCAAGGTCTTGGAACATCCAGTTTAATGAAGTAATCCAGTCGTATGAATTTATTCAGTGTCCGGATGAGTCTTGTGTAAACAAGAAGAGTGACGGAAACATGGTGGTATTTCTTGTACTATACATAGATGACATTTTGCTCATTGGCAACAATGTCAAAGTGTTGTCAGACGTAAGGGTATGGTTGTCCAGACAGTTTGATATGAAGGACTTGGGAGAATGTGGGCATATTCTTGGGATTAAAGTAATAAAGGATCGCAAGAAAAGAATGTTGTGCTTATCCTAGCTTTATACATCGATACTATCCTAGCTCGTTTTAGCATGCAAAACTCCAAGAAAGGTTTTCTACCTTTTCGGCAAGAGATGAGTCCTAAAACATCAAAGGAGATAGAGGGCATGAAGGTAGTTCCTTATGCTTTGGCTGTAAGAAGCCTAATGTATGTAATGCTATGTACAAGACCGGATATCTGTTTTATCATGGGCATGGTTAGTAGATATCAAAGTAATCCAGGATAGGGACATTGGACTACCGTAAAGCATATATTAAAGTACCTGAGAAGAACTAGAGATTATATGCCGATTTACCAAGTAGATGATTTGCTCCCTATGGGTTACACAGATTCAAATTTCCAATCAGATAGGAACAATAGTAAGTCAACCTCAAGGTATGTGTTTACTTTGGGAGGTGGAGCCTTAACATGGAGGTGTGTTAAGCAGAAATGCATTTCAGACTCCACAATGGAAGCTGAGTATGTGGCAACCTCTGAGGTAGCCAAAGAAGCTGTATGACTCAGAAACTTTTTAATGGACTTAGATGTGATTCCTGGTTTGCACAAAATTATCATAATTTATTATGATAAAAAGTGGTGCAGTAGCAAACTCGAAGGAACCACGAGCCCATAAGGCAAGAAAACACATTGAGCGCAAATACCACCTAATATGAGATATCGTAAAGCGAGGAGAAGTTGTTGTCGCCAAGATTGCATCAGAAGATAACTTGGAAGATCCTTTCACCAAGGCCTTTCCGGCGAGAATTTTTGATAGGCATGTTGAGGGGATGGGAATCAGATGTTGTTGGTTGCTACTCGGAATATCATACTGGTTCCCCTGTACAAAGATTTTATTCAAGTCCTGAACCATTCCTAACAGCCTATTGTGTTCTTTAGAAATTAAATTTGGAATCGCAAATGGAACTTAACATTATTGATTCCAAATTCAATCTATCTGTTCTTAGTGGTTTACACTTGGATCGCAAACGATGCTTAACATTATTGATCCAAATCCATCCATGTTACAAATTCAATTAAATATTAATTTCAGAGATCGACTTCTAGGTTAAACATGGCGAAGCACTAGGCCTTCTTGGATATGGGAGCATCCACCACTTCCTAGACAAAGTCTTTCAACAAAATTTAATATTTAATTTCCTTATAGTAACCCTAGGTTTAACCAAAAAGAATAATCGAATCACAAGTTTGAAAAACAAAAGAAACACAAAATCGAAAAACATAAATTCGATTACCTAGATTCATTAGCCTCTTGTGTTTGGTATTTCAAGATCTAAATTAAAGGATGAACAAGTTATGATGCAGAAACTAATAACTAATTATACCTTTTATAGCTTATAGACCTCATGATCTTCTGTCGTATTCCTCTTCTTATCTCGGACATCATGTGGGTGACGATCTACCGCGATGAGAATCCACCCAAGTTTCCTTCTTCTCCAAGCAAATTTCGGCCACCACAAGAACTCCTAGAGAAGATGAGGTTCGGCCACTACCACCAAGCTCCAAGGGATGCTAGACGCAAAGCCTCCTTTCTCTCCTTCTTCTCCAAGCAAGATCCGGCCACCACAAGAACTCCTAGAGAAGATGAGGTTTGGCCACAAGAAGAAGAGAGGGGAAGGAAGAGGGCCGACCACACCAAGGAAGAAAAAAGAGAGGAATAGAAGATAGATTGTTATATGAGGTGAGGCACCTCTACCCTCTCTTTTATATTCCTTGGTTTTGCCAAATAAGGAAAGTTTTAATAAAAATTTCCTTATTTTCCTTGCCATTGAAAAGGAAAATTTAACTAATTAAAAATCCTTTTCTCTATTAATGTGGCCGGCCATATCTAATCCTCCAAGGAAGGAAAGTTTTAAACACAAAATTAAAACTTCCTAATTTATTTCCGGAAATTTTTAAATAAAAATTTCACTTTTAAAAATTCTCTTTATGGTTGGTCATAAATGGAAACTTTTATAAATTAAAATCTCTCTATTAAAACATGTGGATGATTTCCAAAAAGGAAAGTTTTCTCTAAAATTAAAATCTTCCATTCAATCTACAAATAATGAAAGATATCAAATCTTTTCTTAATCTTTTGTAGAAACTATAAAAGAAAATATTTAATTTTAAAACTCTCTTTTAAATCATGAAGATGGTTACAAAAAAGGAAAGTTAAATAAAAAATTAAAATCTTCCTTTTAACTACAAATAAGGAAAGATATCAAACCTTTCACTTAATCTTTTGTAGATAGCTATAAAAGAAAATATTTAAATTTTAAACTCTCTTTTAAAACCATGGCTTCCACATAAGGAAAGAATTTAAAATAAAATCCCTTTTATTATATTGTGGCCATCCACCTAAGCTTGGGTTTAAGCTAGGGTCGGCCACCAACTCACCTTGGTTTGGCCGGTTAATAACCATGATTTTACTGTATTATTTTGATTCATTTATGCAGGGTTTGATGTTGATTTCATATATTTAAATCATGGTTACATCACATTTTTGTTGTAACGACCCAAATTTCCTCATTTTGAGCTCCAAAAATAATTCAAAAATATTTAGAAATGCTATAGAAAAATTCTAGAGATTTTTAGAAATTTTTAGAGTATTTTTATGCTATTTTTTGGAGTTCGTTTGGTATTTTTACCAAGAGGAATAAGTAAAAAAAAAATAATAATAATAATAATATATGTTGAAGCTAGGTTTTGAACCCAAGATCACGGACCCGAACCCGAGTCTTAACGAACTCAGCCCAACCATCTGGTCTACGGATGTTTTGTTAAATATATATGGAGCGATATATATTTAAGTAGTAGTTAGGAACAGTAAAATAAATTGGAAATAAAAGTGCGCGGCTGAGGAATCGAAGCCGAGATCTCTGATTTGGTTAAAATCTGGCTAACCAAGTGTGCTGCGGATGTTTCATAAACAAATTTACAATGACTAGGTCTTAAACCATAACAGAAATGCTAGGCTATAAGAGAGATAAGTTGATATTGGTTTTTGGCCGAACCCTAAATCCCTCTCTTCCTCTTCTCTTTCGTTCCCGACGCGGCGGTTTTCTTCTCTCAGGCGAAATCCGCAACAAGAGCTAGGGCTACTCCGGCGGTCGGTTGAGAAGGTTTTCCGAGAGCCATTCACATCGTTGAGGTCACCTTGCCGAGGAGAGCACATAGAGGTGAGAAAGAGGTCGAGATTTTCAGCCCTCCGAAACCCTAAAAGTCCTTCCTCTTCGGTTTGAATCCAAGAACCCTAGTAAGTTGCTACTCACCTGCAGTAGGATAGCTCCGAGATTTATTCCTTGTTCCTTTCTTTGTGTCCGAAGCTTTGCACGAAACCTTAGAGTTTGTTTGTAAGTGAATTGTTGCTAGGAATTTAAAGGAGATTCCCGAAGCGTTGCATGAGTTTCCAGTAGAAATTCCCTTTTTTTGGTTCCTGCCGTGAGTTCTTAAGAAGAGGAGAAGGGGGTTTGAAATAGTATGGATAGTTGGTTCTAGAAGTGTTTTGAACTCAATTTTGACCCATTGGTTGTGCTGTGTAGTTAAATTACAGAAGTTCCTTTTTCTGAGCATGAAGGGTAATTGTTGTAGCAATTGTTTTTTTTTGTTCTTCTTCACTGCCATATCATATGATAGGAGGAATAATTGTTGTGGTAATTGGTTTCTTTTTATCTTCTTGATGTGGTACCAAACATGAAAAGATTTGGTTTCATTTGAGCTTATAGTTTAACAAGTATGCACTGCCTAGTGAATTAGAAATTCTGTTCTTACCACTTAGCAAGCATGAACAACCTCTTAATTACAGAGTCCGACTTTTATAATAAAGCTTACAGTTTGCCCCGCCATGGAACAAAACTGTCCAGTTACATAAAGCTTGCAGATTTGTGTTTCCCTCTTTGCAATTCCTGAACAGGGGCAGTCCATATATAATGAGCATTGCAGTTTAGTTTTCCTTGCTAGTTAGTGAGCATGAACGCATTGGCAGATTTTGTTTATTATTCCAGTAGGCATGAAGTTCGGGTTTTCTTAACTGCAGTTCAGTGTTTTTGTGGCTGCCGTGAGCAAGATAGCCCTTAGTCTCGTTCTGGATTTTTGCCACCTATGCATACATGTGTTAATAGATATGATTTCCTTTGATTTACGACTGTTGTAGCATACTTGAAGAAGTCAGACTTGCTCTTACGATTCAGATTTTCTGTTTAGCATTGCAGTTCTCGATTAAAACATGCAATTTAATATAGTGCAGATCTTTTTATAAGTATTGTACGCAAGATTTTTATAAGTATTGTTTGAAGATTTTGATAAGTGTTGCATGCAGAACTCCAATCTTAGAACAGATTTTTATTAAGCTTATATGCAGATTTTTGTTAAACATTTTAGTTTTAAAGAAGCATTCTTTTGTTAGAAGTATTAACAAGTATAAGAAAGATAAAGAAAAGAAAGAAAAAGGCCAAGGCGTTAAGTAGATCCCAAAGTCAAGACTTTAGGGATTTTGGCACATAAGGTGCTTATTAAAATGCCGAGGCATTATATATTAGAAGTATTAAAAGATAACAAGTATTTTACTTTTATCAGTGGTACTGTACTGGACTCTCAGATGTCCTTGGGTTGGGCTCCCATAGTTGTCCCTAGGTTTAGATAACCTAGTATGCAGGACTCTCAGTAGTCCTTGGGCTGGGCTCCCATAGTCGGTCCCTAGGTTTAGATAACCTAGTAAACCCTACTAAATTTGGGACCAGCTATCTCGGGTCTAGTTAGGGATGCGCGCATAGCAAGTACAGTTGTCAGGCCCAAGAAGAAGTTGATTATTATTTTGAAGTATTATAAGTATAAGTTTTTGAACAAGTAAAACGAGTTTTACATAAACATAAAGTATTAAAGATTAAGTTTAGAACAAATGAAATAAGTTTCATATAGTTCTAAAATCAACAAGTTTAGTTCTTTACGCTAGCATGATTGTATAGATTTACTTTACATGTTTAGCCTTTCAGTATGTTTCTTTCACTAGTAGATGAGCATGAGTAGATTTCCTTTTGAGCATTCAGTTTTAGATTTCAGTATATCCTCATGCATATCGAGATTTTGTGAGTTAGATAGCGCTTACTAAGCAAATTTTTCTTATAGACTACACTTCCTCTTACTGCAGATACAGGAAAGGAAAAGATATAGAAAGGAAGGCGACAAGGAGGTGTTCGAAGGATGTGTGATGCCAGGACAATGAAAGCCTTGGGACTAGAAAGGAGTTCCTTTTGTCTTCTTTCCTTATTCCTTTTTTTTAGATTCCGCATTTTAGTTATTGTAAACATTTGAGTTCAGTTTAGTAAGTAGATATTTGTGTGTTTGATACTTATTTAACTGCGTGGGTGTTTGATAAATGTTCCAGCCACCTGTGGCTGTGTATATTATGTTATGTATTAATGATTATAGTCACCGGTACAGGGGAGACTTTGTCAAAAAATTTCGGTAGGGATTCCTTGTGGTTTCGATCACACCGGTTAAATAGAGTTAGTATTTATGTAATGGTCATCCTTAGAGAGTAGTATAGTGTAGTAAGAAGGGTGGTCGTTACAGTTGGTATCAGAGCAGTTCCAATTCTCCAGCATCACACATCAGCACCAACCTTGTCGTCTTCAAGTAAGAAAGCATTTAAGTTTTATTTTATGCTTTCTTTATTATTTGCAGTATAGAGTATCTGCTTATATGTGCTTAGGAAAGAAGAAAATTCATGTTTTAATTTTCTATGTCTTAATACATATGCTTAGAAAGAATTGAGACAATTATAGTTTTGTTTCTCTTATATTCATATACATAAGTATGTTTAGAAAGGATAGAGAAGATATCAAGTCTTCCAAAGACCACTAATGGGTATGATTCGATATGAATGATAGAGGACCGAGAAGTTAAAAGACTAAGGAACAAAGAGTACCATTAGTGAAAGTTATTTAAAATCAGAAGCATGAGGAAATTATTTAGGAGCGTAAGGACAGTATGAGACAGAGAGATCTAGAATTATTCTAAGTTCGAGGACGAACTTTTTATAAGGTGTGGGGAATTGTAACGACTCAAATTTCCTCATTTTGAGCTCCAAAAATAATTCAAAAATATTTAGAAATGCTATAGAAAAATTCTAGAGATTTTTAGAGTATTTTTATGCTATTTTTGGAGTTCGTTTGGTATTTTTACCAAGAGGAATAAGTAAAAAAATAATAATAATAATAATAATATATGTTGAAGCCGGGTTTTGAACCCAAGATCACGGACCCAAACCCGAGTCTTAACGAACTCAGCCCAACCATCTGGTCTACGGATGTTTTGTTAAATATATATGGAGCGATATATATTTAAGTAGTAGTTAGGAACAGTAAAATAAATTGGAAATAAAAGTGCGCGGCTGAGGAATCGAAGCCGAGATCTCTGATTTGGTTAAAATCTGGCTAACCAAGTGTGCTGCGGATGTTTCGTAAAAAATTTACAATGACTAGGTCTTAAACCATAATAGAAACGCTAGGCTATAAGATAGATAAGTTGATATTGGTTTTTGGCCGAACCCTAAATCCCTCTCTTCCTCTTCTCTCTCGTTCCCGACGCGGCGGTTTTCTTCTCTCAGGCGAAATCCGCAACAAGAGCTAGGGCTACTCCGGCGGTCGGTTGAGAAGGTTTTCCGAGAGCCATTCACATCGTTGAGGTCACCTTGTCAAGGAGAGCACATAGAGGTGAGAAAGAGGTCGAGATTTTCAGCCCTCCGAAACCCTAAAAGTCCTTCCTCTTCGGTTTGAATCCAAGAACCCTAGTAAGTTGCTACTCACTTGCAGTAGGATAGCTCCGAGATTTATTCCTTGTTCCTTTCTTTGTGTCCGAAGCTTTGCACGAAACCTTAGAGTTTGTTTGTAAGTGAATTGTTGCTAGGGATTTAAAGGAGATTCCCGAAGCGTTGCATGAGTTTCCAGTAGAAATTCCCTTTTTTTGGTTCCTGCCGTGAGTTCTTAAGAAGAGGAGAAGGGGGTTTGAAATAGTATGGATAGTTGGTTCTAGAAGTGTTTTGAACTCAATTTTGACCCAATTTCTGTTGATTGATTAATGTTCGTTCTTTTCGAGTTTTAAGGGTAATTGTGGTAGCAATTATTTTTTTTTGTTCTTCTTCACTGCCGTATCATATGATAGGAGGAATAATTGTTGTGGTAATTGGTTTCTTTTTATCTTCTTGATGTGGTACCGAACATGAAAAGATTTGGTTTCATTTGAGCTTATAGTTTAATAAGTATGCACTGCCTGGTGAATTAGAAATTCTGTTCTTACCACTTAGCAAGCATGAACAACCTCTTAATTATAGAGTCCGACTTTTATAATAAAGCTTACAGTTTGCCCCGCCATGGAACAAAACGGTCCAGTTACATAAAGCTTGCAGATTTGTGTTTCCCTCTTTGCAATTCCTGAACAGGGGCAGTCCATATATAATGAGCATTGCAGTTTAGTTTTCCTTGCTAGTTAGTGAGCATGAACGCATTGGTAGATTTTGTTTATTATTCCAGTAGGCATGAAGTTCGGGTTTTCTTAACTGCAGTTCAGTGTTTTTGTGGCTGCCGTGAGCAGGATAGCCCTTAGTCTCGTTCTGGATTTTTGCCACCTATGCATACATGTATTAGTAGATATGATTTCCTTTGATTTACGACTGTTGTAGCATACTTGAAGAAGTCAGACTTGCTCTTACGATTCAGATTTTTTGTTTAGCATTGCAGTTCTCGATTAAAACATGCAATTTAATATAGTGCAGATCTTTTTATAAGTATTGTACGCAAGATTTTTATAAGTATTGTTTGAAGATTTTGATAAGTGTTGCATGCAGAACTCCAATCTTAGAACAGATTTTTATTAAGCTTATATGCAGATTTTTGTTAAACATTTTAGCTTTAAAGAAGCATTCTTTTGTTAGAAGTATTAACAAGTATAAGAAAGATAAAGAAAAGAAAGAAAAAGGCCAAGGTCTTAAGTAGATCCCAAAGTCAAGACTTTAGGGATTTTGGCACACAAGGTGCTTATTAAAATGCCGAGGCATTATATATTAGAAGTATTAAAAGATAACAAGTATTTTACTTTTATCAGTGGCACTGTACTGGACTCTCAGATGTCCTTGGGTTGGGCTCCCATAGTCGTCCCTAGGTTTAGATAACCTAGTATGCAAGACTCTCAGTAGTCCTTGGGCTGGGCTCCCATAGTCGGTCCCTAGGTTTAGATAACCTAGTAAACCCTACTAGATTCGGGACCAGCTATCTCGGGTCTAGTTAGGGATGCGCGCATAGCAAGTACAGTTGCCGGGCCCAAGAAGAAGTTGATTATTATTTTGAAGTATTATAAGTATAAGTTTTTGAACAGGTAAAACGAGTTTTACATAAACATAAAGTATTAAAGATTAAGTTTAGAACAAATGAAATAAGTTTCATATAGTTCTAAAATCAACAAGTTTAGTTCTTTACGCTAGCATGATTGTATAGATTTACTTTACATGTTTAGCCTTTCAGTATGTTTCTTTCACTAGTAGATGAGCATGAGTAGATTTCCTTTTGAGCATTCAGTTTTAGATTTCAGTATATCCTCATGCATATCGAGATTTTGTGAGTTAGATAGCGCTTACTAAGCAAATTTTGCTTATAGACTACACTTCCTCTTACTGCAGATACAGGAAAGGAAAAGATATAGAAAGGAAGGCGACAAGGAGGTGTTCGAAGGATGTGTGATGCCAGGACTATGGAAGCCTTGGGACTAGAAAGGAGTTCCTTTTGTCTTCTTTCCTTATTCCTTTTTTTTAGCTTCCGCATTTTAGTTATTGTAAACATTTGAGTTCAGTTTAGTAAGTAGATATTTGTGTGTTTGATACTTATTTAACTACGTGGGTGTTTGATAAATGTTCCAGCCGCCTATGGCTGTATATATTATGTTATGTATTAATGATTATAGTCACCGGTACAGGGGAGACTTTGTCAAAAATTTTCGGTAGGGATTCCTCGTGGTTTCGATCACACCGGTTAAATAGAGTTAGTAGTTAAGTAACGGTCATCCTTAGAGAGTAGTAGTATAGTAAAGTAAGAATGGTGGTCGTTACATTTGTGCATTGTCTTATTCTTGGACTTAATTGCAAATTATTATATTTTTATGTTATTTGATTCTTATTTTGTAGGCATCAAAGGATCTTGGATTTGAATCTATTTGGACCTATTTGGACCAAATTTGTGCTCGAATCGGAGTTGAAACAAGAAGATCAAACCTTGGAGTTATTCGGACCGTTCATCTACAATCAAGCAGATCTGAGTCATCCATAGAAGATCTGGCCCATCCAACCTAATGAGGAGGAGATCTCAGTCATAGATGAAGATTCAGTGGTTTTGATTCAGAACTGAGTTCAAACAGCCATTGATCAAGCCTGAATTAATCTGGACCATTCATCAAAGATTGAGCAAATCTGAACCATCCAGTGAAGATCTGGTCGATCCAACCTAAGGGAGAGTAGATCCAGACCCTAGCTCAATATCAGTACCTCCGGATCAGATTTTAGGCAAACTTTCACCGTTGATTTAGCTCCGAAGCATCCCAGCCGTCCGATCAGATCTGAGATTTGATTCAAAATAGAAGCTACAGTGCTTCGTGTGTTCATCGATCCCCACAGCGCTATTTTTCACGTCGCGCGAGCGCCACCGGCGATTCCGGCACCGATTCTTCCTCCAATCGATCTCTCAAGCTTCGACCTTAGTGGTGAGCTTCTCGGCAGCTGATTCCGATCATCTGGAGCCATCGGAGGGTGTTCCCTCCGGTGGAAATCTACTTTCGGCATCTCTCTGTTCTAGCCCGATTTTGAGGTGTTCCTCCAATCGGCAACTCTGATTCCCATCAGCGACATTTGGAGGTGGTCTTCCGGTGTTCTTGAACTCCATCCGACAGCAATCTGCAATCCGCAACTTCATTCCAGATCCAGAGATTCCAGGTAGTTGAAATCCATATTTTCGGCACTTGAGTGGGTTTTCGGTTGTTTCTAGCTCACCGGAGGTGGTCCGCCGGCGTTCTTGAGCATACTTTGAACTGAGACGCAGCTGAAGTTCTTCATTGAGGTCCAGAGTTGAGTGTTCTCGACATTGGCATTCTTGTGTGACGACAAGAATGTGTAGTTTGTATGGATTGGTTGTCAGTTGGATCGGTTAGGGTTTTATTTCATTTTGCTACTGTTTTATAGCTTAGAACAGATTCCTTTTAATGTTTGTTATGTTTTAGCAAGTAATCTAGCATTTCATTTCCTTGTTGAAGCTTCATTGTGTTTAATTGATGCTTGGTTAATTGTTTAGAGTTTAAGTTCTAAGTTAGGGTTTACATTTTGCTGTAGATCAGATTTAATTTGATATTTGCTATTTCAATCTTCGGTTAAGTGTGTGTTAATAATTTAATCACAACGTAGAGTGACAATGCATTTGGGTTTGATTGTTGGCACACAAGTAGATTTCATTTATGCATTAGATAAGTTTCTTATTTGCTTGCTTGTCAATTGTTTGATTTAGATTCAAAGCTTAAACCCCCATTTTTATATTAAAAACCCTAAAAATAGGAATAACTGACAATCCTAGATTACATCCTACCGTTGGTTCCTCGAGAGATCGATCCTGGGCTCGTTATTACAACATAATTGTGTCGTTAAGGGGTTCATGGAATATACATTGTTAATTTGATTTACGAGTGTGACAAACTTCGTTATCAAATTTTGGCGCCATTGTCAGGGAACACACTTGAAACGGTATTTGATAATTTTAGGATTGTTCTTTATTTTGAAAAACTTTAAAAATACTGTTGTTTGATTGCTTTCATGATTATATATCCATGTGTTGATTTTATTTGTTCCTAAGTCTTCTGATTTTATTTGCTAGTTTTCAGTGTAAGAACAGGAAATTCTATTTGACCATGAATCCATATTATCTGTATTTTGGAGATGGGATGGAGAGTTATTACTACCAGCCTCAGACTCAATTCTATCAGCTTGAATCTCAGTGCTACCTACCTATGGAGCAGCGGAATAGGTATGAGGATGCACAAGAACAAATTGAAGAATCAATGTGGAAATTCAATGAAGTTATGCAACAAATGAGAGAGCATCAAGAGCAACAATTTGCAAGGATACAGAATATTCAGAGTCAGTTAGATCATATTGCATCATCCATCAACCAGTTGCAAATACAAAGCGCCAGTGAAGAGATGGATTGTGGAGCTCTTGTCAGGCCTGACACTGCATCTCCTTCTTCACTAGATTCTTTAAGTACTTTTTGTTGTTGTAATGATGTAGTTAAACATAATTTTGATTCTACTAATGTTGTTGCTTTAGATGATGTGAATCATGCAGGAAATGAAAATTTGTTTGATGATTTAAGTGTAGGGGAATGCTTACTGGAAGCATTACCCTAAGAATCACCAAGAAATGAAGATGTAAATGTAGGGACTTGTGCTATGGAGCCAAGCACCCAAGAATCACTACATGAAGATGTACATACACCAAAATCAGAGTCTGAGCATTTACTTGATGAGGAAGATGTAACAGTCTCCACTCCAGGTACCTTTCAACACGATAAGGTAAGTATTGTTTGTGATACATCAGAAAATTTCATAGAGGTACCATTTATTGATTTTATTAGATGTGAATCATTTCTTGAAATATCTTTTACCCACACTAATATTCTCCTATTTTCTTTTTACACCACATGTGTGTGGGAGGTGTTTTCTTTTATTGATGTTGTAGGAGAACATAAGCTTCCGGAGTGGATGCTTACACTAAACCGCCTTAGACCTCCAGAGAGAATTTTGAAAGGAGAAATGATTAATAAAAAGAATTTAAGTGGAACCATGATTACTCCACTTCCGGGGTGGATTCTACTTCTAAATCTTCTTCAACCACCGGGAATTAAAGGAGAGTTGGTTCTAATTTTTCTTCCTCTTGCATTTTAATTCATGCTTTGTGTCTAATAAATTCTTTATACGTTTCTTTAGTTTCATACTTTGCATTTTGCATTTTACTTACATACTTTGCATTTAGTTTGGTATACATAGCATGTCATTTGAATAAAAATTCTCTATGAATTGTTTAGTAATATTTTTAAGATGATAAAAATTTCTTAAATTTGATCATCAATTTTAGGTCATTTGACATGATTGGATGCTTATCTTACATGACATTTAGTTAATTTGGTGGTGGATTCCAATTTGATTAATTGAGTAAGATTGCATGAAAATTACCTAGTGAGGACCACTTTAAGCCTATACCTCATTATTTTCTTTGTGTGACATGCTCTCATAGCAATTGAAACTCTAAAACTTGCTTAGTTTCTTTTCAAAGTCACAATTGCATTTGTGTGCATGGAAATTGAGGATTTTGTCAATTTTGTTTCCCTTCATACTTTCCAATTCCTTTCCTCACAATTTTCTTTATACAATCTCATCTAGCATTCTAAATTTTGATTGCCTTCGCTTGTAATTATTTCATGGAGAGTTTGGATGAATTGCTTGGTGAGTTAGCTAGACTAGATGGACAAAGATTTAAGTGTGGGGGAAGTGTACTCTATTGAAATCTTAAGGATTAAAGAATGGCTAATGGCATTTTTCATCAAAGATTGTTGGAAGGAAAAGGAGTAAATTCAGTGATGTGAAGTGGCGCATTGAATTAATCTTAATTTCAGAATTCTGCTTATACATATTCAGAATTTAAGCATCAAATCAGAAATGAAACTGATTCAGTAAACATATAAGTGAATGCATTGATAAGAGAGGAAGCTTAGTGTTTTGATGTGCCAATAATTGATATAATTGATTGTGAGAAGAAGTTTTGTGAACAGCTTGGAATTTCGGGAACTGAAGTTAGGGTCAACTTTCATTTAGCTTTGGAAATCTGCAGAAATTGAAGTGCAAAGCTGGAAATTTTGTATCTGCTTAGTATCAAAATTCAGAATGCAAGATCTAAATGAGTGGGAGTTTAGTTGAAAATTAAGAATATGCTGAACCAAATGGTATGCTTACCTTTTATAGCATTTGCAAGATAAGAAGTGATGAATTCAGGAATCCATATGGACACAAAATAATGCAAAAACAGGGAAGTTGTTGTAGTTACTGAAATTTGATGTAAATGGACCATAATTCGGAATTCAATTGGTGGGAAATATTTCATCAACAAATCACTTGAGCATTGCATCGTTTACTCTGAAAAGTTGAAGACAAGGGCAGCAAATGACACTTAAAACAGTGAGAAATTGTAGGAATACAGACTGTATGCTATTGAAACATGGATTTGTTGCTGAAAACCTAAAAAGGAGCAAGAGTTTGAATTTTGGTGCCAACTTCATATGATATTTATGAACAGCAACAATTAGAATTCAAGTTTACATCAATTCAATCCTAATGGTATCAGTGAATGAGATTAATTTTCTACAATTTACGCTAGAAATTGCTAAGATTCCAAAATCTGAAATCTGAAGTCTATAGATTGTTTGTGCTGGAAATCAGAATTCAATTTCAGATTGCTGTCAAGTGAGTACCAAAATGCTATGAGTAGCTTTCAAAATAATGAGGAAAACAGTGAAGCTATGGTCTGAACCAAATGAAGACAAGCTGGATCTGATTCAATGTTAAATGATGCAATGTAGAGGGATTAAAGCTCAAAACTTGATCTGAAGTACCAAGGAGATTTTGCAGGAGCAAGAAGTACAGAACAGTGATACAAAGAATAATAAATCAGTATTAACTCTGAAATCTGAAATTGTAACTAAATCAAGTTGCTATAGTGGATGAGTCTTCAGCTTCGCAAGTCTGCATTCAAGATATCAGTTCAGCAATCCTGTACTCAAAACAAGTCCTGATTGAAATGCAGGAGTGCTTGTCCTTCAGCAAAACTGATCAGTATCTGTGCCACAAACAGAGAAAGGCAAACAGAGATGGATTCGAGTTGTTTACTGAAACTCATTCAAGGATCACAAATTAAGCTTTCGAATGAAACAAATGGAAACAAAAGGAAATCTTTGCTGAAAAAATAGAAATGAACAGAGGTTACAGAATTAAGGAAATGCTAGATTACTTGCTAAATTTGAAGAACAGGAATTGAAACTCAATTTTATATGGATTCTATGCTAAATGCAACTCTTGGTGAAGCTGTAATCTCCATGTTACAAACTGAAATTATCTTAGAAGCTTGAATGGGAAATTGAGAGTAGAATTCTAGAATCAAATGCAAACTGAATTGTGTCAAACTATCTAGCAATTTTCTTATCAGCAGTAACTTCAAATTAAGCCCTTTCTAGCCTAGTATCAATTGACATCTTGTTTAAGGGTTTTACTCTTTGTGACTTAAGCTAGATCTTTCTTTAAGTTCAAAGTTGATACTAAAATCTGGAAATCAAACTTCAGAATTCAGAATTAGCATCAATTATACAGGATTTCAATTGATCCACTGATTTGGTTATTAACTTGTTGGATTGACTGGATTTCGAACCATGAAAACACCCTCTGAAATCTCAGTTAAGCAACTTAATGGTTGCTGAAATTCTGGAGCAGCAGGATACTAGAACTATCCATCACCTGGAATTGAAGAAAATCTGCTAGAAAGTGCATTGCAGAAATCAGAAAAGAGAGGCTATTGAGAAATGGTTGAAAATCAAGAAACTAATTGCATTTTAGAAGAGCTACTTAGCTAATAGAAACTCTGCTTATCCAAATTCTGAAATTGTAAGCACAAGAACTAAGGTTTTGGTGCCAAATGAGATTTATTTAAAAGATGAATCCTGGTGAATTTAGTTAGATTGCCTTTAAGTTTCAAATCTATGTGTAGATTTCTGAACATGAAAAACACACAAAATTTAAGATGCTGGATTTATGATTGTTGCTGCAGCTAGGTATATACTTTGTTTGGGTTATGGCTGATTCAAGTTGAATGAAAATTTCAAGTCTACAAAAGAAAAGTGACAATCTGAACTTGAAGTGAAATCAGAACTTGAAGCTTGCAATTGAGCAAGAAGCCTAGAAAATATGTATCATTTACAGCAAACAGATTAAAAAGCTGCATTCTCTGAATCTTGAAGCTAATTTCTGTAAATAGAATTTCACCATTGAAGCTCCACAGGTTTAAATACAGAAATTGATAGTAGATCAAGAACCAGAACTTGAAAAAGGAAGCTATATCTTTTCAAGGTGTTGTAAATGAACAAAAGTGTGGAGCTGCTAAAATAGATTTAGAAAGGTTGAAATTGTATCCTGCTAGTGCCAATTCTTGAATTTCAAGTTCTGATTTGAATTCTGAAACATGGCTTGAATTTGATTGATGAACATTACTGAAGGTTAAATGATGATTAGAATTGCAGCCATTACTTGGATTTCAGATTTTGAAACTGCATTACTTCATTGCATTGCTAGCAATTTCAAGGAATTCAATCCAGAAAGTTGAATGTGTTATGCTAATTATAAACTAGAAACACAGAACCACAAAAGGAAACCACAGGAAAACAGAGGAAGAGGAGTAAAACTTGCTGAATGAATTCATAAACAATGACAAAATGAGCTTCAAGTCATTGGATACATAATGTGGTTTATTGTCCGAGACGGACAATGATTTAAGTGTGGGGGAGGGTGTTGGATACATGTTGTGAGATTAGTTTCAAAATGCTGGAATTGAAGTGTAAAAATAGTGAAAAAAAAACAAAACAGTAAAGAAAAAAAAAATGTGGCTCATCAAGAGAGTATCAAGTGTGGAGATAGAGTATCAAGAATCTTGGATTTCCATCAAATTGAAGGAGAGGTTAGCTTGATATGTTGAATTGGTAATGACAAATGGTATTCATTTCTTTTTACATCAAAATGGTCAACTCATCAAGTATATTCCTCCAATACTCTCATCTTCTCATTTTCTTCATTAATGCATTTTCTTTTGCTACTACATTCATTTCTATTATTTTTCTTGATTCCATTTCAATTCTTGTTGATTAATCCTTTTGATTCATATATGTTATGTTTATAGTGGTGGAGAATTAGAAAATAAGCAAGCTTATGATAGTGAAATGTTGTGAGTTACATTGAGTGAGCTCCACTTATACACATGTTTAATTGTGAGAGATAGAATAGGAAAATCTCTTGTGAGATTGCAACTTGCTTAATTTTTGAATTGGGTTGAAACTACCATACCTACTAATTATTGTTTGGATTGTATTCATGATTGTTTGTGATCTTTAGATGGTCTTAGTTAAATTCCTTTTACTATCTTCTAGGTATTGCTAGGGAATTTTCTGTGGAGATGATTTTTAGTGTTCTTTACTTGCATGGGACGTTCAAGACTAAGTGTAGGGGGATTTGATAACCATGATTTTAATGTATTATTTTGATTCATTTATGCATGGTTTGATGTTGATCTCATAAGTTTAAATCATGGTTACATCACATTTTTATGCATTGTCTTATTCTTGGGCTTAATTGCAAATTATTATATTTTTTTGTTATTTGATGCTAATATTTGATTCTTATTTTGTAGGCATCAAAGGATCTTGGATTTGGATCTATTTGGACCTATTTGGACCAAATTTGTGCTCGAATCGGAGTTGAAACGAGAAGATCAAACCTTGAAGTTATTTGGACCGTTCATCTACAATCAAGCAGATCTGAGTCATCCATTGAAGATCTGGCCCATCCAACCTAATGAGGAGGAGATCTCAGCCATAGATGAAGATCCCGAGGTTTTGATTCAGATCTGCGTTCATACAGCCATTGATCAAGCCCGAATTAATCTGGACCATTCATCGAAGATTGGGTAGATCTGAACCATCCAGTGAAGATCTAGTCGATCCGACCTAAGGGAGAGTAGATCCAGACACTAGCTCAAGATCAGTACCTACGGATCAGATTTTAGGCAAACTTTCATCGTTGATTTAGCTCTGAAGCATCCCAGCCGTCCGATCAGATCTGAGATTTGATTCAAAATAGAAGCTACAGTGCTTCGTGTGTTCATCGATCTCCACAGCGCTGTTCTTCACGTCGCGCGAGCGCCACCGGCGATTCCGGCCCTGATTCTTTCTCCAATCGATCTCTCAAGCTTCGACCTCAGTGGTGAGCTTCTCGGCAATTGATTCCGATCATCTGGAGCCATCGAAGGGTGTTCCCTCCGGTGGAAATCTACTTCCGGAATTTCTCTGTTCTAGCCCGATTTTGAGGTGTTCCTCCAATCGGCGACTCCGATTCCCATCAGCGACATTTGGAGGTGGTCTTCCGGTGTTCCTGAACTCCATCCGACAGCAATCCGCAATCCACAACTTCATTCCAGATCCAGAGATTCCAGGTAGCAGAAATCCAGATTTTCGGCACTTTAGTGGGTTTAGGGTTGTTTCTAGCTCGCCGGAGGTGGTCCGCCGGCGTTCTTGAGCATACTTTGAACTGAGACGCAGCTGAAGTTCTTCATTGAGGTCTAGAGTTGAGTGTTCTCGACATTGGCATTCTTGTGTGACGGCAAGAATGTGTAGTTTGTATGGATTGGTTGTGAGTTGGATCGGTTAGGGTTTTATTTCATTGTGCTACTGTTTTATAGCTTAGAACAGATTCCTTTTAATGTTTGTTATGTTTTAGCAAGTAATCTAGCATTTCATTTCCTTCTTGAAGCTTCATTGTGTTTAATTGATGCTTGGTTAATTGTTTAGAGTTTAAGTTCTAAGTTAGGGTTTACATTTTGTTGTAGATCATATTTAATTTGATATTTGCTATTTCAATCTTAGGTTAAGTGTGTTAATAATTTAATCACAACGTAGAGTGACAATGCGTTTGGGTTTGATTGTTGGCACACAAGTAGATTTCATTTATATGCATTAGATAAGTTTCTTATTTACTTGCTTGTCAATTGTTTGATTTAGATTCAAAGCTTAAACCCCCCATTTTTATATTAAAAACCCCAAAAATAGGAATAACTGACAATCCTAGATTACATCCTACCGTTTGTTCCTCGAGAGATCGATCCTAGGCTCGTTATTACAACATAATTGTGTAGTTAAGGGGTTCATGGAATATACATTGTTAATTTGATTTACGAGTGTGACAGACTTCGTTATCACCGGCCCTTGCTTGGGCTCCAATCTAGGCTTGGCCGGCCTCCTTAAGGTGGGTAAGAAGGTGGGTATGGATGGGTATAAGACTTTATAAATATGAGGCTACGACAGGGACCGAGAGGAGGAATTGGTTTTGGTCTCTCGATGAACTTGAGCTTCCCGTGTTCGCCCCGAACACCCAACTCGGGTTCATCAATAATATCTCATTCCACTAAAGAGTTATTATTGAACTACCACATAATCTCATATTATTATATGTGCTCCTCTTTATCATAAGTGTGTTAATCTCCCTGTGTTTAAGATATCGAATGTCCACTAATTAAATGAGTTACTGACAACTCACATAATTAATATCTAGCTCCAAGAGTAGTAACACTCAACCTTATCGTCATGTCGGACTAAGTCCACCTGCAGGGTTCACATGACAATCCTTATGGGCTCCTCTTGGGGACATTATCAACCTAGATTACTAGGACATATTTTCCTTCTATAATCAACAACACACACTATAAATAATATCATTTCCCAACTTATCGGGCCTCTTGATTTATCGAACTAAATCTCACCCATTGATAAGTCAAAGAAATAAATACTAGATATATGTGCTTGTTATTTTATCAGGATTAAGAGCACACACTTCCATAATAACAAAGGTCTTATTCTTTTTATTTAGTCAGTATAAAAATAACTTACCTTAAATGGTCCTACTCAATACACTCAGAGTGTACTAGTGTAATTTTATAGTTAAGATAAACTAATACCAAATTACACTACGACTATTTCAATGGTTGTTCCTTTCCATCTCAGTCGTGAGCTACTGTTTATAATTTATAAGGAATTGATAACATGATCTTCTGTGTGTGACACCACACCATGTTATCTACAATATAAATTAATTGAACAACTACACATAACATACAAATGTAGACATTTGACCAATGTGATTCTTTATTTCAAAATAAATGTTTACAAAAAGCTAGGCTTTTAGTATACACTCTAACAGATGTATGGTAGCAAATATGGCAACATAGTCTTTTAGTATAAGTGGGAGATTGTTAAGATGTATATTAAAAGCCTAGCTTTTTTTATGAACATTTATTGAATAAACATTTATTTTGTAATAAGAATCACATTGGTCGAATGTCTGCATTTAGTTAAATAATGTTGTTCATCTAATTTATATTACAGATAACATGGTGTGTGGTGTCACACATAAGATCATGTTATCAGTTCCTTATAAATTATAAATAGTAGCTCACAACCAAGATGGATTGGGACAAACCATTGGAATGGTTGTAGTGTAATTTGGTACTAATTTATCTTGACTATAAAATTACACTAGTACACTATGTGTGTATTGAGCAGGACCATTTGAGGTTGTTCCTTTTATATTGACTGCATAAAAGTGTGAAATCTCTGTTATTATGGATGTGAGTACTCTTAATCCCGATATAATAATAAGCACATATACTTAGTATTTATTTCTTTAATTTATCAATGGGTGAGATTTAGTTCGTTAAATCAATAGGCCCGATAAGTTGGGAAATGATATTATTTATATGGTGTGTTGTTGATTATAGAAGAAAATTGTGTCCTAGTAATCTAGGTTGCCTTGAGGAGCTCATAAGGATTGTCATGTAAACCCTGTAGGTGGATTAGTCTAGCATGATAATAAAGTTGAGTGATACTACTCTTGGAGCCAGATATTAATTAAGTGAGTTGTCAGTAACTCATTTAATTAGTGGGTATTCTATATCTTATACAGAAGGAGATTAACGCACTCATGATAAGAAGGAGCCCATAATGTAATTTGGGATTGGTGTGGTAGTTCAATATTAACTCTTTAGTGGTATGAGTTATTATTGATGAACTTGAGTTGGGTGTTCGGGGTGAACACAGGAAGCTCAAGCTCATCAGGAGACCAAAACCAATTTCTCCTCTCGGTCCCTGTTGTAGCCTCTATAAAGCCTTGTATCCTCCAAGTCCACTTCTTACCCAAGTAATGTGTCGGCCACATCCTTGGTTGGAGCAAAGGTGGTCGGCCAAGCATTAGCTTGGAGCCCAAGAGGTGGCCGGCCAAGCCATGCTTGGTGTCCAAGCATGGGGCCGACCACACCATTAGAACTAAAGGGAGATTTTATTTTTGTTAAAATCTTTCCTTTTGTAGCCATTCATAAAGGGATTTAAAAGAGAAATTTTAATTTTAAATTTCCTTTTATAGCCATCCTCATGGTTTTAAAAGAGAGTTTTAAAATTTTAAAATCTTTCCTTTTATAACTATCTACAAAAGATTAAAGAGAGATTTTAATTTTGTTAAAATCTTTCCTTATTTGTAGTTATCTATAATGTTTAAAAGAGATATTTTAATTTTTGATAAAACTTTACTTTTTTGTAGCCATGATTTAAAAAGAGAAGTTTTAATTAATCTTTCCTTTTTGTAGCTGTCTACATGTTTTAAAAGAGAGAGATTAATTTTAAAACTTTCCTTTTTTGCCATGACCAAGGATTATAAAAGAGAAGGAGAGGGTGCCTCATGAACAATACAACCTAAGTTCCCTCTCTTCCTAATCCCTTGGTGGCCGACCCTTCCCTCATCTCCTTCCTTAAGGATCGGCTACAATACTCATCTTCCTTTTACAACCGGCGGCACAAAAGGATTCCATCCAAGCTAGGGCCGGCGGGTTTGCTTCCATAACCTAGGGCCGGCGGCCTTGCTTGGAGCTCATCTTAGATCCCATTGTGGCCGGAGGTATAGAGGAAAGGAAGAGGAAGGTGGTCGGTTACTTGGAAGAGAAGAAGAGAAGAAAATTTTCTATTTTGGCATCTCTTGGTGGCTCGGTTTTCTTGGAGGCGAAGAAGTGGTTCGGGTGGAGTTGTCTTGGTAGATCGTCACTCACATGCCGTCCAAGAGGAGGAGAGGAATACAACAGAAGATCAAGAGGTCTTTAGCTACAAAGAAAGATATAACTAATTAATTGTTTTCGCTTCAAATTAATTGGTTGTGTTCTTTGTGTGGATCCTGAAATACCAACACAAGAGGCTATCATTTTTAGGTTTTTGATTTCGTGTTTCAATTTTGTGTTTCGAACTTGTGCTTCTATTGAGGTCTCTTTAGTTAAACCTGGGGTTACTGTAAGAAGTTAAATATCTTATTTCTTTGAAAGGCTTTGTCTAGGAAGTGATGGATGATTCCATAACCAAGAAGGCCAAGTGCCTCACAATGTTTAACCTGGAAGCCAATCTTTGAAATAGATATTTAATTAACTTCTGTAATATGGTTTAACTTCTAAAGAACACATGGGTTGAACTTGGAGTAAAAATATTAAGTATCGTTTCCAATCCAAGTTTTACTTCTGAAGAGCAATTTGGATTAATAATGTTAGGCATCGTTTGCAATCTAAGTTTTACTTCAGTAGAGCACATGGGTAGCTAGGTAAAGTTCTGTGCTTATACAAATTTTTGTACAGGGAAAACAGAATGGTGTTTCGAGTAGCAACCAAAACCTTGAGCAGCCTAATCTAGTAGATTCTTGTTTCGGAAGGATATCGCTATATTAAATGTACTAATTACCAACCAATCCTTGATCTGGTGATGTGGACATTTTCCCCTTCTTTCTATTCGAAATGCAGGATTTGATTTTTGAGTTGAGTTGTCTCCTTTGGAGGAAAATATTTATTCAAAAACTTTCTCTCGAGTTTATCCCAAGTTTTGATACTTTTGGATTATAAAATATTAAGCCATACTTTTGCAGTGTCTCTGAGACTAAAAGGGAAAATCATCAATAGAATTGAATCTAAAGAGATCCCTTTGTACTTCATCATGTTACAATACCTATAAAATTCAATTAAGTGTGAGTAAGGACTTTCTATATCTGATCCCCTAAAATGATCTTCTTAAATTTAGAAATAAATGTTAGATCTAGAGCAAAGCTTAAAGAGTGAGTTTCTAGTAGCACAACAGGACACAATTCTCTTGTTGACTTAGGAGCTGCATAGTCTTTCTGAGGCTTTTGAACCATCTTTATTACCAATTAAATTACTAACAAGAATTTGCAATGCAGAATTTAAAATTATGTTACATGGGAAAGCAAATATTCAAAGTGCAAAATTAAAATACAGAAAGAGAATTATAAAAATAAAAGTAAGGAAATGCAAGATATAAGAAAAATAAAAGTGTAGAAATATTTACAAAAATATAAAACAATATCTAGAACACAAGTGATTATTGACTAATATTATAAGCATAGTCCATGGCAATGGCACTAAAAACTTAACGTGTAAAATTCGTAAGTGCACGGTTGTCGTCAAATAATAAAAGATTATCGATCGCACGAAAATTAGATATAAGCACTAGAGATCAATCATGACAAATTAACTAAACGAACGTTGGTTGAGAATCTTGCACTAAAGAAGTAGATTGAGAGAAAGAGGAGGAGGAGAGAGAGAGTGAGCTAAGAGTTGGTTGAGGAACTTGGTTGTGAGGAATGTATTGAATTTTATTGTAATGCTAATCAATGAACTAAGGATCACCAATTACCCATCCTCTATTCCTATGCACATGTAGGAGGCTCATTTCATTACCGACACTTCCCCGAGGTGATTATTCCGAAGTGTCATCTCTATTAATGTTCAATTTTACCTAATGGAAGTGATTCCTATGAAGTCCAGTTCAAGGGTGACCCTTATCACTAGAGCCCCCAGTTATGCATCCACAAGAATTCACTAAACACTTGATAGCATAAATATAGAAACAACCCAATTAGCATAATTCTAGACCTTCTTATAGAAAATTTCTCCCCCTTTCAAGGCGATGCTCTAAATGTCTGGTTAAATGGTTACCTTTGTCACTAGGGACCCCTGGTCATATGATCTAGAGCATCCCCTCTATGAGATGAACAAATCCACATAATCATTCAACCAAATATGAGAATTAAGCATGAACACATCGCACTTACATTTAATTAAATGAATACAAGTCATAAGCAATACCAAATAGAAAGGAAATTGGAAAATTAAAGAGTATACATCAATCTCACATCACAATTACTCCCTAACCCTAGAACAATGTGATCTACTACATAACAAGGTAGAACGAAAATGGCCGTTGAGTAATATATTACCAACCGAGTGAAGGTCGAGCAGGCACCAATGAGTGTCTACACGCGCTCGGTCAGGCAAAGCCCGACCGAGTGTAAAGGCATTTAGCCTTATGGAAACTCTTAGTATATTATCGGTCGAGTGAAGGTCGAGTGAGCATCGATGTTCCTTCACACGCTCTATTAGGCAAAGCCCGACTGAGCATAAAGACACTTAGCCTTATACATAGTTTTCAGTATATTATCGATCGAGCATAAAGGCACTTAGTCTTATACATAATTTTCAGTATATTACCAGCCAAGGGAAGATCGAGCAGGCACCAATGTGGGCCTGCCATATTACCGGTCAAATGAAGGTCGAGTGAGCACCAATGTGTGCCTACACGCGCTCGGTCAGGCAAAGTCCGATCGAGCGTAAAAGTACTTAATTTTATAGTAGCTTATGGTATATTACCGGTCGAGCGAAGGCTAAGCGAGTGTCAGTATATGCTCGGCTGGATAAAGTCTGACCGAGCGTAAGAGCACTCAACCTCCTAAAGTTAATAAACATTCTCGGTCGAAACATACTTAGCAGGAAGTATTCTCAATATACTTAATTATTTTCAAATCCTAATTAATTTTAAAACTTAATTATTTTTAAAACTTAATTAAAATTTTTAAAAATTCAAATTTAATTATTCAAACTTAAATATTTTTTAAAATTGAAATTTAATTATTAAAACTTAAATATTTTTTAAAATTGAAATTTAATTATTAAAACTTAAATATTTCTCAAAATTGAAATTTAATTATTCTTTTCAAATTTCAGATCTAATTATTTTTTACAACAACAACCAAGCCTTTTCCCACTAGGTGGGGTCGGCTGTATGAATACTTTTACGCCATTGAGCTATATCTCCTATTATATCATCATCTATATTTAAATAAATTTTATCTTATTTTATTGTTGCTAACCAAGTCTTTTTTGGTCTTTCTCTTCCTCGTTTGATATGCATGTTTATCATAGTTTCACATCGCCTAACTGGAGCATTTATTGGTCGTCTAAGTACATGTCCATACCATCTTAAACGTGTCTCTCGGAGTTTGTCCTCAATAGATGCGACTCCGACTTTCTATCTAATGCTCTCATTTCTTATTTTGTCCATCTTCATATGTCCACACATCCACTTTAACATCCTCATCTCTGCAACTCTCATCTTCTGCTCATGTGCTCGAGTCATAGCCCAACATTTAGTTCCATATTATTAGTTAGAGCCCTAGAGCCAATCATTTGATGATTGTTGTATGGACTCATTGTATCATATTCTTATATATAAAGGCATTTGATTTTGGTTATTATGCTTACTTGTATTGGTGTCAAATAAACTAAGTATAATAGCGTCCTTGAGTAGAAGGTTCTTACCTATATCAATCGATTGGTTGAATCGATAGTGAGATGATATAGGAAACACTACTCTTAATCATTCCTAGTCGAGTATTAACATTCAAGGACAATATTAATGCAATAAGACTAGCATGTAGGTCAACTCAATGACTTGATCTCACAAGTCATGGATATAGAGATATCAAGTTGACACATGGGTATGCATTGGAGAATGTATACTGAATGACCCGCCATGAGAAAGTATCATGGATCGTTATATGAGTGTCATATACTTACTCATGTGGCTATTAGTATGACTACTAGTCCTTAGACCTGAAGTCACCATGGATCCCTACATAAGGAGTTACGTACTTTGGTTTTGTCAAACATCACCCATAACTGGGTGGACTATAAAGGTGATTACTAGGTATGTAACGAATTATGCAGAGGGATGTGAGTGATGTAGATAGGATATATCCCTCCTACATGATGGGAGCAACATCGATATTCTTGATAGAGTGAGACCACGAAGTGCATGGCCATGCCCAAATGAGTCGATATGAGATATTGAGCTCATTTGATTTAGTGAGTCTACTTGGAGTTCAAGATTTAGATTGGTTAGAGGATGACACGGTTTATGCCTCACATTGATCAATTTAGATGTCTAGGATAGAAGGACAATGTCATATATTGTGAGGAGTCACAATTAGTAGTCACAAGGTGACGTTGGATCCCAACATTCTTATAACTTGGATAGTAATGATGTGTTGCTAGATACCGCTCATTACTTATGCTTCTAAATTGGTTTAGGAGCATTGCCAACGTTATAAGAACCTATAGGGTCACACACAAAGGACAATTAGATGGAGATTAGGTTCATATGATGAACCAAGAGGATTAGGTTCATATGATGAACCAAGAGGATTAGGTTCATGTGATGAACCAAATTGGATTAAGAGTAATCCTAATTGAACTAATTGAGTTGGACTCAATTTGATTCATGTGTTCAATGAGTCTAATTTAGATTATGACTCATTGAATCAATTTAATTAAATGAATTAGATTCATTATATTAAATTGGCTTGAATCAAATGGTTGGATTTGATCAACCATGGGAGTTATAATGTCAAGTTTGACTTGACTTGAGAGGAAGAGGAAGAGTCAAGTTTGACTTGACTATTTGCCACCTCATTTGTGAGTTGGCATTAGGAGGACTAATGATGATGTGCCACATCATCATAGTTGGCACATGTGTGTGCCACCTCATGGAGGTTACAAATCCCCTTCTTTAATGGCCGGCCACATTAAATGGAGGGGGTTACAATTGTGGCCGGCCACTAAGTGTGGAGGGATGAAAATTTGATTATTCATTCAAGGCATTCATTCCTTCTTCATCTTCTACCTCTCTTCTTGCTCTCCCTCTCCTCCTCTTTGCCGTGACTGATCTAAGGTGCTAGCACACCTTTGTTTGGTCTTCTCCACCTAGTTTGTTCATGTGGATACTTCTAGAGGATCGTACACTTGACGATCTCGAGATCCGGCAAACCGTTGGACGAGCGGGATTGCGAAGGGCTTCGCTACAAAGGTATAAGATCTTCTCCTTGTAGATCTAGTTTAGAACTAGCATAAGAAACTCATACTCGTAATGTTTTCGAAAATTTTACTTCGCACGGATCCGGTGGCATGGGAATCGGGGTTTCCGCAACGCGAAAAAATGGTTTTTGCGGCCCGAAATCCTAACACATATAACATAGCAAGTCTAACTGTGGTTTTATAGAACTTACCTTTAAGTTTAAGAGGTACTTTACGGTCACATAAAACACCCGACACTCCCCTCCATTTCACCCATCCTGCTTGTATTCTATGTAAGACATCTCTCTCAATCCCTCCATCATTTTGTAAAAATGATCCTAAATATTTAAATCTCTCGGTTCCGGGCAACTCGTCCTCTCCTATCTTAACAATTATTTCATTACTTCTAATATTGCTAAACTTAAATTCCATATATTCTATCTTTAATCTACTAAGCTTAAAACCTTTCCCTTCTAGTGTTTCCCTCCAAGATTCTAGCTTAGCATTTACTCCTTCACGTGTCTCATCTACCAAAATAATATCATCTGCAAACAACATACACCACGGTACTGTATCTTGAATGTGTGCAGTGAATTCGTCCATAATTAGTATAAAAAGATAGAGACTTAGGGTTGATCCTTGATGTAACCCTATCTTTATTGGAAATGCTTCAGTTACTCCGCTTGAAATCTTTACTCTGGTCGTTACATCCTCATACATATCCTTAATTATTTCAATATATGTTACGCTAACACCTCTTTTTTCTAAAATTCTCCATATAATTTCTCTTGGGACTCTATCATAAAATTTTTCTAAGTCAATGAATACCATGTGTAGATCTTGTTTTTGCTCCCGATATTTTTCAATTAATTGTCTAAGGAGATGTATAGCTTCTATTGTCGACCTTCCAGGCATAAACCCAAATTGATTTTCTGTCACTGTGGTCTCCTTCCTTAATCTTTTTTCTATTACTTTTTTCTAAAGTTTCATAGTATGACTCATTAGTTTAATACCCCTATAGTTTGCACAATTTTGTATGTCTCCCTTGTTCTTATATAAGGGAACTAGAGTACTTATCCTCCATTGATCAGGCATTCTTTTCATTTTTAATATCATGTTAAATAATTTTGTAAGTTATTCAATACCTTGTTTCCCTAAGCACTTCCATACCTCTATCAGAGTATCATCTGGTCCAACGGCTTTTCCATTGTGCATCTCATTTGAAATTTGTTTTACTTCTGAAGTTTGATTTCTACGATAAAAATTAAAATTTCTATGCTCATTTGACCTAATTAAATTACCTAAGTTAAGTTGGTCACCTAAACCTTCATTAAAAAGTTGATGAAAATATCTCTTCCACCGCTCTTTTATTTCTCCATCATTTACTAATACCCTATTACATTCATCTTTAATACATTTTATTTGGCTAAGATCTCTTGTTTTCCTTTCTCTCACTTTAGCTATTCTATAAATGTCTCTTTCCCCTTCTTTTGTATCTAATTTTTGATATAATCATTCAAAAGTTTCATTTTTTGCTTCACTCACTACTTTCTTAGCTTCTTTCTTGGCTATTGTATATTTTTTTAAGTTTTCCTCATTCTTACAAATATATAATTCCTTATAAGCTATTTGTTTTTCCTTCACTTTCTCTTGTACTTTCTCATTCCACCACCAAGATTCTTTACTTAGTGGTGCATGTCCCTTTGACTCACCGAGTACACTCTTAGCTACTATTTTCAACTTTGATACCATCTTATCCCATGTTGTATTAGAGTCATCGTATATTTCACCTAATGCTTGTATTTCTACCATCTTCTTAAATATATTTTGTTTTCCATCCTTTAACTTCCACCACTTAATTTTAGGAATTGTATATATTTTCTTTCTATTGATACTATGTTTGAGGCGTATATCCAACACTACTACCCTATGTTGGGTAGTTAAGCTTTCTCCAGGGATGACTTTGCAATCTTTACAAATCTTTCTATCCTTCTTCCTAACCATAAAAAAGTCAATTTTTGATTTATTATTCCTAACCTAACGCAACCCTCCTCCTTTATCCGGGCTTGGGACCAGCCATGACCAGTCATCATGGGCGGAGTTAGATCTAATTATTTTTAAAAACTTAATTAATATTTTTAAATAATTTCTCAACCTAATTATTTTTTAAAATGTTAAGATTAACTTAAAAGTTAAAATTAACTTAATTCCATCTCACAGAAACTTATAAGCTTAACAAGTTTGATAACATAGAATGAGTGAGATGAAAAATTAGGAAAGTAGGTAATTATTTTAAGTTTTTTTTTTTTTGCATTCTTGGACTCTAGGATGATAATCAAGCCATTAATTTTACTTAATTTTAAAAAGTAATTGTCCCCTCAAACTTAAAGAACTTAAAAAGTTTTTCATTTTTTTAGCTTTAATTAAGAGGGAGTAAAAGGAGCTAAGTATATTCCAAAAGTAGTTTTTCAAAAATGATAAGCTAAGTATTTTCCATAATGCTAAATGTCTTTTCAAAAGCATAACTAAAGCTAAGTACCTTTCAAAGAAATTTTCTTAAGGTTAAGTAAAAGAAAATCCTTTCAAAGCTAAGTATTTAGCTAGGTATTTTTCAAAGAAATTCATTTTAAAGCTAAGAATTTGGCTAAGTATTTTAAAAAAAAAACTCTTTTTAAAACTAAATATTTTTTCGAAAGAAAGTTAAGTGATATTTTCATGGGAGTTTAAGGTCAAATTTTTGGAGAAAAAGATTAAAAGTTAGTTTTTCAAATTTAAGTACTATTTTTTACAAGTTAACAACTTTTATCTCTACTTAGTAGTTTTTTTATATATGTCAAAGGAGGAGAAAGGTGTTAAAAGTAAAGTAAAAAAGTTTTATTTTGAGAAAGAGTAACATTTAAGGGGGAGTGAGTAACATTTAAACTTATTTCTTTTTTCCTTGAAAAATGTTACTTGAAAATATATTTGTTATTTGTTATTTATTCTATAAATCTTACTTTATTAATTTGAATATTTTTACTTAACTTTGAACTAGATTGCCATAAATCAAAAAGAGAAAGATTGTTGGTGCTGGAAGCACTAGCTAATCAAACCTGTATTCTGATATTGGCAAAAGTTAAAATTTAAGTTGTGTTGTGATCTAACATGTTGAACTAAGTGTGCAGGAAAGTTCTAATTAATTTTAGGTAAAGTGAAAGTCCTAGTTGAGGATAGGCAAAAGATGGAAAGGTCCTAGCTACAGTTAGGCAATGAAATCCTCGTCCATAGGATTGGGCAAAGACTTGGCAGGTTGAGGACGTCAAGAGAAATCCTAGGGTCAAGGACACTAGGTGAAAGTCTTGGGGGTCGCGAACACTAGGAAGAAAATCCTAAGGTCGAGGACACTAGGTGAAAGTCCCGAGGTCTCGAATACTAAACAAAAGTCTTGATGATCTGAAGGATCGATCTGGTAAAAAGTAATCTCTCTAGAGAATAGTAGGTGAGGATGCGTTATCTGAAGAGGGAACAGTAGGCATCAGTCCGACCTAGAGTTTCAGCAAAACTCAAACTCAGGATTGGACAGTTCGAATACTGTTAAATGAGTTTCTTTTTTTGTTTCCATATTTACTTTTGTGCTAACACTCATGCAGGAAAGAAGATGCTGGAAAAGGGTCGTCCAGTCCCCTGGACCAGGTCCAGGTGCCTCTGGGTGCCTGGACCTCTGGGTGCCCAGGTCAAGGCCTTCGAGGGAGCACTTGCTAGGCACCCAGACAATCCACGCGCCTGGAGGGGGTCCGGGCACCTAGACATGGATAAACTTCTTAGATGAAGTTTCAACGAGAACTCACCATGTCACCAGACTCCAGGCACCCGGATGGGGCTATATTCAACTAGTAGCTCAAACACATCATTCTAAATGACTTTCTCTCCTGTATGCTACTCTGAAAATAACTCCACAATGCCTGAAAGCTGCTCCAATAACAAATATTCTCAAGACCTACTTCTAAGTCATCAATATTTTTTGCATTCTAATTTCTAGAACTCATATTCAAATTGTATTTGTATCATTCGATTGATTAGTGATTTTCCAATGAAAGCACTCCCATGTGTGAGCCTTAGAGTAGGAATCATCATAGGCTCTAAACTAAGTAAAACTTGGCTTATTAGCATTGCTTTATTTTTCATCTCCTTAATTCTGCTGTGTTTATTCTAATCGAGTATTTTCTAAAAAAACATGAAAGCAACGAGCGCTATTTACCCCTCCCCGCTCTAGAAAAATGATCCTACAGGAACTTCTATTCGTAGAAATTATCGGTGGTGGAGTTTTTATCCAAAGCACCTCCTTGGCTAGATGGAGTATCAAAGGGAAGAAGGGGTGTAGGACAAAGGGAAGAAGGGGGTGTAGGATCGAAAGTGCTAGAGGGGGGTGAATAGCACTCGTGGCTTTCATGTCATTTTAAAACAATCGATAAGAGTAAATGTTATGTAGCGAAATAAAAGAAACAACACACGAGAACACCAAGGAACTACTTGGTTCTGAGCCAATGGCGACTCTGTTAGAGTGTATACTAAAAGCCTAGCTTTTGTATAAACATTTATAAGAATCACATTGGTCAAGTGTCTACATTTATATATACCAAATGTAGATGTTCAATTAATTTATATTGTAGATAACATAGTGTGTGATGTCACACACAGAAGATTGTGTTATCGGTTCTTTATAAATTATAAACAGTAGCTCACGACTAAGATGGAAAGGAACAAATCATTAGAATAGTCGTAGTGTAATTAGGTATTAGTTTATCTTGACTAATAAATTACACTAGTACACTTTAAGTGTATCAAGCAGGACCATTTAAGGTAAGTTTTTTTATACTGATTTAATAAAAGAACTAGACCTTAGTTATTATGGAAGTGTGTGCTCTTAATCCTAATATAATAACAAGCTCTTATTATGGAAGTGTATTTAATATTTATTTCTTTGACTTATCAAAGGGTGAGATTTAGTTCGATAAATCAAAATGCCCGATAAGTTGAGAAATGGTGCTACTTATAGTGTGACTTGTTGATTATAGAAGGAAACTGTGTCCTAGTAATCTAGGCTGAGAATGTCCCCAAGAGGAGCTCATAAGGATTGTCATGTTAAACCCTGCAGGTAGACTTAGTCCGACATGACAATGAGGTTGAGTGGTACTACTCTTGGACTTAGATATTAATTAAGTGAGTTGTCAGTAACTTACTTAATTAGTGGACATTCGTTATCTTAAACACAGGGAGACTAACACACTCATAATAAGAAGGAGCCCAAAAATATAATTTGGGATTGGTGCGGTAGTTCAATAATAATTCTTTAGTGGTATGAATTATTATTGAAGAAATTAAGTTGTGTGTTCGAAGCGAACACGGGAAGCTTAATTTCATCGGGAGACCAAAACCAATTCCTCCTCTCGGTCCCTATCGTAGTCTCTTGTATATAGAGATTTATACCCACCACATACCCACCTTCTTACCCATCCTCATGGGGTCGGCCAAGCTAGCTTGGAACCCAAGCTAGGGCCAGCCAAGACCAAGTGGATGAGCCAAGTTGGTGGCCGGCCAAAGCTTGGGTCCCAAGCTTAGGTGGCCGGCCACTAGAAAATTTAAAGGAATTTTTTATTAAAATTATTTCTTATGTGGATATCATGGTTTTAAAAGAGAGTTTAAAATTTAAATCTTTCCTTTTATAGCTTTCTACAAAAGATTAAGAAAAGATTTGAATTCTTTCCTTATTTGCAGATTGAAAGGAGATTTTAATTTTGAGAAAACTTTCCATTTTTAACCATGTTCATAATTTAAAAGAGAGTTTAAAAATTAAATATTCTCTTTTATTAGTTTCTACAAAAGATTAAGAAAAGATTTGATATCTTTCCTTATTTGTAGATTGAAAGGAGATTTTAATTTTTAAAGATAACTTTCCTTTTGGAAATTATCCACATGTTTAAAAGAATGATTTTAATTTATAAAATTCCCTTTTTATAATCCACCATGAAGGGAAAAATTATTGGAGAAATTTTTTATAAAATTTCCTGAAGAAAATAAGAAAGTTTTAATTTGTGTTTAAAATTTTATTTGCTTGGAGATTTGGTTGTGGCCGGCCATTATAATAATGAGAAGGAAATTGTTTTTTAATTAAAATAAATTTTCCTTTTCATAGCAAAAGAATTAAGGAAGTTTTTATTTGAATTTCCTTATTTGCCAAGACCAAGGATTATAAAAGAGGGGGTAGAGGTGCCTTAATGGCTAACGACTCTATTATTTTTCTTCCTCTCTTTACTTCCTTGGTGGTGGTCGGCCCTATTATTTTTCCTCCTTCCTTTTCTTTCTTCTTCATTGGCCAGACCTTGTAATCTCATGGAGCTTAAAGATGGCCGGATTTTAGCATGGAGAAGAAGGAGAGAAAGGAAGTATCCCTTGGAGCTTGGTGGTGGAGACCGAACCACATCTATTCATGGAATATTTGTGGTGGCCGAATCATGCTTGGAGAAGAAGGTGGCTTAGGTGGATTCTCATCTCGGTAGATCGTTGCCCACACAACGTACGGGATAAGAAGAGAAATACGGTAGAAGATCAAGAGGTCGTTACATATAAAGGAAGGTATAATTAGTAATTAATTTCCGCATCATACTAGTTGTATTTCTTTGTATGAATTCCAAACACAAGAGGCATTGGATTCTAGATTTTCGGATTTGTTTCAAAGATGTGTTTCTTTTTGTTTTGTTTTTCGAATTTGTGATTCGATGGTTCTTTTTGGTTAACCTAGAGTTATTTAAGGAAATTAAATATTAGCTTTCCTTAAAAGGCTTTGTCTAGGCGGTGGTGGTTGCTCCTATATCCAAGAAGGTCATGTACCTCGCCATGCAGTCCTGGAAGCCAATTTTGGATATTAATATTTAATAGAATTAATAACATAGGTGGATTTGAATTAATAGTGTTAAGTTCCGCTTGCGAATCAAATCTAAACCATTAAGTGTTGGGTTTTTCGGGCCGCGAAAACCGCTTTTTCGCGTCCCGGAAACCCCGAATCACCCATGCCACTGGATCTCGTGCGAAGAAAAATTTTGAAAACACGAATACGAGTTTTAAACGATGGTCTACAGTAGATCTACAAAGGGAAAACATTTTTACCTTCGAAGCGTGCCCTCGCAAATCCCGCTCGTCCAACGGTACGCCGGATCTCGAAGTTGTCAACGTAGACAACTCTCTAGTGATATCCACATGAACAAGAGGTGTTCTCTAACACTCAAGGATGGAGAAGAGAGCACCCAAGTATGCTATCACTTTCTAGGGCTCTCAGGTAGGATTTAAAAGGAAGAAAAGAAACGATGCAAAAGGGAATGTCATACACTCAAGAAGTAGTGTCCCTCCTTTGTGACCTTCACTCTTCCTTTGCTCTTGGAACTCACTCAACCACCTTCACCTTCCCTTGGAACCCACGGCAACAGCAAGAGAAGAGAGGAAGAGAGCTAGGAGGAAGGAGAAGCATTCAACACCACTTGAATGACACAAAATGAAACCTCCTACACCATTAGTGTGGCCGGCCACACACATGTAACCTCCCCATTTAATGTGGCCGGCCACATTAAATGGAATGGGAGGTGTAACCTCCATGAGGTGGCACACCTCATGAGGTGGAGATGATGTGGCTGCCATGTAGGATGAGTCATCCTCCATGAAGTGGCAATTCATCAAGTCAAACTTGATGTTTCAACTTTCCATTTTGGTCAAGTCAAAATTGACCAAATCTCTTCCATGTTGAGTTGAATTCATTCTTTGATTCAAGCCAATTTCAATCTAATGAATCTCAATTCATTAATATAAATTGACTTAATGAATCAAATTTAAATTAGACTCATTCAACAATTGAATCTAATTGAGTCTAACTCAATAAGTCTAATTTAAATCAATCCGAATCCAATTGGTTCATCATATGAACCTAATCCAATTGGTTCATCATATGAACCTAATCTCCATCCACTTGTTCTTTGTGGGTGACCCAATAGGTTCTTGTAACGTTGGCAATATTTCTAAACTCCTTTAAAAACATAAGCAATGAGCGGCATCTAGCAATACATCATTGCTACCCAAGTTACAAGAAATGTTGAGATCCAACATCACCTTGTGACTACTAATTGTGACTCCTCACAATATATGACAAGTGTCCTTCTATCCTAGACATCTAGATTGATCAATGTGAGGCATAGACCGTGTCATCCTCTGACCAATCTAAATCTTGAACTCCAAGTAGACTCACTCAATCAAATGAGCTCAATATCTCATATTGACTCATTTGGGTATGGCCATACACTTCGTGGTCTCACTCTATCAAGAATATCGATGTCTCTCCCGTCATATAGGAGGGATAGATCTCATCTACATCACTCACATCCCTCTGCATAATTTGTTATATACCCAGTAATCGCCTTTATAGTCCACCCAGTTACGGGTGACGTTTGACAAAACCAAAGTACATAACTCCTTATGTAGGGATCTATGGTGACTTCAGGTCTAAGGACTAGTAGTCATACTAATAGCCACTTGAGAAAGTATATGACACTCATATAACGATCCATGATACTTTCTCATGGCGGGTCATTCAGTATACATTCTCTAATGTATACCCATGTGTCAACTTGATATCTCTATATCCATGACTTGTGAGATCAAGTCATCGAGTTGACCTACATGCTAGTCTTATTGCATTAACATTGTCCCTGAATGTTAATACTCGACTAGGAATTATTTAGAGTAGTGTTCCCTATATCATCTCACTATCGATTCAACCAATCGATTGATATAGGTAAGAACCTTCTACTCTAGGACGTTATTATACTTACTTTATTTGGCACCAATACAAGTAAGTATAATAACCAAAAACCAAATGCCTTTATTTATATAAAATATGATACAACAAGTCCAAAATACAATCATCAAATGATTGGCTCTAGGGCTCTAGCTAACAATCTCCCACTAGCACTAGTGCTAATCAGTGTAGGCTCTAAGCCCAAATGACCTAGTGTGACCATCATGCTTCCTCTGTGCCAAAGCCTTGGTCAAGGGATCTGCGATGTTAGCCTCTGTAGGTACTCTGCAAATCTTCACATCTCCTCTCTCGATAATCTCTCGAATGAGATGGAAGCGCCGTAGTATGTGTTTGGTCCGCTGGTGTGAGCGAGGTTCCTTCGCCTGTGCTATAGCTCCATTGTTGTAACAATAAAGCTCAATGGGGTCAGCAATGCTAGGAACCACCCCAAGTTCAGTGATGAACTTGCGGATCCAAACTGCCTCCTTTGCTGCATCTGATGCAGCAATGTACTCGGCTTCTGTTGTAGAATCAGCTACTGTATCCAGCTTCGAACTCTTCCAGCTGACAGCACCACCATTAATGCAAAATACGAACCTCGACTGTGATCTATAGTCATCCTGGTCGGTCTGGAAGCTAGCATCACTGTAACCCTTTACAGCTAGCTCATCATTGCCTCCATATATCAAGAAATATTCTTTAGTCCTTCTTAAGTACTTAAGAATATTCTTGACCGCTATCCATTGACTTTCACCTGGATCTGACTGGTATCTGCTCGTCATGCTCAAAGCATACGAGACATCAGGTCGAGTGCATAGCATGGCATACATGATCGATCCTATGGCTGAGGCATAAGGGATCTGATCCATACGGTCTCTCTCCTCTCTAGAAGAGGGACCTTGAGTCTTCGAAAGACTCACGCCATGTGACATCGACAGAAATCCCTTCTTGGAGTTCTGCATGGCAAACCGAAGGAGTACCTTGTCAATGTATGTACTCTGACTTAGGCCAAGCAATCTCTTAGATCTATCTCTATAGATCTATATCCCTAGAATGCGGGATGCCTCACCTAAGTCCTTCATTGAGAAGCAACTCCCTAGCCAGTTCTTGACAGACTGAAGCATAGGGATGTCCTTCCCAATGAGCAGTATGTCATCCACATACAATATGAGGAAGACAACTGTGTTCTCTACAACCTTCTTGTAGACACAAGGCTCATCTTCGTTCTTGATGAAACCAAACTGTTTGATTGCATCATCGAATAGAAGATTCCAGCTCCGAGAAGGTTGCTTTAGTCCATAAATGGACCTATGCAGCTTGCATACTCTACTAGTATGCTGTGGATCGACAAAACCCTCAGGCTGTGTCATGTACACATCCTCGAGTAGGTTTCCATTCAGAAACGCAGTTTTGACGTCCATCTGCCAGATCTCGTAATCGTGGTAAGCTGCAATAGCAAGCATGATCCGAATGGACTTAAACATCGCTACTGGAGAAAAAGTCTCATCATAGTCAATACCATGAATCTGCTTGAAACCTTTAGCTACCAAGCGACCCTTATAGATAAGTCCATCCATGTCAGTCTTTCTCTTAAAGACCCACTTACACCCAATGGGTTTTACCCCTTCAGGTGGATCAACCAAAGTCCATACTTAGTTGGTGTACATGGATTCCATCTCGGATCTCATGGCTTCTAGCCATTTCTCGGAATCTAGTCTCATCACAGCTTCCTGATAGGTGGTAGGCTCATCCTCTATGAGCACAACGTCATCATGGTCAGACAAGAGAAATGAGTATCTCTCAGGCTGATGACGTACCCTATCAGACCTGCGAAGAGGTATGTCTACTTGAACTGGTTGTTGTTCCTCAACTCTTTGTGGAACAACATCATCCACAACACTTTGTGATTCCAGTTCAACTTCCATCGAGGCATCAGTGCTATTGTTCGCATCTTGAACTTCTTCAAGATCGAACGCGCTCCCACTAGTCTTTCTAGAAACAAAGTCCCTTTCTAGAAAGACCCCAGTCTTTGCCACGACTACCTTGTGCTGACTGGGAATGTAGAAGTAATATCCCTTAGTTTCCTTGGGATATCCAATAAAATAGCACTTGTCGGATTTGGGTCCTAATTTGTCTGAGACTTGACGTCGAACGTAAGCCTCACAACCCCAAATCCTCATGAAAGACACCTGGGCATCTCTCCCAGTCCATATCCTATATGGTGTCTTTATCACGGCCTTGGATGCAACTCGGTTGAGTATAAAAGCTGCCGTGTCTAGAGCATAACCCCAAAAGTATGTCGGAAGATCTGTGTGACTCATCATAGATCGCACCATATCTAATAGGGTACGATTCCTCCTTTCGGATACACCATTCCACTGTGGTGTTCCAGGAGGAGTGAGTTGGGATAGGATCCCACACTCGGCTAGGTAGTCACGGAACTCATGGCTAAGGTATTCTCCACCTCGATCTGATCAAAGTATCTTAATACTCTTGCCAAGCTGGTTCTGTACTTCATTCTTGAATTCTTTGAACTTTTCAAAGGATTCAGATTTATGTGTCATCAAGTACACATAACCATATCTACTGAAGTCATCAGTAAATGTGATGAAGTACCTATAACCGCCTCTAGCAGCGACATTGAAAGGGCCACATACATCACTATGTATGAGTCCTAACAAATCAGTCGCCCTTTCGCTGTGCCCACTAAAGGGAGTCTTGGTCATCTTGCCTCGTAGGCATGACTCGCATATCTCATATGATTCTAAATCAAATGAGTTCTGCAAACCATCCTTATGGAGCTGGGATAAGCGCTTGTCATTTATATGACCTAAGCGACAGTGCCAGAGGTAGGTTTGGTTCATGTCATTTGACTTGAACCTCTTGGTATTCTCGTTATAGATAGGGCTTTCAAGGTCTAGAATATAGAGTCCGTTTATCAGAGGTGCACTACAATAGAACATATCGTTTAAATAGACAGAACAATATTTGTTCTTTATTGTAAACGAAAATCCTTTCTTATCCAAACAAGAAACTGAAATTATGTTCTTAGTCAAGGCAGGCACATAACAACAATCATCTAATTCTAGTATAAGCCCAGAGGGTAGAGATAGATGGTAAGTTCCTACAGCAATAGCAGCAACCCGTGCTCCATTGCCTACTCGTAGGTCTACCTCACCCTTCGTCAATGCCCTGCTATTTCTCAGCGCTTGTACATTAGTACAAATGTGCGAAGCACATCCGGTATCTAATACCCACGATGAAGAAATAGAGAGGTTGACTTCTATAACATGTATACCTGAAGTAGAAATCTTATTTCTCTTCTTCTTAAGATCTTCCAGGTATTCTTTGGAGTTCCTCTTCCAGTGCCTTGCTTGTCCTTGATATAGGTGACAAAGATGTTCAACCATATCGTAAGCACTCATCAACTCATGTTGCTTCTAAAGCTCAGAGTTCATGGTCGCGAGCATAAGACAGGACACATCTAATGCGTCATCTTGATGCTTCTTGTAAGCATCTCGGTCTGCTCGCGTGGCAGTGGCAGGAGGAGCCTCCGGAATGGGCTGCTCCAGAACGTACAGTTTACGTTCTTGGGTGAGAAATTTGCTCCGTTGAGCTTGTCCTTCTTAAGGACAGATCGCAGAGAGAAGGTGTTCATATTTGACGTCATGGCAATTCTACAACAGAAATAAATGCAGAAATAAGTATCATATTCTTAATCATTTAATTAGGCCTTTAACTAAATGATGCTCCCACTGAATTCTATAATTCATGTGGGACAAGATCCACATCATACTAACCCTTGAGTTAGCTTTGGCTAATACGCCCAAGATTTAGTATGATCGGTAGGTAACGATTACCAATTACATCTCTATGCAACTCTTGTTTATAGGATGAAATCCGCATTTATATTAAAACTCGAGTTAGCTTTGGCTAATACGCCCGAGAATTAATATAAACGTGATTTTGTCCTACCTTTCCAACCATTGGAAGAATGTCTATAGTTATACTCGATCCAACCGAGTAAACTAGGAATACTCAATCTAATTGAGTTTGTACTCGCCCATGCGTTGATAGGTGGGACCAAGATTGTCCCTCCGTACCCTACCAAGATAGTATGTGTTGCTCTGCTTTGGCAGATTCAACAACATCATGCGATCGAGGTAGTGGTAGGTATCACGGCATGGTAGGCATTTTGAGTTGTCGTGATTTAGATCTAATCTAAATGATGTTGTATCATATACACGAAATAGATCTAATCTAATCGATAGAGTGCATCTTGTACACGATGTAGATCTAATCTAATCGTAAGGGTGCATCTTGTGCACGATTTAGATCTAATCTTAATCGCTAGGCACTAATTAATTACTTAATTAAACATGCATCATATACACAAGTAATTAACTAATTTTTGTGATTAGTCATGGCCCTACTACGATCTTCTCAAGACAATGAGAGGATCGGATGGTCAACCTAAGGTCAACTTCTCAAGCGCCTTCCTTTTGAACACCTTGTGTTGCTCGCGCCTTCCTCGTAACTCCGTCTCGAGTGGACCTTCCACAGCTCCAATTTTGTACATTACAATTTTGAAACTCGAGTTACATTCGAGTCTAAATCTAATTTACAACCAGAATAAAAGAAAGGCACGACGCACAGGTCACAAAAAATAAACAAAAATAAAATAAAATACAACACGCACATCACATCACGGTGTGCAGGCCGTATTATGAATTACAACACAAATTGTCCAATCAATGTAACGACCCGCCTCCTACTAGCTAGGCTGCGAAGCCGATCGCTACATTATGCTATACTGGACTATTAATGCGGAATGAAAACTGGCTAATTTAAAATTTTACAGAACTAAATGCTGTAAAGTTTAACTTAGTGTTCTGGGTGTACCTAGGAGTTGTACACATGCTAGGGGAGGTGTTTTCAACTGATAATAAACTTCGGATCGATCCACAGACCGATCTACTGATACTGGCACAGTAGGAAACTCCGGATCGTTCAACCGACCGATCCATAAACTACACTGCAATCCTGTACGCTGTTGGATCGGTCTGCCGACCGATCCAGCTGGTCCCTGATCGGTCAATGAGACCGATCAGTGGCTTACTGATCGGTCTTCTGACCGATCAGTGAGCCATTTTTTTCACGACCCAACTCCTGATATCAGCACTGATGCGTGCCAAAGTCATTACACAACACTATAAAAGCTAAGAGAAACATTCTACTAGGTAATGGCTAACATACTAAACATGATTAAGGCATAGAATACTAATTCATGGCATGTAAACATATGGAAACCAAAACTAACAAGGTTTTAAACTGTTCTCTTGCTAACTAACAGAACATAAGATAACGCTTGCTATAAGTACTAATGCATACTGAACACGTTCTAATGCATAATAAAATAAAACTAGATCCCTAGGATCTTTATTCCAGTTCCTTCCACACACATCTTGATCTGCATTGACCTCCAGCCTCCACTGCTAGTCCATTTTCCTTTTTCCTGTATCTGCAGTATAAGGAAAATAGTATCTGTAAGCTAAAAAGCTTAGTAAGAAACCATCTACCTCACTAAAACATGCATACGATGCAAATATGATTCTAAATCATGCTGTTTGAAAGGATATGCTAAGTATACTGAATAAACTAAACATGGCATGGCATATAAGCATACAATCATGGCATATCTAAAGCTGAACATGATATCAATCACATGGTATCAATGAAGAACTAAGCTGATACTAAAAACTGAGCTAAGCTAATACTGAGCTACTGCTAGGACTGTACTGAATTCATGAACTAATTTGTGAAAGGTTGAAAATCATATACATATAGTAAGTGAAAATACTAAACATGCTGTTGATGGGCCCTCGCAACTATACTTGCTGTGCGCGCATCCCTAACTAGACCCGGGATTGCAAGTTCCGAATCTAGTAGGGTTTACTAGGTTAGCTAAACCTAGGGACGACTATGGGAGCCCAACCCAATGGATATCTAATCCAGTACAGTGCCACTGAAAAGTAAAATACTGAAATAGCTAATACTATTTTGCTGAATCTAGGTTATCTGAACCTAGAACTAGGTTGTCTGAACCTAGAACTAGGTTGTCTGAACCTAGAGGCGACTGTGGGAGCCCACCCATTTGGACATCTAGTCTCATAAAAGCTTAAATAAAAATTAATCATGCTAATTAACATGTTCTATGGCATTTAACTAAATGCCCAGTGTATCATAAGGTTGTGCTAGGCATTTTGTCGAGCATTTGGCGCTCACTAACTCTCCTCTCGATCAGGGAGACCACCTCTAGGCACCCAGCAGCGTCTAAATCCCTATCTACAGAGGATACACGTGCTCGGTCCATCTAGAGATGCTCACTAATCCCTAAATCTGTGAGAAGAGTTAAAATACACACTATATGCTGACAAAATTCAATAAAACTAATCTAATGCATAAAAGAAAACACGCGAGAGCTACTTATACTGCAGGTGAGGGGTTTCTTACCTTGTGTGCTAGATTTCTTACAAATCTAATCGCTAGAAATTTCGGTGGAGATGACTTCTCGACGATTCGCTCGCGTCCACGTGCTCTACTCGAGGAGGGGAACGTCCTTGTGCTGAAATCATCGCCGGAAAGTGACCTTGGGACCCTAGGGATGGAACCCTAGTTCTTCCCTTGTTGTGGCGCCGAGAGAAGGAGAGGGGAGAAGGGTGTTCGGCGTGAGGGTTTTGGAGGAGAGGAGTTTGCCGAACCAAGTTCTAAAAATAAACCAAACCCCAACTTAAATTTCCTATTTATACTAAGTAATTAATTCGGCCAAACCAATTATAAATATAATTGATTCCCTTTCCTTTCAGCACGGCCCTACTGGGTTCACCGGTTACTAAGGCTAACTAAAGGTTTAGCGGACCCGAGAGGTCCCGGGTTTGATTCCCGCTTAAGCCATTTTACTTTTCTAATAATTTTTGCTACTTCCTCTACTCGGAAAATTCTAGAAAAATATCTAAAAATTCCAGAAAAATCATAGCATATTTATGAAAGTGTTTTGAGAATTTTTGGGCGTTAAAATCCCCCATACCTTATAAAAAGTTCATCCTCGAACTTAGAACAATTCTGGGTACTTCTGTCTCATGCTGGCTTCTGTCTCCCAAGTTGCCTCTTCTGCTGTTTGACTTTGCCAAATGACTTTCATAAATGGTACTTCCTTGTTCCGCAATTTCTTAACTGCTCGGTCTATTATCTGAATAGGCCGACTATCATAGCTGAGGTCTTCGCGGATCTGTACCGACTGGGGCTCAATCACTTGGGTGGCATCTGGGGTATGCTTCTTCAGCATAGAGACATGAAATACATTGTGGACAGCTGACATTTCCTGGGGTAGCTCTAGCTCATATGCTACCTTGCCCACTCTTCTGCTGATAAGGTATGGTCCCACATATCTGGGACTAAGTTTGCCCTTCTTCCCAAAACGTATCACTCCCTTCATGGGAGCTACTCTGAGGAACATTGTATCCCCGACTGAAAACTCTAAGGGTCTGCACCGTGTATCAGCATAGCTTTTCTGGCGGCTCTGAGCTGTCTCTATCCTCTGGCGGATCTGCTGTATAGCTGCTGTGGTATCTGCTACTAGATCTGTCTGAAGTTCTAGTTCTTTCTGTTTTTTTT